>NC_090438.1:732077066-732395720 GCF_031143425.1 Pleurodeles waltl
TTCTATTCTGTTCATTGTATAACTCGCCAAGAAAGATACTATTGCTGCCATTACTGTGATCCATGAACGTGAGACAATGTCGACCAGCTTATGTGTTCCTACAGTCTTTACCAACCCTATACATCTGTAACATCATGTCTAAATTCCTATGGGCTATCCTCAGACACAGAAAAATATTGCTAGTGACTGAGAAGTAAATTCCATAACTATTTCCATATGCAACCTGCTGGGTGATCTTAATCATTTTTACTGTTTTATTCCTTGCTTTTTTATGATAGTATTCTGAACTGTTAATATATATATATATATATATATATATATATTTATATATATATATATATATATATATATATACATGTATATTTTATTTTCCTTTTTATTATTTTTTGCACAGTTTTGAATTACAAACCCTGTATTTTACAGTTTTATTTTTTCTCAACACCATCCATTCTAACTGAGTCTTAATGCTTTACTTACATGTTTGGTTTGTGGTTAATGTATTGATTTTGTTTTCTGTATGTAGGCTTTTATGGCAAACGTCTGTCGAATAAAGTTTATTTGATTTGAGTCTTTGGTTGGCAGTCGGGGTACCCCGAGTCCAAGCAAGGACCCTCACTCTAGTCAGGGCAAAGGAGAAACACACTGTGCACTTCCGGCAGATTCGATATCCTGTGGTCACGGCACTGTGCAGCGAAGTCAGGTGTCACGGACGTCAGTGACATGTACTTCAGGACTCACGGAGTCGCGGACTTCAGACGGGCTGCTGTGGCGTCAGGCCTGCGGGGTTGTCTCACTCCAACGAGGACCACGGCTTCAGGTGCACATGGCATCGCAGAATCCGGCAGTGGCATCAGTCCGAAGTCGTCCAAAGTCGGAACACTTGGTTTTTCTTGATTTTCCACCAGCTTCTCATTTCAAGGGCCCAGGTACTGGATTAGGCACCACTTAGCAGGGCAGGAGTCTCAGCAGAGAATCCAGGTGCTGGCAGAGAAAGTCTTTGATGGCTCTGAGACTTCAGAACAGGGGGCAAGCTCAGTCCAAGCCCTTAGAGATTATACCACAAAGTCCAGTCCTTGTCCACTTCCTCAGGCAGAAGTAGCAACTGCAGGATAGCCAAACAAAGCACAGTCACAGGCAGAGGCAGCACTTCTCCTCACCTCTTCAGCTGTTCACCCTGGCAGAGGTTCCTTTTGGTTCCAGAAGTAAATCTTGAAGAAACTTTGGTCCAATACTTATGTACCACTTTCTGCCTTTGAAGTTGCCCAACTTCAAAGAGAAGTCTCTTTTGTTTACAGTATCCTGCCTTGCCCAGGCCAGGCCCCAGACACACACCAGGGAGTTGGAGACTGCATTGTGTGAGAGGCAGGCGCAGGCCATTCAGGTGTAAGTGGCCATTCCTCCCTCCACTCTAGCCCTGATGGCTTATCATGATATGAAGGCTAAACCCCAGCTCCCTTTGTGTCACAGTCTAGAGGAGATGCACAAACAGCCCAACTGTCAGTCTGACTCAGACAGGGAATCCACAAACCAGCAGAGTCACAGAATGGTTTAAGCAAGAAAATTCCTACATTCTAAAAGGGGCATTTTCAAACTAACAATCTAAAAAACAATTTCACTAAAATATGTATTTTTAAATTGTGAGTTCAGAGATCTCAAATTCGATATTTCTATCTGCTCTAAAAGGGAAACTAAACTTTAAGGACAATTAAAGGCAGCCCCCTTGTTAACCTATGAGCGGGATAGGCCTTGTAACAGTGAATACAAATTTGGCAGTATTGCACTGCTAGAATATGTAAAACACATTAGTACATGTTCCACCTTTCACATACACCGCACCCTGCCCTGGGGTCTACCTAGGGTCTATCTTAGGGGTGCCTTACATGTATAAAAGCGAAGGTTTGGGCCTGGCAAGTAGGTACACTTGCCAAGTCGAATTGGCAGTTTACAAACGGTACACATAAACACTGCGTTGGAGGTCTGAGCTATGTTTACAGGGCTACTCATGTGGGTGGCACAACCAGTGCTGCAGGCCCACTAGTAGCATTTGATTTACAGGCCCTGGGCACCTCTAGTGCCCTTTACTAGAGACTTACTAGTAAATCAAATACGCCAATCATGGAAAAGCCAATTACACATACAATCTCACCTAGGGAGAAGTTTCACTTTAGCACTGGTCAGCAGTGGTAAAGTGCCCAGGGACAAAAACAACAAAAACAGAGTCCAGCACATAGCAACAACCTGGGAAGCAGAGGCAAAAAGTTAGGGGAGACCATGCCAAGGATGCCAGGTCTAACATATGTGAGGGCAATTCTAATGCCAGTCTATGAGAGGAGCAGGCCTCACGGTAGTGAAAAAGGAATTTTTGGGTTTTTCACTACCAGGACAGGTAAAACACATACATACATGTCCTGCCTCTTACTTACATAGCACCTTGCGCTATGGAGTACCTAGGGCCTACCTTAAGGGTGACATATGTAGACAAAGGGAGGTTTCAGGCATGGCAAGTAGTTTGAAATGCCAGGTCGAAGTGGCAGTGAAAGTGCACACCCAGGCCTTGCTGTGGCAGGACCAAGACATGGTTAACAGGCTACTTATGTGGGTGGCACAATCAGTGATGCATACCTACTAGTATAATTTTATTTACAGGCCCTGGGTACATGTACTGGACTTTACTAGGGACTTACAGGTAAATTTAATATGCCAATTGGGTAGGAACCAATGTTACCATGTTTAGGGGAGAGCGCACCTGCACTTTAGCACTGGTTACAAGTGGTAAAAGGGTGCAGAGTCCTAAAACCAGCAAAAACACGGTCAGAAAAATGGAGGGAGGCAGGCAACAAGCTGGGGGTTGGCCACCTTAAGGCTGTCAGGTCTACCAGTGCTATAGCTATTAAAATAACGATGCAGTCCCCGTGCATTACCAAAAGAGTGTGTGGTGTCCGAGGGGAGGTGAGTCTTCTGCAGAAAGGACACCTGGATGCTGTGTCTGGTCAGGTACTGCAGGACTTGTTTACCTTTACGGGGATTATTGAGGCCACATATGTTCCATGATGTGAAGACTATGGGCCTCATTGTGAGTGTGGCGGTCCGAGGACCGCCACACTCGTGTTGTTGGTCAGACAGCCACACCCTGGGTGGTCTGAATACCCTATTACAACCCTGGCAGGCGGGCACACCAACGGACCACCGTCCCCACCAGGAACATGTGGCCAGATGTACAAAGCATTTTTCTAGTCGCAAAGGGGCCGATTCGCAGAATCTACCCGTTTGCAACTAGAAAATGCTTTCTGGGATGTACAAAGCCCAAATCGTAATTTGAGTTTTGCGATTTGGTATTAGGAAGGGGCATGTTAAGGGAGTCCCTTCCTAATACCGAATCTAAATGGTATGTATGATTCATCATCATCATCATATACTTTATTCGACCATAGGTCATAAAAGTTACATATTAAATTGTACAAAAAAGGTACGTTTTCTTCATTATACTTTTAAACTGGCTGAAAATAGTAAGGTTTAGAATAGAAAAAGCTTCTGTAGGCAATGGCCTACTATAATCCACCGTTGATCCCGATACATAACTTAACATTTAGATACCAGGGTTTCTGAGACAATTGCTTCATAACGTTAAAATAGTACAAATATTTAAAACTCTTAAAACAATATGGGGTGATTTCAAAATACATATTTCCCAGATGGTATCATCATCAAGATAAATACAAACTATCCGACTCAAGATGTAAAAATTTAAAGTGCTGATTTGATGTTACATAATAATATAATTCCTTAATAATTTAGATGGCATACTTTAACAAAAAGAGCCTACTACCGGCACAATCATTTGGCAAATTTAAGCACTGTCAAGTCGTTAAGACACAAGCACAGTGTGATAAAAAGCTTATATATTAACTTAAAATGGTTATCGGATTCATGTTAAAATGGCACGAGTACCAGACAGATGCATAAAAAATAGCTCTTTATGGCTAAAACTAGTGTTAAAATGGCAGAAACACATAATGATTACCTACATAATGTCTGAAAAATCTATTCCAAGCCCTATCCAACCCACTTCATCCAGATCATCTTCATCATCAACTTAGTTCATCAATGACCATAAAAGCACATAAAACAGAATATAATAATTCTTAAGTAAATAAATAAATACATGTCTGTAAATAGGTGTAAAATATTAAAACAATAACTTGATTTGCACATATGGCTCTAAATCTTACCTATATAGAGATAAGACCTTAAATAACTTTTTGAAGATGGCAACGTATGCGCCAAGCTGTTGCTAAATACTTACTTACTGAAAGAATTACGTCAGCTGAATTATGGCTTTTTAGAACCCGTAGAGCCAAGGAGCAATTCTTGAATCCCATGTCCCTGCAAATCTTGCGGATCCATTTTGTTCGCGGAATCGCATAGGCTGGGCAGAAGAACATAAAATGCTCAATGGTTTCAAAAATACTGCCACAGGCAGGGCATGTATCGGGAAGATTAATCGACCCCCAGCTATGAATCAATGACATCAGGGGCAGTGAGCCAAAACGAAACCTTGCGTATAAGCTCTTGCCTTGCAAGTCCGGTATCACATCCAAATAGGATTCAAACTTTGGGGACCATTTAATATCAGTAAAGGAATTAGTTAAGCGACCATGGGATTTATGGATTATGTAGTTGTCCTTAACATAAGACCAATAGGTTAACTTTAAAACATTTTTGTGCCGTCTCTCTAATTTGTGGGGATTTTCCCAATAGTCGCCCAAGCCCAAAAGCCTAAGCCAATGGGCCACATGGCGAATCCAGGGAAGAGTATTAGCATTTTGGCATTTCAGTAAATCGAGTAATGCGGTCTTATATATATCTAGTTCGGGGGTTGTCCATAATCTAATCCAATAAAGGAGAGGTCTTAGAGTAGCTAGATCTGCTACTCGGCTTAACCCCAGATCTAGAAATAATGGAAGCAAGGGTGTAGTGCGTGGACATGCAATTAAAGCCCTTGCAAAGTTGTTTTCCCCCACACTGATCTTATTGCAGTTAGCGTAACCCCATACCTCCGCTCCGTACAGGGCTGCACTTTGTGCCTTAGCCGTGTAAATTTTTATTGCTGGGGAAACAACCTTTGTAAAGGAGCTTTGATAAAAACGCAATATGGATGAGGCTCTATGTTGAAGGAGCCCTGCACTTTTCGTAATCTGCTCTTCCCATAGTAGTTTACTGGTTAACCTAACTCCCAAGTAATCTATAGAGCTTACTTCCTTCAGCGGTACTCCCTCAATGTGGATGGAACATCTTTTCCTAGGTCCCTTGGATAAGACCATCAATTTTGTTTTGTTAATGTTAACCTCCAGCCCATAATCGCTACAGAATTGGTTAAACCGGTCAACAAGGGTCTGCAACCCCATTGGTGTCTTAGAAATGAGGAGTGAATCATCGGCAAAGAGCAGGATAGGGATTTTTTGTGTATTCAGGGAAGGGGCATCATTCTGGCCTGTGGACACAGCCTTTACTACTTCGTTGATAAATATAGTAAACAGTAGGGGGGCTAACACGCAACCTTGGCGAACTCCTCTTCTGATTGGAATCCGTTCTGTCAGTTCGCCTTGTTCACCCCACCTCACTTGGGCATAAGTGTTCTCATGCAGTCGTTTTAACAGGAGTAATAGATACTCTGGGATTCCCAATCTACCCAGCACTTCCCACAGTTTGGCTCTTGGGACCAAATCAAAAGCCGATCGCAGGTCTATAAATACCACATACAGGCATTGTTTGGCCACAAGTACATATTTCCAATGCAATATGGCCAATCGAAAAACCTGGTCTATCGTGCTTGTTTTTGCACGAAACCCTGCCTGTAGATGGGAAAGGATTTGGTACTCCTCAACCCAATTGATTAACCTCTGTAAAATTTGTTTTGCAAAGATCTTTTGTAGGTTGTCTATAAGGCTAATTGGCCTGTAGTTGGCTGGGAGATTAGCATTCCCTTTTTTATAAATGGGTATGATCTCTGCCCCCTTCCATGTACCTGGAATTTGCCCCCCTGCCGCTATACTATTTGAGATGGCATTTATATACCAGGACCAGATATGTGGTTCTGATCTATAAAGATCTCCAGGAAGCTTATCTGGTCCAGGTGCTTTGCCAGGTTTTAGGCTATTTATAGCCTCAAGGGTCTCTTCTATTTTAAAAATGAGGCAACGCTCAGGGACACACTGAGACTCCACTTGGGGGGCCATACGGGAATTTGGTTCCAACAATTCTGTTGGAGAGTGGACCACATTGGTGTCCATTGGGCCCTCTGGTAGGGCATAGAGAGTAGTAAAATGCTCTACCCAGCTTTCTGGTTGGATATGGTTGCTGGGACAACTCCTACCTCCATTTTCCCTTTTAGACAGAAGCTCCCAGAAACGCTTATTGTTCTTCTCTCTGGAAGCATCTAATAATTCCTGCCACAGGGAATCCTCCCACTGCTTTTTAGCATAAGACAAAGTTGCTTTGTATAGGGACCTGGCTTGTTTAATTTCCCCCTGGGAACCAGACATTACTGCAACTCTTAACCCAGACTTAGCCTTTGAGCACCTCTCATCAAACCATCCCTTGCTTGCCCCTTTCCCTTCATGTGTCTTTGACCGCCTTGTTTTATAAAAAAAAGACCGTAGTTGGGTATACATGTTGTCATGTATTTTGAGAATCGGAATATTCCCCACTGCCTGGTCTTCATACTCTGCCAAATTATTTAAAAAAATCTGATATATTGCTCTGATATGATGGGGGTTGGACACCACTTTTGGCCATGTAATCTTGGTGAATTTGTTATTCCAACAAGATGGCGGAATGATTGTGACATGGTTATTAAGTGTTCTCCTGAACGTTTCTCCAGAAAGAGTAAGGAGCAAGGGGAAATGGTCACTGTCACATCTTACTTCTATTTTCATATCTACCAATTGGGGCCACAACCTAACATCGACCAAGAAGTAATCAATAGTGCTTGTCGACATGCCCCTTTTAAAAGTAGGTGCGCTGTTCATATCAGATGGAGTTCTACCGTTACAGGCCCTAAGGCCATGATTTAAACATAATGTGGCTAATTGCATGGCCACCCGAGATTTTTTGCAAGGCTGGGTAATAGATAGTTGTGGGATCCCCCACTGCTCATCTTCTTCATCAGTTAAACCACTTGTGAGAATAGAAGGCTCGAAGGTACAGTTAAAATCTCCAGCTATGATTAGAATAGTTGAGGGGTGGAGGCTGCCTACAAATTCAGACAGAATAGCCAGGGTATGGGACTCGGAGCCATTTGGGACCGATCGTATATAAGCATTAACAATAACAATTGATAATCTTCTGTTAAACGTAATACACATGGCTTTTAGATCTACAGAATCAATTCCCAAAAGCTTGTAGTCACACTGCAAATTCTTGTTAACAAGTAATAAGAGCCCACCTTTTGCCCGGCCCCTCCCCTTCTCTGGAGGTATAGCAGGTGCACTAAATGAGAGAAATCCATCTATGTTGGTGGCATCCTCCGCCCAAGTTTCCTGAAACAAACATATGTCTGTTTTTTTAATAAAAGAGGCCCATTCACCATCATCTAGTTTCTTTGCCAGGCCGGCAACATTCCATGACATAAGTTCTAATGTACATTTATCTTGGTTTGTCACCACAGGTGTGCATCCAGCGTCTACCACACTCGAGTCAGTACTACAAGTGTTTGGTGATAATGTTTTGTCATCCCCCGTAAAATGTAAGGCCTTGGAGCAGGCCGTCACATTAGTTACTAGTTCAGTAGTCAGTCATACAGGATTGGGCAACAGCCTGGGATTAACTTCCTTTCGTGCAGCACCTCCGCGGGAATTAGTTAAACCATCAGATCCTGCCAGTCCCATGGCTTGTCCAGTATTTTGTGGGTGTAACATGAGTCTAATTCCCTCCCTGGTTGTTGCATATTCCAAGTGGGTACGACGATCAAAATCCATTAATTGTGTCACCATATACTTGTCTTCAAAATAGATAGTTATTATGTCAAGATTGGTCCCTGTGATGCTGCTTCTCTTGGCCGATATTATGTCAGAACGAATAACAGAGAGACAACTTCGTCGGGAACGTATCCAATGTATGACTTTGTTGATCAAGGAAGCTTGATTCTCAGCTAACCCTGGCGATAGTTTTGGAACATTAGTCAAATAGATTTTATTTGTTCCCTGACTTATAAACAGGTCCTGTTCTTTATTAACTATACTCTCAGTATTGTATCGGGAGAGAGTGATGTTGTTAGAGGGAGTCTTATGTGACTTGTTGGGGGGTTGTGTAAGGCTGGAATCTTGGACAGTTTCCGGTGGGTCGGATTTGCTAGTCCTACCTCTGGCCCTGTCACTAATAAGATTACTTGACCAACTACCTTGACGGTCTCTGTGCCTAGGTACATTTGTAGACCTCCTGGGTCTCATGTTGTCGATATTGGGATCACAACGGTAGTCTTCCCTCCCTAGAAGAGCTGCCCCCCTTCTAGTGGGGAGACAACAATTGTCCCTTGGCTCCGTCCCCATTGGTGGGGCAGATAATGGGAAGGCTTCTTCCCCCCTGACCTCCCCACAGACTTTACAAAGTCCAGCACAAGCACGATTGCTCTTCATAAGATCTATTAATACTAAAACCAGTCCCTTAACTTCATCAACTCTCTGGAGAACTGTAGCCAGGTTGTCTCTACTAGCTGCTGGTTCTTTGCCTTCTGGCTCGAGCTGGGGGATCGGTGAAATAACACTAGGGTTGGGTTTTCCAACTACTGACTTGCACTTGGGCACACTCGTGGGCACGGGCGAGTCCTCTATTACCAATAGAGGTTCAAAACGATTAGTACAGAATAGGCTAGGGACCACCTTGATCACCGGAGTCAATGGTAGAAGGGTTGGTGTATGTGGTACGTGTGGGAGACCCAGCTGGGATACTGGAGAACTCGCTATGTTATAAGTGGGTAGCGGTAGGGGGCCCTTGCAATTATGCGGGCCCCCGTCTCCATCTACCCCTATTATAGTATC
Organism: Pleurodeles waltl; assembly: GCF_031143425.1. Lineage (NCBI taxonomy): Eukaryota > Metazoa > Chordata > Amphibia > Caudata > Salamandridae > Pleurodeles > Pleurodeles waltl. The sequence goes on from NC_090438.1 coordinate 732,086,102, forward strand.
TGTAGGATCCCTTGACCCCTTCTTTTTAAATAACTCTGGGATTTTCCTATCGTTAGGGGGGCCTCTCTTTAAATTAGTTGCCCCTAGAGTTGTTTGTGTACCTAACATAGACTCAACTTCTTTAACTAGGAGATCTATTTCGTCCAATGGGTTTAACCCATTGGGTATAGCTGGATTCAAAGGTCTACTTGGGCGTTTTTTTGCGATTTTAGTACCCTTGGATTGTGCTGGTAAATCTATAGCCTTCCTTTTCCCCATATTGGGAAGATGCCCGCAATGGGGTAGCTTAGAGGAGGAATTAATGGGGGAAGGGCTGAGTGAAGAATAGGCTTCTCAATTTAGGAATAGTAGGATGGTGCTATAATCTGTACTCTCTTAAACAACTCTTAGATAACAAGTAATTCTCTTACTACAGGTGAAAGAGATGGGGCCCAGCCCAGCCTCCTCCGGTCTCTGACGGGCTAAGGACGGGCCCGCCCTTGGCCCGGGCTTGGCCCGGGCGCCGCCCGCGCGCGTCCCGCGCTGCGGGAGCGCGAAGATAATTTAAAGGGCTCCTGCCCTATTGCGTGACTCTCCTCCCGGCCTCCCGGCTGTGACAGCGCTACCCGCGACGGCGGGAGCACGAAGATAATTTAAAGGGCTCCTGCCCTGTTGCGTGACTCTCCTCCCGGCCTCCCGGCTGTGACAGCGCTACCCGCGACGGCGGGAGCGCGAAGATAATTTAAAGGGCTCCTGCCCTGTTGCGTGACTCTCCTCCCGGCCTCCCGGCTGTGACAGCGCTACCCGCGACGGCGGGAGCGCGAAGATAATTTAAAGGGCTCCTGCCCTGTTGCGTGACTCTCCTCCCGGCCTCCCGGCTGTGACAGCGCTACCCGCGACGGCGGGAGCGCGAAGATAATTTAAAGGGCTCCTGCCCTGTTGCGTGACTCTCCTCCCGGCCTCCCGGCTGTGACAGCGCTACCCGCGACGGCGGAAGCGCGAAGATAATTTAAAGGGCTCCTGCCCTATTGCGTGACTCTCCTCCCGGCCTCCCGGCTGTGACAGCGCTACCCGCGACGGCGGGAGCGCGAAGATAATTTAAAGGGCTCCTGCCCTATTGCGTGACTCTCCTCCCGGCCTCCCGGCTGTGACAGCGCTACCCGCGACGGCGGGAGCGCGAAGATAATTTAAAGGGCTCCTGCCCTGTTGCGTGACTCTCCTCCCGGCCTCCCGGCTGTGACAGCGCTACCCGCGACGGCGGGAGCGCGAAGATAATTTAAAGGGCTCCTGCCCTGTTGCGTGACTCTCCTCCCGGCCTCCCGGCTGTGACAGCGCTACCCGCGACGGCGGGAGCGCGAAGATAATTTAAAGGGCTCCTGCCCTGTTGCGTGACTCTCCTCCCGGCCTCCCGGCTGTGACAGCGCTATGTATGATTGTTTTGTGACCGCAAATGCAGCCACAAAACAATCGCAGATTGCACCAATTTCAAATAGGTGCTGATCCATTCGCAAAAGGGAATGGGTCCTATGGGTCCCCTTCCCCTTTGTGAATGCATGTGAAAACAGTTTTTCAGAGCAGGCAGTGGTCCCGGGGACCACTGCCTGCTCTGAACAAAATGAAAAGAAAACTTTTCATTTTTCTTTTCGAAATGCATTCCGTTTTCTTTCAAGAAAAACAGGGTGCATTTAAAAACAAATACTGCCTTATTTAAAAGCAGTCACAGACATGAAGTGCTGCCATTCCCAATGGGGTCGCAAATTGCGACCTATCTCATGAATATTCATGAGGAAGGTCATTTGCGACCCAATTGCGAATCGCAGACAGTGTCATTGACACTGTTGTACATCCGGTTTTGTGACTCGCAAGTTGCGAGTTGCAAAATCGGAGTTTCGTACATGTGGCCCCATGGTTCCCATTATAATGGTCAGAGTGGTACTCAGCCAGGGTTGTGCTGAACTCAGCATCGCCTGGCTGATTACAACTCCCCTCACTGCCAGCCTTTCGATGGTGGTTTTGCTGACATGGAAAGCCTGGTGGTGAGGGTGCGCTGGGGGCCACAGGGGGTCCTCTGACATGCTCTTGCCCATTGCATCGGCAGTGCAGAGGCCCCCTTGTCCAGCATTATTGGAATGCACACTGTCTGCTTTGCAGACAATGCACACTCCGAGGGTGCTGGTCGGCCCCCTCTGTGCTACCAGATAGCACTCTGCTCCTTTAAGGGAGCAGAGTGCAATCTCGTAGCACTGTTCCTGCCGGTTCGACCTGCAGGAATTCTCTATTGCAGTGGTTCCCAACCTTCTCCTTTCTGTGGACCCCCTCTTTATCATTAATGGAACCCGGGGACCCCCACTGAATTATTATTGGAATCTGGGGACCCCCCACTGAGTTATTACTGGAACCTAGAGACTCCAGCCTAAACATTGCTAATTTGAAACGCAAAACAATCCACACAAAAAACAGAACCAAGCATTCCTCAAGCACATACACAAATGATAATACATTTCATTTAATTTGTAAACAAATATGAATACAAATATAATTTTCTTGAGCCATCCAGCTGGAAACGAAACAATCTATATAGCCGAGTGATGAGGTAGCCCAGCAACTATTGCTTATACGGGAAGAGATACATGATCACTCTTTGGAATCAGCTAGACACCTTTGACGTGCGGCTAATGCCAGGGTATATGGGTGGGGGGACAAAAATGGGAAACTGCTCTACTGGTTAACCTCACACCACCAATCATCTAAAATTATTCCTGAAATCATTAACACACGCGGAGAAACGGTTACTAAGCTGCAAGATGTGGCAGATACATTTGCTTCCTATTACAAGGTACTCTACAGGGCCTCTCCGATGATTAACCCGGACCACGTCTGTCAATTCTTAACAGACATTCTCCTCCCTGAACTGCCCCATGCAGAAGCAGCCATCCTCGATGAACCCATGACAACTTAGGAAATAAACGAGGCAATTTCTTCACTTGGAACTGGAAAGACTGCCGGACCTGACAGGTTTCCATTGAAATACTATAAAGTGTTTCAGGATGAACTGATGCCACATCTTAAGGCCTTATATGATGACATTTACCAACTGGCCTCCTTTCCAGAGGGGTTGGATATGGCCAATATAGTGGTGCTTCCCAAAACTCATCCACCATCGCGGTCATGTGCTGTCTACAGGCCAATCTCTCTTGGTGTCAGAAGATTACCCATTAAATCAAACTTCCACAGGAACAAATGCCTTTTACCCAACTCCCTCCAACAGATGCGTGCTCAGACTTCAACTGATTATCTGAACCCTGCATCCACAAGGGGGAAAGAGGAAAGGGAATAGAAAAAGAGAGACCGCCTCCAGATCCAGTTCCAGCCTGTCTTTCCCACTTGAAGATAGGATATTCAGTGTGTGTGTGTCTGAAAACCTGCACCTTTCTTCTTATTGGGATTTCTTTAAAGGAAGGACCTGTAATTGGGTGATAAGAGCATAGATAAGTACATTCCTACTGCACATTCAACTGTTTAGCCATTCACATTCACCCAATTCTATCATTCTCCTAATCTGACTAGCCTCTCTCTAAGAGAACAATGTTAACTTAATATCTTCTATTCTCCAGGAGTCAGAGGTTCCCAAGGTTCTCTGGAGAACAGTTCAAAAGTTCACAAATATACAAACTACTAATGTATTTTACAGGAAATGAAAACTCCTTCTCAAGGTTCAGTTTTCTCAATCACAGCCTCTAGGAATTAGTCTGAACACAAAGGTTTGTCTCTAAGACTGACAAATCTGCAAAGCAAAGAGTTATTGAATATATATGTAATTATATGTATTGCCAAGTCTGAAAATCATACAAAAGGATTCCTTACTGCAGTTGCTTGAAGTTCTGTTAAGCCAAAACTAATTCTCCCCAGAAAGCCGATAGCCAGTTGTTGGAAGAAGGAAACAATTCAGCTTCTTCAAAAGGGAAAAATTAGCTGGTATGCATACCATAACAAGAAAAATAATGAATTACTCAAAACTGGAAGAATTCTCTATGAAACGAAGCGCCTCAGTAACACTGCTCATTCTCCTCAGGATGACAGTTGAAGTGCAGGGCTCCCAGAGAGAAACAGCTTGAGGGAAGCTTCAACACAAGACTAAGGTAGAAACACTCGAGAGCTGACCTCACAAGGATTTGTGGCCACCATCTTGAGTGGCAGTTAAACCTGAAGAAGCTAGTTATAAGAACAGCCTCCGCAAGAGCCACCGGGAGAGAGGACGCTGCTGCAATCAACATGGGTACAAGGAAAAGGGGAATCGTTTTTGCTGAGGGAAGAACTTAACAACACTGGCAATAGTTTTCCTGACACTTGTAAACAGTGAAGTGAAAAATTATGCCACAATTCTTGCATCCTGTCTTAAGAGGGTCCTACCACTACTGATCCACTCGGATCAATGTGGATTTATGACCAAACAAAGCATGTGGCAATGTGTACGTCGTCTTCATGTGGCCTTTGCATGGCATCACCAATTGTCCCATGACTTGGCACTTCTTTTTATTGATTTGGAGAAGGATTTTGATACTGTGGACTGGGGGTTCCTACTCCTAGTGCTGCAGCGCGCCGGCTTGGGATCCCGATTCCGTCGATTGGTTCATGCCTTATACACTAACCCAATGGCCAGAGTGCAGGTCAATGGTACCTTATTTTACGCCTTCTCTATCTGCCGGGGAACGCATCAGGGCTGCCCCCTGTCCCTTCTTCTTTTTGCCCTTGCCATTGAGCCTCTAGCACAGCTGATCAGAACAGATCCACTGTATTGAGGTTGGAAATGGGAAAATGCATACAAAGATCACATGGCTCTCTATGCTGATGACATTTTGCTGTATATGGCGGAACCCAGAAACTCTGGCCCGCAAAGTTTTCACCTTCTGCGCTGCTATGAGGAAGCATCAGAGCACCAAATTAATCCCACCAAATTGGTACTGGTGTCCCTGGTGCCATCACGGGACTGCTATGACTGGCAGGAGGTAGTGCCTATCCGTCAGCTGAGTTTCAAATACTTAGCCATCTGGGTGGCCCTCCTCCCAGAGCTAGCATGGTCTCTGAACCTCACACCTCTGATGTTGCGGGCCAATGCAGATTTACAGGGATGTCAAACACTTCCACTAAACGTCTTGGGCCTTGTGGCTCTGTAAAAAATGATGATACTGCTGCATGTTTTATATGTACTTCAGAATTTCCTGTTCCCTATCCCGCGCTCCTGGTTCCATACACTAGACAGAACAGCAACCTCATTTCTCTGGCATGGCTCGAGACATCGAATTGGGTTGCAACACTGTCAGAGCGGGGCGTATGATGGGGGGATGGGCATGGCCAACCCTTATTTATACTATTTAGCGACACAGCTCTTGGTTGTTCATGACTGGTTTAAAGGGGGTTGGGCTGATCTGGCACATCAACTTGAACTAGCTTCACTTAGCTTCCCACAAATTGTAGACCTCCTCTATGGGTCCCAGCTCCCCCGTGAGAAGGACCCAGTGACTAGAGCAGTCTTTCTTGCCTGGCGTGCAGCCTTACATCATACACATTGGGACAATGTCATCACCCAGCAGACCCCCTCGTGGCAATGCATGTGGCTGAAAGAATCAACTACCCTAAGTGGGTTCGGGAGATGAGACTTAGGTATTTCGCAGTTGGGCGATGTGTGGAGAGGGGTATCAGTGCGGTCCTTTCAGGACCTACAGACTGAGTACCAACTTTCCCATACACAATTTTACAAATACCTCTAGCTTTGCCATGCCCTGAATGAGCACCAGTCTCACACTGACACATTACCTAAATACAGTCCACTAGAGGCCAAACTGCTCATGGAGGCTTTGGGGAAAAAAAGGGTTGTCTCAGATTTATAAAATGTTCATTAATCATGTCCTGTGCGATCTAGACCACCTCAGGGCTAGATGGGAGGGATGGCTGGGCCTTCGTGAGGAGACAGACTGGCAAGACGCACTGATGATGCCAAGACTAATAGCTACATCATCTACACTGTGACTGGTACAAATGTACTTTCTATATGGGTCCTGTCAGGTTGTATCGAGCAGGTCTCCATTCCAATTCTTGCTGTCCCAGGTGCTCAGAAGAATCTGTAGGTTTCTTTCACATGGTCTCGGAATGCCTCCACATAGTTAAATACTGGGAAAAGATATTCCATGAGCTTAATGCAGTGATGGGGCGGGAAAAGCAGATGTCTCCAGAGTTGGTCTTATTAAGTACAAAGGCGGGAATGGAAGGCTCGAGGGCAGACCGAACATTCGTAGGAACTGTCCCGGTGGTGGCAAAAAGAGACATTGCAGCCACTTGGAATTCCACTACTGGACCTTCCCTTCAGAAATGGAAACATGGGATTGATTGGTGTTCCAGCCAGGAAAAATTGGTTTATGAGGCGAGGGGATGCCCCCATAAACATACAAAGGTGTGGGGGAAGTGTTTGTGTCTCCTCCCATGAACAATTAGGGGTTGGGAATATTTGTTGTATAACAGTAATAAGTCCAATGTGCGCTTGGATGCTGTACTGAAGAATTCCCTGCTGTCTTTATGTTGTTTATTTTATGCTGACAACAAAAGTGCCTATCTGTGTACTCATTTTTCTTTTCTTTCTTTCTCTTATAAAACCAATAAAAATGTGTTTATAAAGATGTTTTTTTTAAATATATAATTTTAATAGGAAGGTTGGAGCAGTTCTAAATTCAATTGAAGCCACACATCATCCATACTATTTTCTGTTTGATGCACCTGCACTGCTCCCACAAATCCATCAGCGGAGGTCTTGACATTTACAGTAAGTTTTAAAATGTTCAGTTGTACATTAAGCCACTTTATTTATATACACTTTATTAATTTGTTAATATGATTTCATTTTCTAAGCAGTCATGGACCCCCTGAGGAGGCTTCGTGGACCCCCAGGGGTCCCCAGACCACAGGTTGGGTACCACTGCTCTATTGCAAGGTTCCTGCCAATCAGACCGGTGGGAACATTGTAATAGGGTAGGGAGGATGCCACAGCTATGGCAGTGGCATCCTCTACATGAGTTTGGCAGTCCCACGTGGGACCGCCAAACTGTTAATGAGGCCATGAGTCTGCAGCTTGCTTCCTTTGTGAATATTGCCTGTCTGTATACACGTTTTGTCAATATCAGCCTATGGTATGAGAATTGTAGCCAACACTGAAGGGGGTTAGAAAAGTGAAAACAAGCATCCCAACTGGTGACTATTCCCCACCCCCCACCCACACCTGGCAAAAACCTGCACAGTGGATCCAAGAAGATCCCAATAAAACAACAACATAATCCAAACAATTAGCAATTTGCTATCAACCTTGTGAGCATGATAACACAGCAGCAGTGAACCCCCTCTATGAAGAGGTTATGAGTAACAAGAGAGATTGTGAATGGGCAAACTGCATGTTTAAGCGGGCGGAGTAGGGCAACATAGAGGCACCAACATCTGTAGATTGTAAATGTGAGGTCGGGGTTAGTAATGTACATCCCCAGAGGACGGGCGACAGTGTAAGTCTGGGGGAAATAGATCCATGTTCGCGGTGCCAGTCATAGCTCGGGGTTTGTGGTCAGGGTTTGCCCGCCCGGGCGTTACCCTGTTTTGGGCATATTGCTTACAGAATGACAGGGCATCCACAGGGTTGTCAGAGAAGTGGGGTCTGCCATTCACATCTACCCATAGCCTGGCCAGATAAAACATGCCATAGTGGGGACCTCATTTGTGAAGTGCATACTTGGCATCTAATAATTTGTGCCTGGGCTCCTGGACCACTGGTGTGAAGTTTGGGAACAGTGAGACCACAGTTCCCTGGTAGTGGAGTGGACCCAGTGCCCTGCAAGTCCGAGCACCGTGTCACAGTCCCTACAGTTAAGCAGCCTCATGATGATGATGGGGCAAGCAGGGGATCACGAAGCAGGTCACAGACCAAGAGTGTGGTACGCCTTCTCTACCACAAAAGTAGATGCAAAGTTATGACACCCCAACAGCTCCCTGAGGAGGCCCTCTACTAAAAGGTCCATGCGGCCAGTGTTGTCAGTTTCTGTGATGCTGGAAATACAGAGATTGTTAGGGTGGCCCCTGGCCTCCAGGTCTTCATTCTTTATTGTGACCATCTTGAGTTTAGATTCTAATTTCTCCAGTCGCTTTTCCATTCTTGCAACACTGTCCTTTAGTCCAGAAATACATTCCTCCGCGCCCTCCAGGCGGTTTTGTTGCTGGTCCATACACTCCCCCATTTTGTCAAGTCTGGGTGTGAGAGTATCAAACCAGGCATCACTGGTGCGGAAGTCTGCACGAAGCATTACTGCATCCGTGCCAACCAGCTGTCCATGTGTAGCGCCCCTGTCACGCCCCCTCCATGGCAAGCACAGAGACTCTCATGTCCTTAGCTTTATTATTCCCAAAGAGGAGTTTGCGCTGTTTCGGGTTGCCTTGTACCATGTCAGCGCAGGGAGCCTGGAATCTGTGCCCACACGGGTGCTCTGTGATGGGGTGCACCCACCCAATGTGCTGGTGTTGGACGTCAAATTGCACAGCAGCCAAGCAGGCTGTCCAGCACAATCAAGGGGGAGGCAGCAGAGGGGTACAGTTCCCTCCGAACAGACACAAGCAATTGGGGGATAGCAGGGCAGGGGTCGGTGAGCCGGGTGGGAGGGAGGGTCCCCAATGGTCTGCTGTCTATAATGCAATAGTTGATGGCCCTTTATTTCCCCCCATTTGGGGTCAGAGATGGTGTATAGTTGTCTCAGTGTGGGAGTGTAGATGGGGTGTGGTGCCCCGCTGCAACAGTGTTCCCAGACAACAGTAAGGTAGGAAGGAGTAGGCTTGTTGAGGTTAACTGTGTTCCAAAGGGTCCAGGGGGGCACGAGGACAGCAAGCGTTTTTGTGGACAGTGCAGATGATGGTGCAATATGTAGAGGGAAAAAGCCCTCCTACCTTGGGTTCCATGTTGAAACCGCCTTCTACCTCAGCCTGGGCAGCGGCAGTCGCAGGAGTTTGATCCAGCCGCGCCTGGGGCCTCCAGGCCGTATCACGAGGCATGCAAGCCCACCAAAGCAACACGCATGTAGCTGGGTTACCGCCGCTGGCCTGCTATCTTCTTTTGGGCCCAGCCCAGGGGTGAGTGGGAGGAGGGTGAGAAGCAGAGAATAGCTATATTTGGGCATCACTGCACCCCTCTGGCAGGCGCATGCCTCAGGCTCTTTTCTGTGGCCTCTGTCGCAGTGGGGCTTCCAAGGCAAGCTGGCTGGTATGAAGTCAGTCACACAGCAGTTGTGACACAATCACACTCTTTGAAGTGTTTAAGTGTGGACTCTGTCTCCACCACAGATGTCAGACTTCCCCTACCACATTCCTCACAGCGTAGGTCCGTGGCAGGTGCCCATTCAACAGGTTTTTGGGAGCCTTGCTGCCAAAGCTTCAACACTCCAGGGCCATTTTTTATACTTTGGTGTTCTTTTCCTTTCACAATGTCAGTTGGTCTGCCTTGCTTAAAATGGCACCCAAGTCCTGCACCTAGCCCTCTGATGCTCATTGCTCAGGCACGGTGAAGTTGGGTACTAACAGGAGGTTGGGCGCAGGGCGAGTACTGAAGGCAACTCTACGCCATCCATGGGGTAGGCCGTCTGTGAGGAGTTGGTTGCAGAGCTCGGCCGCAGGTCAGGCCCTGAGGCCAACCCCATGCCATGTATGGCCAGAGGTCGTGCTTGGCATGGGTTTGGCTAACTGTGGGTTGTTGGTCGCAGGGCCATGCGCGGTGTGGGATTGGTTGCCACAAGGGCTTGGATGCATCGTCTGGCCGCAGGCCGTGTTTAGCGGGGGTTTGACATTAAGTTTCATAATAAAGTATTATTTTAATCAGCTGAAACTGTCAGTTGAAACATGCAGGGCCATATTTATACTTTTTGCCGCAAAACTGCGCTAACGCAGTTGTGCGTCAAAAAAATTAGCGCCGGCTAACGCCATTCTGAAGCGCCATGCGGGCGCCGAATTTAATCAATGACGTTAGCCGGCGTTAGCCGCCGGCGCTGCCTGGTGTGCGTGGAAAAAAACGACGTACACCAGGCAGCGCCGGCATAGGGGGATATGGAGCTTGGGCGCCCAAAAATGGGGCAAGTCAGGCTGAGGCAAATTTTTCGCCTCAACCCGATTTGCGCCATTTTTTTCAACTCCCAACTCCCATAGAAATGACTCCTGTCTTAGCAAAGACAGGAGTCATGCCCCCTTGCCCAATGGCCATGCCCAGGGGACTTCTGTCCCCTGGGCATGGTCATTGGGCATAGTGGCATGTAGGGGGGCACAAATCAGGCCCCCCTATGCCACATTTTTTTTTTTTTTTTAAGTACTTACCGGAACTTACCTTAATGTCCCTGGGATGGGTCCCTCCAGCCTTGGGTGTCCTCCTGGGGTGGGCAAGGGTGACAGGGGGTGTCCCTGGGGGCATGGGAGGGCACCTCTGGGCTCCTTACGAGCCCACAGGTCCCTTAACGCCTGCCTTGTCCAGGCGCTAAAAAACGGCGCAAAAGCGGCCGTACGTCATTTTTTTTGACCCGCCCACTCGAGTATAAATACGGCGCACATGCCTCGGAGTCAATTTTTTAGACGGGAACGCCTACCTTGCATCTCATTAATGCAAAGTAGGTGTCCACGCAAAAAAATGACGCAAACTCCATGGACTTTGGTGCTAGACGCGTCTAACGCCAAAGTATAAATATGGAGTTAGTTTTGCGTCGGAATTGCGTAAAAATAAACGACGCAATTCCGGCGCAAACAGAGTATAAATATGCCCCGCAGTTTTAATCCAACAAAACCACTAAAATTAACCAGTTAAGGTTATCACAAGTAAGTATAACTCATTCAAAGCCACTATAACTCGTGCCCTCACTATGCATTCCTAATTACGTCACATATTACATTGTGACATGTTCTATGACAACATAGATAATATGACTTTAACATCTGAAATTACATAACTGATGACAATACGTGCATGGAGGGGGGGAGCAAGCTATAGTTATTTTAGGGCCTGAGATATCAATCATGTCATAGAACATGTCATGTGTGTTGTAATAGGTGAGATTATAAGCAGTGCATGGCAAGGCCATAAGTTATAGTTACTTGAGTTAACTATAACTGGAGAATTTGGTGTTTTTTTAGAATAAAATGTAGTATGTTCAGTAACATTTTCACATAACTATAACATCACTTTAACCTTAGATTTTTCAGTAAATTTCAAGGCTTTGTTTAATGCAAAGTAACATTTTATTACTATACCAAACTATGTCAACACACCACCTAAAGCCAGGCCCTGTGGCCAACACCCCACTGCTGCCCAAAATACATGGTATGAGGTTGGCCACAGGGCCTGGCCTGCAGCCAAGCCCTGCACTCGTTTTCCTCTTGTGGGCAGCCAAACCTGTGCCGCACGTGGATCAACAGAGCCGCAAAAAATATCTTTTTCAAGTTGACCCCTCTGGGACCCACCTCACAAGGCCCAGGGGGTCAGAGTACCCCACCCTGTCTTCTTATATCTTATTTTGTTTTATTTTTTAGGACTCAGGAACAAAGCCCACTGGTCTTAAAATGGTGGCTGCAACTTTTCCTTCAATGAGCTTGTCAATCCACAGATACATTGGGCCGTATTTATACTTTTTGACGCAAAACTGCGCTAACGCAGTTTTGCGTCAAAAAGTTTTGCGCCGGCTAACGCCATTCTGAAGCGCCATGCGGGCGCCGTATTTATTGAATGGCGTTAGCCGGCGCAAGCAGACCGGCGCTGCCTGGTGTGCGCGAGAAAAACCACGTACACCAGGCAGCGCCGGCGTAGGGGGAAAATGGCGCATGGGCGTCTTAAAATGGGGCAAGTCAGGTTACGTCGAAAAAATCATCGTAACCCGACTTGCGCCATTTATTTTCGACGCCCATCCCCCATCAACATGACTCCTATCATTGTAAAGATAGGAGTCATGCCCCCTTGCCCAATGGCCATGCCCAGGGGACTTCTGTCCCCTGGGCATGGTCATTGGGCATAGTGGCATGTAGGGGGGCACAAATCAGGCCCCCCTATGCCACAAAAAAAAAAAAAAAAATACTTACCTGAACTTACCTTAATGTCCATGGGATGGGTCCCTCCGTCCTTGGGTGTCCTCCTGGGGTGGGCAAGGGTGGCAGGGGGGGTCCCTGGGGGCAGGGGAGGGCACTCTGGGCTCATTTTGAGCCCACTTGTCCCTTAACGCCATCCCTGACCCAGGCGTTAAAAAGCGGCGCAAAAGCGCCGTTTTTGGCCACGCCCACTCCCGGGCGTCATTTTTGCCCGGGAGTATAAATACCACGTAAAGGCCTGGGAGTCATTTTTTAAGACGGGAACGCCTCCCTTGCATATCATTAACGCAAGGAAGGGGTTCACGCTAAAAAATGACGCACACTCCGGGCACTTTGGCGCCCGAAGCGTCTAACGCCAGAGTATAAATATGGCGTTAGTTGGCGTTAGTTCTGCGTCGAATTTGCGTCGAAAAAAACGACGCAAATTCGGCGCAAACGGAGTATAAATACGGGCCATTGTGATTCTCCCAGTATGCATACATTTCGAGGATGAATTTCTAAAAAAATACAGAACGGATTCTCACCAAATCACAAAAAGCAAGCTTTCTGGATATAGATCTAGTTTTTTGCCACATGTGGTGTAATTCCATTTTGGCTGTAGATGTGTCTAAAGTTCCTATGGAAAATTGCATGGCAAAAAAACATGTTTTGGGGGCCCTCTTTTTCTCAGCTCAGGTGAATGAGACTTTGTTTTGGAAAGTTTCATGAAGATTTGTTAAACGGCTCCAAAGTTATTAGCAAACCATAAAATCAATTTTCTATGGAAACGTGGTCCTAAGTATAATTACTGAGTGACAATCATCACTGGGCAATATGTGTATGTGCATATAAATGTATATATATTTATATTTGCATATAGTTTTAATTTTTATTTTATTTTGCTTGTGGGGGGGTGTCACATCCCTTTTCTAACCACTCAAACATGTTTCTTCAAACCTTTCCTTAAGTCCATCCACCCCTGAACCCTAAAAAAAACCTTACCACATTTACCTCTACCCACCCATAAGCCTTGAAATGCCCATACTCCTTTTTCTTTACCCTCTGATGAACTCCAAAAGCCTTTACCTCTAGCTTCCCCTGAACCCTAAAAAAGCATACCTCCATTTACCTTTGCTCGTCTCCGAACCCCAAAAAGAGACCTTATCTCCCTTTATCACTATCCTTTTTTTAACCATAAAAACCCTTGCTTTCTTTAACTTCTACCTGCCTCTGAACCCGAATAAAACATACTTCCCTTCACCTCTACCCACCCTCAGACCTAAAAAAAACCTTACCTGCCTTTACCTCCACCCTCCCTTTACATCTATCATCCTATCTACCCTAAAAATCTTTTACCTCCCTTTACCTCTTCCCGTACATAAACCCTTACACCTTTGCTTCCTTTACTGGTACCCTCCATTACCCTTACCCATACATAAATTCTTGCATAACCTTTGTTTTTCAAATGACATGCATGTCATTTAAAATAAATATTGACCTGTGTGGTGAAACACCACAAGGTAAAGTACCAAAAAGGGGCCTGAGTACTACTTATTAACATGGTACTTACTAGGGTGGTAACTTCCTGTGGGGTAAAGACAGCAAAGTAAATTTTGCATAACGTTGCAATGAATACCCAGGTTGAAATCTCATGGCAATGCAGGAAAACATCATATAAGGCACTCAGCTTCAGCAACATGTGCTTGTATACTGATCTCTGGATCATATAACTAGATAACTCACCTCTCCAGTTTTTCTCTGGACTGGCAGGGCAAAAATTGGCCCATACTCTGCCTCTTCATTCATTCACTGAAGCCCACCCATAAAAACCATCTATTTCATATAGCAAGGACCAAGTTGGCTCTTTTCACTAATTATCTGGATATGGGTCTTGGTTTTCGAACACAAGAGGGAGTGGACCAACACTAGACACTCCCCATCTGTATGTGGCATAAAAAAAGAACTGGTGTCCTTGTGCAGAAATATAGCTTTCCTATACCCAGAAGTTATACCTTATAGGGTTACTGTTCAGATCTATTTCCGTTAGTTTTTTTTTAAAAAGGATGGAAATTCCTCATCCATACTAGGTGGCATGCTTAACAATCAAGGTTGCTCCTTCACCTGTAACATGTGTTTGTAAATAGATTCACCTTGCTCTCTTGGGAAGGTTTTCTTGTGGGGTGTAAGCAATGCTACTAGTGAAAGTGTGACGATATCATTATATTCCTAGGTATCCAAGTGTTTATTGATGCTCTCTGGTCACAAGATTACAAATGGAAGAATTGGTTCTTAGGACCCAATATATCTATGTTTGAGTTCTTGCCTAGAGCCTCTGTGGGTTGGGGGCTTTCTTCAACCCCTAGATCACCCTTGCATATTCTTTACTGCCCTATGCATATTCTTTACTGCCCTAATATAGTCCTATTCTGTCCCGGGCTATACTGTCCACCGCTTTCCATCCATGTTGCAACAGCTACTGTGTGTTGTGGGGAAGGGTAAGGAGGTACCAGAGTAGTGGCAATGGAGCTGGGTAGCGCAGAAGGGGGGTGCTCAAGTGACAGTCTGTCATAACTAATGCCACAGGTAGGAAGGTGATGCAAGGTGAAGAAGAACCGAACAAATGGAAATATTCAATGGAGTTGGATAATGGTATAGTTGGAAATGATGCATGTATTACAGAAAGGACAAACTGTCTGGCCCAGGTATAGTTCACTCAGGAGACACTATAACATCTTTAGACCTACATGGTAGAGACAGTATTTATCTGTATTTTTAATGAAGGTGTAATTGTAGTATATGTATCGCAGAGTTTTGATTACAAAGTTTGCTACCTCAGACATTTTAGGCACTTACAACACTTTATTATGTTAAGGCAAACTAGGATTGCGTTCAACTACTGTGTCATTCAGTCACTTTATTTGCTCAGAAATATGTTGTTAGGTATAGTCCAAATACAGTTTAAAATTAGGCCATACACACCTTAAGAACTAGCTTATTAGATCATACACATAAGACACATAAGGACTATATAAGAACAGTTACATTAAATACAAATGGCCTTAATATTAAACATAATGTTCGGGCTATAGATGTTGGGATTAGGGGACACTCTCTGAATGTCATGTTCCTTCAAGAGATGCATTTCAGGGATAAGAGTAATGATTTAAATAAAATGTTTAAGCACCTAGTAGGGTACTGTTGTATGTCAAACGTGAGTGCGGCATGTAGAGGGGTGGCTCTATATATTAATATGTATTTCCCTTTGCAGGTTACATTCTTCCAGGTTGAAATAGAGGTAGATTGCTGCTAGTAAGTGACCTACTTATCAAAACCAGGCTTACTATAGCCACCATATATACACCAATCTCAGATGATCCAATGCCCCTGACCGAACTGTGCCAGACGCTACTCAATATCCTGGGTCTTTTGATTTTGGGGGTGACTTTAACTTCCTCCAAAACCCTGAGCTGGATTAATTGTCAGGCATGCGCAAGCAGAATAAGCATGCATGGCTAGCTGCTTAGCTCAGTACACCAGAGCACTTAGGGCCTCATAATGACCCTGGCGATAAATCCCGCTTACCGCCACGCTGACGGCAGCCAACTTACCGCCGCAGTGGCAAATATCCATTCAGGACACACACACACCAATCCGAATGAAAACAGACACATACACAAATCCGCCAGACCAAAGGTCAGTGACAAACTGGAGGTCTCAAAATTGACACTGTTACGTCAACAGAACAATGCCCATCACATTATGACCGACGAATCACCACAGCAGACATTCAACGATGGTAAACCATCAGCGGTACATACCGCGACGCTCACAATGGACACCCACAGATAAAACAACACCACATTGGTCAATTCAAACAACACACACCTGGCAACCATGCACACACCACACCCACACCACTATAAAACACACACCCACAGTACAAATACAAATCATTGCCACCAGGCAGACACTAAGACCACTGCGACAACTAGACCCACATACCACTCATACCCCTCACGCACTTCACATCACACACCCCAACACATTACCCAACACACCCTCACCAACACACATCACATAACACCCATGGCACCACAAAGGCAACCCCGGTTCACTGAGGAGGAGATAAGGGTCATGGTGGAGGAAATTTTCAGGGTAGAGCCACAGCTATTTGGAGCACAGGTGCAGCAGATATCAATAGCAAGGAAGATGGAGCTATGGCGGAGAATTGTGCGCAGGTTCAACGTCGTGGGACAGCACCCCAGAACAAGGGACGACATCAGGAAGAGGTGGAACGTCCTACGGGGGAAGGCGTGTTCCATAGCAGCAAGACACCAGCTCGCTATACAGAGGACTGGCGGTGGACCCCCACGTGCTCCCCCACAACTCACAGCATGGGAGGAGCAAGTCTTGGCAATACTGCATCCAAGACTGGACTCTGGTAAGTCAGCTTTCAACAATTAACAGCCCCATACCTGCATGCCATCACACACCCTCAACCTCACTCCCATCACTCCACACCATCCCACACACTCCATCATCACATCACACTAATCCCAATGCCAGCCCCGCATGCTGTACCAATGCATGGACACCCTTCACAGCCCTGCATGCACACTCATCACTAAAGCATGCACAGCATAGGGAAACTAACAATCCTACCATAAACCAACATACACAAGCAAAAGCTGTCAGGGCAACATCAACTATAGATGGGAAGCTAGGGAAGTACAAATGTCAGACACCTGAAGCATAATACATCATTTACATCTTAACAGGTATCACAGCCAATGTCACGTTGGAGAGGAGGTGCCATCACTATCCAGTGCCCCAATAGCAGAGGCCCACAGTGATGACAGTAACTCTGGACTAACATCAGGGACCACTGGACAGTCGGCCACCCAAGCCCAGTCACAGACCACCACAGAGCCTCCCCTATCAGGAACCAACACCACAGCACCCACCCAGTGTACCCAAACCTCTGTCCCCAGGACACGTCAATCAGCAGTGTGCCCACCTATACATGGACCCGAGGCCACACCTTGCACACAAGACAATGAGGGAGCTGGGTTCAGTAGCAGTGGGCACACCGTTCAGGGGACAGAGGCACAAGCCAACAGGGACACTGGGAGGACTGCTGTGCACCAGGGGGAGGACAGGATTAGGGAACCGACTCTCCAGGAGGCACTCTCTGAGATCCTGGAAGCCTACCAACATTTCTAGGACACAATGGGCCAGGTTCTAGACAACTTGCAGGAGAAGAGGTGGCTGCATGAGGGAGAGTATCAGGGGATCAGGGAGGACTTGCAGGCCATCAACAACACCCTGATCTCCATAGCAGGAGTGCTGGCAGACATGGGTAACATTATGGGGGAGGCAGTGTCACACCAGCGGGCCTCTGCCACTAGACAGTCATCTGAACAGCCCTCCACTTCTGCTGCCGCTAATGGCCAGGAGGCCCCATCACACGACCAACAGGCCACCAGCACCCCTCCCCCTGCAGAAGGGAACCACCCCGCAAACATTCTCTGCGATCAAGACAGAAGCCAGAGACACTTGCCAAGACCACTGCTAGGAAATGAGACTTTCCTGATTGTCCCCCTTGAGTCCCAATCAGTCAGCTTGTCCACCTTGAACTGCCATTGCTCCCCTTCCTATGTCCCCATGGGCAATGCACCTGTGCTACAAACAGACTGGAACAATACCCTTGACTTTGCTCCATCATCACCCCATTCCACTGCACTTTCCCCTTTATATTTTAGCTCTACAATAAACACCCTTGAATAAAAATCGACTACTAGTATTTCACGTTTTTCAAATATGTATTGATTGAAACAGCTACAACCATTGCAAATGAACTGTACATAGAATGAGCATAGAATTAATGACCTGTAGGAGGGTGGGCATCTCCTTCACCCCAGGCACCTCAGGCCCTGTCCCAGTGAGCCCTGCTGCCCTGAGTGAGGAGGCTACTAACCTCCTGAGATACATCTCTGTAGGGCAAACAACCATTGTGAATGCCATCCAAGGGCTGGCTGGCTGCCCAGATGCAGCAATCAAATGCATTCCTGGAGGGCATTCATAATGGATTGGGGGCTAAACACAGATCAATTCAGTCTCTGTCTTCCTCTCTGATGGCAGCCATTGTCCCTGTTTCAACCATCCCCTCTCCAACTTCCACTTCCTAGTCCCATTCTCCACAACCCCAAACTATCCCAAGCACACAGCCAGACGAGCTGCACACAAGACAACATCCAAGAGTGTCAAATGGAAACACAAGCACTACACTTCATCCAACAGGCACTATTCAGTTGCAGACACAACAACATCCACTATCTCCACTGTCACCCACTCCTCCTCCTCCACTTCTGCCTCCACCTCCCACCCAGTGAGTTCCACACTTATACCTGCATGCACTACATCAAAAGCCACTATCAACATCACCACACCTCAATGGCAGACA
Organism: Pleurodeles waltl; assembly: GCF_031143425.1. NCBI lineage: Eukaryota > Metazoa > Chordata > Amphibia > Caudata > Salamandridae > Pleurodeles > Pleurodeles waltl. The sequence goes on from NC_090438.1 coordinate 732,104,655, forward strand.
CCTCCACAACATCCATGCACACGTCCCCTGTGTCCTCTCCCACCGTGTCTGTCTTCCCCTCCTAAAGTCCACAAACGCAAGCACTCAGTGCAACAGCCACCCACCTCACAACAGCATACAGCTCATGCTCCTGCACCCAAATCCATCAGACAAACACCTCCAACAACCAATCCCTCATCCTCCACTCCCATTACTCCTCCCTCTTCCCACCCCAACATCCCTGAAAAGCTTTTCCTTTCCCAGATTGACCTCTTCCCTACCCCTCCACCCCCTGCCCTGCACGTATGGGCAGGGTAGCAGGGACCCAGCCAAGCACCTCAGCCAAACATTCCATGGAGTGGTAGCACCACCAACTCGTGGTGGAAAGGATTCCAGGCCAAGGAGCATGCAGCAGCTGCGAAGAATGAGAAGGAGCCTGCACCAGCTGCAAAGAAGGGGAAGGAGCCTCCACCAGCTTCAAAGAAAGGGAAGAAGCCTCCACCAGCTGCAGAGAAGAGCCTGCACCAGCTGCAAAGAAGGGGAAGGAGCCTGCACAAGCAGGCAGAGGGGGGCAGATCTGATTCACCAGTGCCAGGAAGGGTAAGGGACCCCCAACCCATAAGCAGGAGTAGAGGAGGCAATCAATGCCAGTGGAGGCTGACAGCCAAACACCACCACCACCACCAGCTGTCACAGAGCCCCCACCACCAGCCGTGATTGTGCGGCCATCAGAGAGTGCAGGTGCTGAGCAGGAGCCTCCCACAACCACCACCACAGTGCAGCCATCGGAGGGTGCAGGGGCTGAGCAGGAGCCTCCCACAACCACCACCACAGTGCAGCCATCGGAGGTGCAGGGGTTGAGCAGGAGCCTCCCACAACCACCACCACAGTGCAGCCATCAGAGGGTTCAGGGGCTGAGCAGGAGCCTCCCACAACCACCACCACAATGCACCCATCACCACCGGCGGACGCCATATAGTCCAGCCTCCAAGGGCTGCTGTTCGGCCTGCCCTCTCCAGAACCAGTGGGCAAATCACCCACTTGAGAGATTGTGGCCTTGCACTCCCCAGGACCAAGCACAGGGCATGTTGCCCCCTCCAGAACCAGTGGGCAAGTCACCCACTTGAGAGACTGTGGCCTTGCACTACCCAGGACCAAGCACATGGCATGTTGCCCCCTCCAGAGCAAGTGGGCAAGCCACCCACTTGCGAAACTGTGGCCTTGCACTCCCCAGAACCAAGCACAGGGCATGTTGCCCCCTCCAGAACCAATGGACAAGTCACCCACTTGAGAGACTGTGGCCTTGCACTCCCCAGGACCAAGCAATGGGCATGTTTCTCCCTGCAAAACCAGTGGGCTTGTTTCCGCATCCTGCTGAGGTGCCCCATCCTCCCCCTGAGGTGCCTGGCTGTTTGCCAACTGATGCCCCTGCAGTGTTCTCTCCGGATTGGTGCAGGATTTGAGTGGGGCCTTGGACTTTGCCCTGTGGCCATGTGGGCCTTGTGAATTATGGACTGGGCAGTGTCCCTTTTTTATACACATGTACAGATCTGTTTAATGTGTAAATCGGATTTTTGATTTTATTTTTGGACTAATTACAATCATTTACGTAAATTCCTGTTGCCTTTGCATTATTCTGCAGATGTTTGTGGTCAAATTGCTGTGTCACTCTCTTTTTCCTCCCACCCTCCCTTGTGTGCTAGGCGTCTGTACTCACTGTCGTCGTCTTCACCGGCATTGGTGTTCCAGGTGGAGCATAACGTAGAAGATCATCGGAAAGACTTGCAGTTCGGGTTCCATGGTGGTGTGGTTCTTCCCTGTGTCTCCAAAGGTGAGTCCTTTCTCTTCTGTGATGTGTTTCCGCCAGTCTGTTGATAGCATTGGTACCACCCCGGAAAAGGTGGTGGTTTGGTGAGTCAAAATATGGTGGGTGGTACTTTGTCTTCTGCCTGGCTGTAGGTGGCTACCGCTGTGGTGACTGTTGTTTCCGCTCTGGCGGTCGGTGTGGTACAGAGACTGTATATCTGAGATATCGCCGCCATGGTCATAATTTGGTGGTATTTACCACCAGCCTGTTCTGGGGTATTACCGCCACTTTATCACCCACTGCCAGGGTCGTAATGTGGGCCATAATGTCATAGGTCGGTGGCGAGATCAACATTTAGATGCCTGGAATTTTTCATGCTGTTCTGCTAAATATAACTCCGTGTCTAGATTGGATTATTTCCTTTGTTCACACAATTTGTTATCAAAAAACGTATGGCATATCCGTAACAGATTCCCCAATCATGTATTGGTGAAAATTAAAGTATCTGGCATCAAAGTCAAAAGGGCAGATGGTAGGTGGTCTTTTAGAAGAGTTAACCTGGAAAAGGAAGAATGGTGCAAAGGTGTTGACACTGAAACTACACAGTACTGGCCACATTACCTCCAAAGAAATCCCACAGTGTAAAAGCTCAGCAGCTCAGAGGGCAGAGCTAGTGATATTTCTGAATCTCAGGAACATTGTCTCATGCAATAGAAGTTTCTGCTAATGAGGAGGCGCTGAGACAGGCAAGATGTTCAATGCTTGACTACTATTACACACAGAGGTATGTTGCCAACTTCCTGTACCATTAACAGGTGTATGAAGAAAGTGATTCCTTGCACAGCAGGCACAAGAGTGCTCTTCTCAAAATAGAGTCATGTCTCTTGTTGACCCAGACACTCACACTTCTATTATTGAACTTGCAGATGTACAGGATGCATTTCTCAAATATTATACAGAAGTTTATAGTAAGCAGCAGCAAGTAGACGTTATGCAACTAAGGTCCTTTTTATGTAAACTTCTTATTCGTAAGCTACAATTAAGTCAAGCTCAGGCTTTGGTGGCCACATTTTCATTAGAGGAGATAGAGGTGGTTGTGAAATTGCTGGCTAATGGAAAAGCATCCGGAGAAGATGGCTTACCAGCCAAATTTTATAAGAAATTTGCACCAATGTTAGACCCCGAATTATTAAAACTGGCTAACCATATCCTGGAGGGTGGAGAACTTCTGATTTCTTTTTGTATGGCAGTAGTAGTTAGCTTCCTACAGAAGGGCAAGGATAAGGAAAACATTAACTCTTATAGACCTATTAGCTTCTTAAATGTTGACTACAACATTTTAGCTAAATTATTAGTAAACTGTATGCGTAGGATTATGGGCTCCATCGCTCATGCTGATCAGTGTGTTTTTGTGCCAGATAGGCAACTATTCACCAACACAAATTTCGATATTGAAGCTTTAGATTATTTTGCACAAAACAAAATATCAGCCCTGGTCATGTTTTGAGATGCCGAGAAGGCTTTCGATTTGGTCTGCTGGGAAACCATTTTATTATTGTTAGGGAGTTTGGTTTTCCCACCAGCTTCATGCAGACAGATATGCATTGCACAAATAATTATTAACTCCCACAATGTTCGCACATGCAAAATGGGCAGGGGTATGTGGCAGGGTTGTCCCCTGTCACCCATACTCTTGGCCTTGTTCAGTGAACCGTTAGCAATAGCTATTCGCACTAATAAGGAAGTGGCACCACCAATAGGTGAGATGGCTAGTATTAAACTGTGTGTGGGTGATATAGCCTTGTTTTTAAAACCCAAGATTGAAATTCAATAAAAGGTCTTTGGGATTTTTCAAGAATATTAAGAGCTCTGCGGATATAAAATGAACAAGTCTAAAACAGAGATTCTATTGTGCAATTGCGCATTAGATACTTTACTCACTGAGTTTCACCCAGTAATCAGCGCAAAACTCAAGCATTACCTTGGGGTGTTTGTCTCTAAAAACATCAATGATAAATATGTGCTAAACTACGCCCCTTTAATTAATAAAATGAAGGCACTGTTTGCTAAATGGACCAATCTGCCTTTGCCAATCCTAGGCCGCGCCCTTTGATTCGCATTTCTGTCCTCCCCTTATGTAACTTTTTGTTTGATGCTCTTCCTTGCGCTCTGCAGATTACATTTTTTAATGAGCTGGAGGGAATGTTTTATGCCTTCTTTTGGGTCGATAAAATTTCTAGATTGTCTTTGGATACATAATGCTGAGCTATAAGAGAAGGGGGTCTTGGTCTCCCTGATCTAAGGGAAGATTATTTTGTGATCTTTGCACACATCACATACAGATTTCATAATTCCTCAAATGCAAATAAAAGCGACGATTTTTTCTTGATTTGATTTTTCCAAGAATATGAGATTTTGTATTTCCTCACGCTTTCGAAAACCCTAAGAAAATTAGAAATAAGGCCCTACAGTGGCTGTTAAAACATAACCATATGCTAGTTATTCATGGTGTAACTTTTCTAGTGGACATATTTATTGGAGATTGAACCCTTCTTAAGAAAAATATTGTTTCTAAATGGGAGAGCAACAGCTACAGCAAAATTAAGGATTTTATGCAATTTGAATCCTGGAAAGTCTGGAGCAAAGTGGAGGCTAAAATTAGACATTTTAAAGTTGTGTTGGAATGGTCTTGTATTCAAATTCAACATTTTGAAAATTAAATGGACCCGATTATGATAGTCTCAACTTTAGATCTGGCAGAAGAATTGATGGAGTCTGGAACCCGAAGTTCCATCAGTTGCTGGGTTGTTCTTTTTAGCCAGCAGAGGGCAAATGTATTACAACCAAAAGCTTAGGATAAATGGCAGGCTAGAGAAGATCTCCAGCTCACAGCCACCAACTGAATAAGATTAAAGAGTTTAACACCTCTTTACTGAAGGGCATGAGTTTCAGGCACATGCAATTCTATACCAAATGGCTTATATATAGAATGCCAGTTTTCCTGCATCAAATGTAGCTTCAAATTCCGGATAAATGTCTTTGTTGCTGGATAGAGGAGCAGGGAGGTTGGACTCATATCATACTGGACTGCTCCAAATTAAGGCTATTGTGGGAAGAAATTGCAATGTATTTCTCGTGTACGCTGGCTTCAGAATAGCCGCTGGACTTTCAGATAGCAGTGCTCGGATATTCATCCAAAATTATTATTAGTACCCTTCAAGCAAAATGTCTCTTTATTATTGCCTTGATCGCCAGGTAGTTAATTCTTCAGAACTGGTGCATGGAAACAGTTCAGTTGTTTCAACAATGGTGTTCTAAAGTGGGCATAATTAAGGAGCTTGAAAGGAAATATGCTTTAAGATCTGGATCTTATGACAGATTTTTGAAGTTGTGGGAGGGTTTCGGATGAGAAAGTTAAATGTCACAGTTGATTGTTTTCTTTTTAGTTAAAAAAACAAAGTGCAATGTGCAATGATAATCTTTGGCGCTATGTATGATATGTTTCTTTCCATGGAGACAGATGACTATAGTATCTCTGATTGTAATGTATGAACATTTATGATTAATGATAACTATTGATTTTTTATTAATTTAGCATTTTAATGTTTTGTTTATTGAACTCTCTCAGTAAAAAAAAGTTGTGGGGGATTTGGAACCTTCCACATATGGTGTCAGGCCTTAAAGTTGTGCTGCGCTGGGCAAACATAGGAGGTGAACAGAAAAAATTGAAAGACCTTTTAAGCTGCACTCTGATGGTCCAATGAAAGGGCTTAAAGAGAGGGAACAATATCCATTTAATGGCTGGGACACAATGAGAGAGGAACAGACCAAGGGACTCCGGGTGAACCATCATCCAAGATACCATCTTTTACAAATGGGATTATTACAACCCCATCTTATTATTTGGCCTTTCCAAAAAGCATATCTATAGACTTCAGTTATTCCAAATTCTGTGGCCCGGCTTCATTAAGGCATAAAACAAATGAATCCATCATTGTTCATTCATGTAATCTGCACGGGCTCCCTTTAGAGAGATAAGAAGCATTTTTAAAGCCCTTTGACTGTGCCATAGAGTGCTCCATGAAACAGGTCCACCATACTTGAGGACCATGTTCACCATACACATTCCTACCCACCTTCTAAGGAAAACGTTGGGTGCCCTGCTCTCAGTGCTCTGAATCAGAAAGTCCACCATAGGTAGCAACTTATTTTTCCCTCCTTATAGATAAGCTGTGGAACAAGCTTTCGCTCATCAACCAGTTGCACTTCCATAACATTTTGTTCTCTGAAAGGCTTCAGGACACCCTTTGAGTAGCACTCACTTACCTCAGTCAATTAATGATGTATTGTAAGTCCCAGTGGCTGAGATTAATTCAAGCATTCCACCCATCACATTTTGTTTTTTGTGTGTAGACCTTTTGTGGGATGAGTAATTACTTTGTCCAGGATTCGTCTGAATGGTAGATGTATCACCTAAGTTTGTAATTACCTGTTCTCTTGCCACTGCCCATGTCCTTTCTCCTATTGACATATGTTAAACCACAGAGGATGTAAATGTATTTTTCATGTTACTTGTAGGCCTGGGCAAGATTTCAATCACGCCACAGTTATTAGAGTAATTTTGGAAATTCTGCAATACTCTTTAACAAAGAATTATTAATATTAATGCAAGTACGCTTGTTCATGTAATTAAGGGCAATTTTGGGGAATAAAATCCTACAACACAAGCTCATCCAGCGAGTATTGCATTTAGCTCTATTTTCTTAGCACAAAATGCATCCTCTTGTCAATTTTGGATGCAAGGGTGCATTTTGTGCAAAGGGAAATAAATTAATAAACTAGCGCTCAATGTCAGGAGTTAGTTGGGGGATTGTGCACATTTAGCAAATGCGAGAGGCTACTCATGCTCGCTATTCATGTATGTTCTGTTGTATTTAGCACTATTTCATAGTGCAAAATACATCCTCACATCCTTTTTAAACAACAGGGGGCATTTTTGTACTAAGGAAATAGCTCTAAATGCAGAATTGCTCTTCTCCTAATTCTGCTTAATCTTGCAGAATTTTGTGTTTATTCCGCGTAATTACACTACACAGAATAATGCAAGTTATGCCCATAGGAGTAGATCCTTTTTTAGGATACTTTATAGTTGTTAAGTGTTGAAGGGATAGATGTGATTGGCATTGTTGCATTTGTGTGTTTATAAATTTATTAAATCATTGAAGCCTACAAATCTACACAACAGCTAAGTCATATTTACTAATGGACAGGACAATTAAACAAACATTTTGAAAGCCAATAGCGCTGGGTTTAATGGGATGACACATGCAGAGTAGCCATATTAGGGCCAGCAGGATAGGACAGAGAAGACTTCAGCTGTACAGTAGTCTCTCAAGCAGCTTAATGTAAGCACTCATGTGGAGGCAAAAGGATGCATCAAACCAACAGTATTAGGTGAGAGATGAATATTCCACTGGGCTGAGCCAAGAAGTGATTGTCAAAATTGCAAGCCATTCATCAAAAGACCATGGTCGAAGAAAAAGCAAATTATTAAAATGGGCATCTCTAGACACCACTCTATGTGCACTGTAAGTAGTAGCTCTGTGTGATAACTGTTCTCTCAAATCTCAGACGTCAACATCAGGCACCATACTGTGACATTAACAAGAGGCACAATACATAATTGTTGACAAAGCCTTGTAATGCCTTTCTGAAGTGTGCAAGAGCTGGGGCCGTTACCCCTTGTCTAGAGAAGTAACTCAGAAGACAAAACGCTTGGAGAGAAATTCTCTGTCTGCCATCTTTACGAAGTAGGACAATAATTCTTCTTTGTTTGATGCCAATAGACACCTCAACTTGTGTAATGTACCTTGGACATGCTAGCGAACTTCACAAGTCCCTCCCACTGTTTGAACCAACTGTGAGTCTGTTGCAGTTTTCTACCCGAACTTGCTGTCTTTGCGGTGAAATACATGACGTGGACATTGCCCCCAGCCCTGGCAATCCAAAACAATTAAATAGGAAGTATCCAGACTTCCAGTGCGAGCAAGCACAAAATGTTATTTTCTGGTAGTTCCTGCTCATGGGTGCATATTTTCAATGTGGCTCCAAACATGTACCCTAGCTCCTCTATCACAATAATCTTTGAGCACATGAGCATTACCTTTGCAAGATAAAGATAATATGTTATGGGAATTTATGGAGGCGATTAGTGAATTTAGGATTCTAAATATTTAACTACAAATTACTAGACATTGTCCTAAATTAACAATAAACAATTTTAAATCCTAAACTGCTGTGCCTTTCCTTTTGTGAGCTTATGGCGATCTTCAGGGTTTGTCAACACAAATCATAGTGTCAGATGATAATGGTCACCCTGTAGGCTCATGGAAATGGATTCCCTCTGTCGGCATCACCTGACTGGATGCAGCTTAGTGTCCCAGCAGCGAGTGGCAGGATAGTGGAGATTACCTAAGGCTTCAGAGGGTAGAAAGTAGGGTGCATCAATTTTCTTATACTTCAACCTAGGGGTCAAGGGACTGGAAACAACAGTGGTGTGTTTCTGTTCCATTAACACACCTTTTTCTTTAAGAAGCATGATTTCCAGGCCCAGGAAGAGGTTTCATTGTTCTTCTTCAGAAGCTCTCCTCTGAGCTGCATAGATCAGTTTCCAACTTGAGAGGTCTAAAAATGTTAACAAATTTGTGCCCTCATTTAGATTTACAAGGCATTTGCGCCACCGTTGCGTTTTACGCAACGGTGACGCAAGCAGTGCTCTACACTGCTCCACATTTACAAACTGACACATTGGGCCCAATGCATCTGTTTGTAAAGCCTTGTGTCACATTATATCTGTGGCAGGTATTATGCATGCAATGTAGGCATTCTATGGGAAATGCCAGGTAGAACTGACTATGAAATTTACAACATTTCACAGCATCATTCTGTGACTTCACTGCATCAGAATTTTACTGCCTGCTCAGAGAAGGCGTTAAACGGACTCAGGGTTTTCTCAATGGAGACCTCTTGACATTGCTGGAGTAGCATCATTTTTTTACTCTAATCCAGCAATGCTTCAGTTTAGTGTCACAGATGCATCACAATTTCTGACGCATCTCTGAAAGTGTGCGCCAGGGAGCATAGTAAATACAACACATCCATGGGGTTATAGGGCAGCGCAAGAAATCTGACGCATCGGATCCAATGCGTCATATTCTTGTAACTGAGGCCCTTAGTGTATCTGGGATGATGGTGGGGAAGGTAGGAGAAAGGGTAAATCATAGTTCAATATTAACATATTTTTGCTAGATTGCTAGTAAAAGCCATTTTTATTAATAAAAACAATTATTTTAAAAATTTGTGTGTTAAACCGGCAATAAATATTTACAAAAAAATGGAGAGGTTGCTATTAGTTTAAAGGTGATTCTGGTATACCTGATCAAAATATGTTCCAAAAAATTGTCAGATTCAGGGCCTTAATAATAAAGCCCATGGGCAGGGCAGCGCAGCAAGTGCTTTGCTGCGCCACACTGCGCCACCAGGAAAGGCCAGAAATGGGACATATACACAAGATACTGTGCGTTTCTGTTCTCTACCCCTGCGCTGGCGTACAAATCGCTACCATGTGGCAATGTAAAGGTGCAAGGGTGCCTGCATTGTGGGAATGATTGTTTTTGTGCAGGAAGGCAAACCTTCCTGCACTAAAACAATCACAAGAGGAAAAAACGGGAAGAAATAAAGATATTTCTCCCCGTCGTGTCACTCTTATGCCACCTCCGAGATGGCGAAGGTATCTGATGCATTCCCAGACTTGTAAATGTGGGAATGCATCAAATTCCTTTGGGTTCCATGGGTGTTGCGTGGGAACACCCAAAGCAACACATATCGAACGTCCCTTTCATGCAGTGTTATGCTTAAAAGTGGTCCATATTTTCAAGGCCATGAAAAGCCAAGCCAGGTGGCTTTGCATGGCCTTGTAAATATGGGCTGGCACACTGCGCCACCGGAGCATAAACCAAAATGATGCTCTATGGTGCAGTGTGCCACTAGGGCCTTGTAAATGAGGCCCTGTTTCTTTCGGTAGGGAACAAAATGGGGATTTCTTAAAGAATCGAGATCCAACCACCAGTGAAAATAGAACCATGAAATACCTCCACAACCTCCAAGACTTTATCACATAGCAATAGATGCTGTCATTGCATTAACTGGGCCAAAATTATACATTAAGGCCCTCATTATGCCTCCCGCCAAGGTTGAACCGCCGGGCAGCCACCAATGCGGCCGCACTCCAGCGGGGTCTATTATGAGACCTGGTTTCCGCCCGCCGGCCCAGCAGGGATCTCGGCCGGAACACGGGAGCCGGCTCCAAATGGAGCCGGTGGTATTGTGGCTGTGCGACGGGTGCAGTTTCACCTGTTGCGCTTTTCACTGTCTGCATAGCCGACAGTGAAAAGCTCCACGGGGCCGTGGCAGGGGGCCCCACGACTCCCCTTTCCGCCAACCTTTTCATGGCGGTTTTTACCGCCATGAAAAGGCTGGCGGGAGGGGGACTCGTAATCCCCTGGGCAGTGCTGCAAGCAGCGCTACCCTGGGGGATTTAAACCGCCGGGACCAATGTGGCGGGAAACCGCTGGTCCCGGCGGTGCGACCACGGCGCTTCTGCCGCAGTCGTAATTTGCCCTGGAAGTACCGCCAGCCTGTTGGCGGTGCTTCCTCCAAAACAGCCCTGGCGGTCAAAGACCACCAGGGTTGTAATGACCCCATAAATGTTTTTGGAGAAATCTAATGCATTGCTACAGAATAAACACAAAAGGGGACCCCAGTTTTTTCACCATAGTAATACAGAAGAGGCTGCAAATGCTCGTGTGACCCCTTCTGGAATACTGAGTGTGCCGACTCACATGTAGCATAGCACTATGTTCAGAGAGCATTAATTATTTCCATCAGGGCATAGCCCAACGCAAATGAGGGAAACATGTTGCCTCGATAAAATAATGTTGCCTATGCGCTTGTGACGTATTATGGAAATTGTAAACAGCCACTCTATATTTGACTGAATGAGCTGCCCCCAAAGCAGGAGTAGGTTCACAGCTGCCTTGGGGGCAGCACATTCATTGTAATTGTGAACACTATTCCTGTTTGTGCCTACTCCCTAATAATTACCTCATTAAAAAAAATACACATTCTTAAAACTCTTAAAATGGATTGTAAAACTGTGGCTTCTATTTTTATTTTACTTATATATTAATGTTATGGTGACATAAATATATGTAATTTTTCTCTTTTTTAATTAAACAAATGTAAAATTATTTGCTACTCAAGAGAATGTGTAAAGACAATACAATAACTCATAATGTACATTTTTCTGTCATTAAAAGACGCACTGAGTAGTAATTTATGATGACTGATGTTCAAGTGGAAATATATTTTAAGTTTTCTCTTTTTGGTTTGCAGCCAGGAAGTTCTAGTAGCCCCAGGTCTTTCTGTAGGTGTTGTTCGCAGGTGTTTTAATGAGTGTGATGGCGTGAATATGGAAAGGCTGCGGGAAGACTAGATTAAAAGAAAAGTTAAGCAGCGGACGAGATGAGCTGCACCACCTGGGGAGAACTTGGCTTGGCATCAAAAAGTCATTCAACTGATGTGCAGGTGGCGTGTGTGAGCCGTACTTCTAACAAAGCCAGCTCTAGTTCAGAGAAAAGGAACATGTTGAAGTTTGTGTCATATTCCCGAGGGCTAGAGTATGCAAATTTACAATCCATGGCTTTAGCATCTCTGAATCTACTCATTATTACTTTGGTTTATTCATTTTTTTATTCCTTTGAAAACGCCATGTACTATTTTTAGGGCTGTGATTGCAACAGGATTCACATACACAATGATTTCCTCATCTGACCCCTGAGCAGTTACTGCTAAAAGTCTCTCATTGCAATTATTATTTTAGTGAGGACCCGATTTTGTGCCCCACCCGCCTTCTGCAGGATACAATGGGCCTTGTGGGAATCTAGACCTAACCATCGAACGTATTTGTTATTGGCCTTTCTTGAAAATCAATTCTGTTCAAAGCATTTAAACAAGGCGGGGTGGTGCTGCTCTGGGGAGGGGTGGAGGGTTGGGTCTTTTCTGTGATTCTACAGTTTAAAAAAAATATTATACATAATATACAAATATAAATATTTTGACATTTAAATCAAGGCGTGAGTTGAAAGACTGCACGAAAAATGAGAGAATCAATTGAACAGCTGGGTAAAAAAGAGTAGATGATAAAAGTAGAACATCACCAGAGGCAACCAAAAAGCTAAGGCAACTGAGGATGCACAAACAAATACGTATGTGTGGCTTACTCTTGTGGTACTCCAGCCGTACGTTTGACGACACCTGGTTTATTCCTGAAAGTAAATGACAGCAAAGTATCTGTGAATCATGCCTGTCACCTTTAAGCATAGCAGTTTTGATAGAAAGTGTGCAGACCAGTGCGTATCTTCCTTAGACTGGAGGGGCCCGCGGATAGAGAGACTCGCTCTAGTCTCTCCGTGGGCACATTTGGGAGGACAGGAAGTCGAGCCGTGGGACAGTATAGGCTGCAGGTAAGTGAGGGAGGGACTAGGGATAGGCGTTAAAAAGGATTTAGGGGGAGGGAGTGGCCTCTTTCCGCGCCAACTTGCAAGCGGGGCAGAATTTGGCCGCCCACCCACCCGGCATTTGGCAAAGGTAGTGAGGAGAGCTAGCAGCGCAAGGCTGTAGGGCAAAGGGGGCTAGTTAAGGCGGCTGAGTGTCAGTTGGGGCAGGTGGTGACATAGGGTAAGGCAGTAGATGGGGGAGGGTGGAGAGCCAGATGCAGGCTTGGCCACCCTTCTAAGGGGAAATAACAAGCAGGTTAAGGATCAGACTCGGGGGGATGCATGAATCAAGTAGGGCATGAAAGGAAAAGGGGAGTGTCTGAGGGAGTGGAAGCTAAATGCGGATTTGGAAGTGAAAAAGATGAGCGAGGAAATCTGAAAGGGTTGTGGCTCTGTTAAAGTTGGGGTAAATGTTGAAAGTTAAATGAGGTAATCCGGTTTAAATCCTGTCCTAAATAAATGACCTTTTACACTAACAATTGGTGTCACTGTAAGTATGTCCCGAACGCCTTTTGCCCAGCGTTCTGGAAAATTCACAGATTATTTTGCAAAATTGTTCTTCTGAAACCACGCTATGAATTGTGAAAAGCCACTGTGTAAGAACTCTGCCATAGACAGAACAATGTAGCTTTCAGAAGATAATTATCTTGAACAGTTGCCCTTCTGGAACCTTGGCAAGGAACAGTAACACATCACTGTAGAAGAACCCTGACATAGACACAAACAATGTGGCTCTCAGAAGATAGACACATGGGCTCTCATCATAGTACCACTAGGTTTAAGTTATTTAAAAGAAGAACGTCGGTCCTGATTACATAAACTGCGCTAATCCAGGTGGAACTGTGACAAAAATGTTCACATTACGTACACTGCACCAGGACTGGTGCACAATGATGCTTATAGTGACTGACTGACTACTGGAAGAACATTTCAGTCCAGTTAGTCAGTCAAAAGGTCAATACAGATGTTGTTGCGAAATTCCACCCTCACCACTGCAAAATACTGCTTACCTTCTGGCTGTAGAGTATTAATGTTAAATGTCAATAAAATGTGTTGTAAAAAAAATAACGTTTGCCTACCATTATGTCTTAGTCCAAAATTCTAATCAGATTTCTGTAGTATGTAGTGATATTTATGTAGTACAGTCCTAACTTGGCAGTGCTGGCAATGCGCCTTGCTACCAGGTTCCAGAATTCTGTAACTAGAAGACAGGCCACCATCACACATACTTTCTCTGCATTTTCAAAATATATTTTCTGTTCCTTCCGTATTCTCAGTTAAAAAAACTTTGTACTTTAGTGTGCATGTAGAAAAAGGATTTGGGCAAGAATATGGTATTCAAAATATTGCCTTGCATAAAATATTGTGCCCCAGACATCATCTACAAAAATAATACTCTATCGGAGTTACTAACAGGAGACCTGCACTTAGGGATATGATAGTTTTGTAGGTGATATTGAGGGTGCAATAATTGTGCCGGCGGTATAGTCCTGTATTCAGTATTCTGGCATTTAACCCTGTAGAAGATTTTTAGGAGGACTAAACCAAACTAAACTGTAAGCTAGAGTTTGGTGGAAGAGGGGCACTCATTGAAAAGTGGTGGCTGTCCCATTCTGCATTCTGTGGAACCTCTGCTGGTTTCACTCAGGCCAGGCCTTTTATCCCACCAAGTATGTCCCCACTGGGCTGGAGCCCTTGAAGGACAGTTTCAAAGGCCCAGGGCTGCCCTTGGGGCCTATGACATATTTCCTAGCTCCACTAGGTTAATTGCAGCAAACATGGGTAGGCTTCAAGAGATAGAGAAAGGGATGAGGAAGGTAGAGAACATATTCAAAGAGGAGGAAGAGAGAGGGGAGAGAAGGAGAGAAGGAGAATGGATGGGTGGATTGAGAGAGATAGTGCCATGAGATGAATGGGGAGGGGCTGGTTTGAGTATTTTTCCACTGTCTTAAAGAACCAGCCAGCAACCTCTTCGCCTAACCCTGCTTGCATGAGGATGTAAGAAAAATTGTCCTATATTTAGGGAGGACCTTCTGATGCTATTGACTTCCTTTCGGTTCAACAAGTGGACAACATGGTGGACACGAGGGGAAAAAGTCACCATTGCCCCTGTTCTTAGAGAACACTCCCAGCATGTCAATTACTTTGACATTTTTATACACAGTACCAAACCCCTGCTTCGGTGTTTTGTTTCCGTGTAACAAAAACAATGATGAGCAGGCATCCATGACATGGTGGTTTACCTGCCATTGCATTTTTGTCCAAAGTGCTCGCGCTATGTTGGCATAGATACATTGATGAAAATACCCCACCGTCATGGCTAGCAATATGTCAGGTCGATCATTGCAGTTGCATGCGTCTACGCAAGGGTAAAGGATGTGCTATGCCTTCTCAATCTAGTTGGTGGTATTATATTATACATCAGTAAAAAAGTTCCTATCACATGAGTAGGGAGCGCTTTACTTTAGTTTCCAATGCTTCAGAATTGATTGCTCTAAAATTTCCAGAACTATCCCACCATATACCAACGTACACCAGTGAAAGTTGCCAGGGCAAATCCAACCAAAGAGGGCAAGCCACGGATGTACAATATGTCAGACACAGAAACCAAACACATCATTTACATCCCCACAGGCACCCCAGCCAATGTCAGCAGAGAGGAGGTGCCAGCAATATCCAGTCCCCCAACTGAAGAGGCCCACAGTGATGACAGAAACTTTGGTGTTCAGGATCTGGATGACCTATCTGGTCCATCAGGGACCACTGGACAGCCGGTTACCCAGGCCCAGTCACACACCACCGCAGAGCCTCCCCATCAAGAAACACCACCACAGCACCCACCCAGAGTACCCACACCTCTGTCCCCAGGATACCTCAATCAGCAGTGTGCCCACCTCTACAGGGACCCCAGGCCACACAGCATACCCAAGATAATAAGGGACCTGGGATCAGTGGCAGTGGGCACACGTTTAAGGGGACAAAGACACAGGTCAACAGGAAAACAGGGAGGAGTGCTGTGCACCAGGGGGAGGACAAGCCCAGGGAACCAACTCTCTGGGAGGCACTTGCAGAGATCCTGGGACCCTACCAACATTCCCAGGACACGATGGGCCTGATCCTGGACAATGTGCAGGAGAACAGGCTGCTGCAGGAGGGACAGTACCAGGGGATCAGGGAGGACTTGCAGGCCATCAACAACACCCTGATCTCCATAGCAGGGGCACTGGCAGACATGGCCAATATTATGAGGGAGGCAGTCTCACACCAGCGGTCCCCTGCCACTAGCCAGACATCTGAACAGCCTTCCACTTCCTCTGCCGCTAGTGGCAAGGAGGCCCCGCCACAGAACTCACAGGCCACCAGCACCCCTCCCCTGCAGAAGGTGAACCACTCCGCAAACGTTCCCTGCGATCCAGACAGAAGCCAGAGACACTTGCCAAGACCCCCGCCAGGAAATGAGACTCTCCTGATTGTCACCCTTGTGTCCCACCCTGTCACCCTGTACACCTTGAACTGCCATTGCTCCCCTTCCTGTGCCCATTGGACAATGCACCTGTGCTAGAAACAGAGTGGAACAATACCGTGGACTTTCCTCCATCATTACCCCATCCCATTGCACTTGCCCCTCCATATTTTAACACTTTAATAAACATCTGTAGTGACTTTGTGTTTCACTACTGTGCATATTAGTTGTTCAATGTTCAACATTTGCAGATTACATTTTGTATTCAGTTTAGCTGCCTTTTGGCTTTAACGTGGCGTTAGACATTACATTTTGTATTCAGTTTAGCTGCCTATTGGCTTTATCGTGGCATTAGATATTCAAATTAGCTGCCTATTGGCTTTATCGTGGCGTTAGACATTGCAGTTGAGACATTGCAGATGAGCTGTGTTTTTCCACATGGTAAACTAAGCTTGTGTTTTTCGTATTTTCTCTCACCGAACACAATAGCATGATAAGGAAGCGCATATTTTGGTGTTTTTCTTTAGTGCAGGAAACAAGCTGACATTGAGTGGCGTGTCTCAAAACAGTGGGCAGCATTCGACACATTCCTGTCAAGGTTTACCTAAACAAGCCACCATGTTTTGAATATTCACATCTGCGAGGGAAGGGCCTTTCAGAAGGCTTTTTCATTATTTAATCTATAAAAGGTGTCCCTGGGCAGCAGCAAGAAGGAATTTTCCGAAACTTCAGTCAGGAGTGGACATCAACTGCCTGACCTCCCTTGAGGGTAGAAAAACTCTCTCGCAGTTGAACAGGGGTGATCAACTTGCTGGCATTAGAAAGATGAAGAGCAGTGATAGGCCCTATGGTGATGATTTTTGACTTTATTCTTTGCTTGGCAGTTATGCTATAATATAATCATATATATTTGCTGTGTACATTGCAGTTGAGGATCACTTTGATATATTTTCCTTTCATTGCTGTGACTATTTTTAAACGTGTGCCTCCAACCTACTAATCTCCTCTCCCAGGAACCTCGGGGTGAAGTAATAATACATGTCTTCTTTAAACTAAGAAGTGCATTCCAGAGATTTTTGTCAGCTTGGTCATTAGTGAAAGCAAAACAACACCGTAAGAAAAAAAAAAGACGTTTGGAGTATGTCGTATATCAAATATGTATTCATTGAAACAGGTACAAACATTGCAAATCAGCTGTACAGAAAATGAGCATGGATTAATGACCTGTAACTGGCTGCGGTGATCACACCAGGAGCATATGTGAGGTCACCAACATCTGCAAAATGAATTGCCAAAGGGAACAGTAAGTGGGCATAGAAGTGGGAAATATCAGCATGCCATTGCCACACAAATTTAAAAAAATTTAATTGAAATGTGAAGTGACACAGTCCTACCTGTGTGTCATTGGAAGTATTGTCGGATCACAGATGTTCTATTGACCTCATCATCATCCTCTGCCTCCTCATCCTCACTGTCCACAGGGTCTCCTGCTGGCACACGGGCATCTCCAGCCTTCTCCTCCTGTAAATGGGAAATGGCGTCTGAGGGCCAGGTTATGCAACGTGCAGCATGCAACCACTATCTGGCAGATCTTCTTTGGTGAGTAGCACAGTGATCCACCTGTTAGATGGAGGCACCGGAACCTGGCCTTCAGGAGGCCAAAGGTCCTTTCAATTATACTTCAGGTTCGCCCATGTGCCTCATTATAACGTTCTTCTGCCCTTGTCCTGGCATTCCTCCCAGGGGTCAACAGCCATGATAGGCTGGGGTAACCACAGTCACCTGCAAATATTGAGGGACAACATTTAGCCACACAGTATCCCATATGGCCCACACCATGCCCATGCCCATGCACCAACATATACTGGGTGGGAACCAGGGCTCACCTATTAGCCACACCCTGTGTCTCTGCAGTTGGCACATCACATTTGGAATGCTGCTATTCTTCAGGACAAAGGCATCATGCACCGACCCAGGATACTTAGCATTGACATGGGAGATGTACTGGTCCGCAAGGCACACCATCTGTACATTCATGGAGTGGAAACTCTTCAGATTCCTGAACACCTGTTCATTCTGGCGGGGCGTGGGACAAATGCAATATGTGTTCCATCAATCGCCCCAAGTATGTTGGAGATATGTCCCATTGCATAGAACTCGGCCTTCACTGTGGCCAAATCTTCAACCTGGGGGAAAACAATGTAGCTGCACATGTGTTTTATCATTCCTGCTGCCAAGCCCACTGTCATTTGGAAAGAACCAGTTGCCAGGAAATGGAGTACAGATAGCACTTGCAGAAGAAGGGGGATCCCAGTGGGGTGACGGATTGCAGATATCAGGTCAGGCTCCAATTGGGCACACAGCTCTGTGATTGTGGCCCTGTCCAGTCTATAGGTGAGTATTATGTGCCTGTCCTCCAGTGCTACCAAGCCCACCAGGGGTCTGTACACAGGAGTATGTCTCCATCTCCTATTCATCTGCAGCGGTAGCAATCTAAGGGACACAAGAGTGAGGATCCAGTCACAAACTGAACAATGGAGTTCCAACAGAACTTTGCATCCTGTGAACATGTAATAGGTCATTGTGATTTGACCAGTATGTCCTAATTTCTCGTGTGATGCAGCATTATTCCAGGACCTGCCACCCCTGAAATGGTTTCCGCCTGTCCTGTGTGGAGGGACAGGTGGAAGTGAGGTAATTCCGCTGACGTTGTGCGCCGGTGGCGAGAGGCGGTCAGGAACCGCCGTGCAACTTCTCATTGGTTATAATTGGGCCCTATGTGATACAGTGGCCAATGGTGATCTGCACCGGCGGTGATGGTATGCACCGCTACAGACCTGACCGCCATTTTCTATCAGATTCCTCACTTGCTACCTGACCTTCCCTAGGAGAGGACCTACACTGAATGTGCTGCTGTGACCTGTGTCTGGAACCTACCATGGCCCGTGTGACCGGGGAAAGGGCCCCAGCCTTCACTTCGGAGGAGTTGGTGAGACGGTGGATGGGGTCCTACCCCAGTAAGGACTGCTGTATGGGCTTCCAGACCAACAGGTGAGTACACTGAGCGCAATGCATGTGGCATGAATGCATGGAGTTGTGTGTGTGAAGGCTCGTGTAAGGGGGTGGGTGGATGTCCTCTGGGCAGCGTACAGGTTGTGTGCTGGGCCATTTGTGTGTAAATGGTGATGGAAACAGGTATGGTGGGCCATATGTGTAACAGGCTGGACTGTTTGTCTAAACCTATTTTCCTTGGTCTATTGCCTCTGCAGGTCAGAGCCCATCAAAAGAAGGGTATATGGCGTGCCATCGCCAAGGAGGTGTGGACCCTGGACTTCTGTGGCAGGTGGAGCACCCACTGTCGCAAACGGTGGGAGGACCTGAGACGCTGGGCAGGGAAGACAATGGAGGCCCAGCTGGGGATGGCCTCCCATCGAGGAAGGGGTGCCCATCGAAACCTGAACCCCCTGATTTCCCACATACTGGCGGTGACCTATCCTGAGCTGGATGGGCGCTTGAGGGCATCATAGCAGACACAAGGGAGTGAGTACAGTGCCCATCATTACAACTTACGCATGGTAGGGTGGTATCCGGGTGGGGGATGTGTGTCAGTGGGTGACCCTAGGCCAGGCCTGACATTGCAGCATAGGTCGCCTGGTAGCTAGGGAGCAGAAGGACAAAATTAGCTACCTAGCTCGTAGGCATCCACTACTGGTCAGGGCTGCGTGGGTCCAGGTGTGCTGCATTTGGCAGTGTGTGCCCCTCCCCATGCCTTGGCTGCTAACTATTTCTCTGGTAGTGCAATGCATATTGCGTAGGGCTGTTCCCTGTGTGTGAGGGTGATGTATACGCCAATGGTGGTGTTGGTGCAGCCATTGACCAACTGTATCCTTTGTCTCTTTCCCCACTGTTTTTGTTTTGTCATCCTGTCCTTATGTGCATTTGCATCATCTGGCGGAGAAGCGGAGGCACAGGCAACAGAGGGAGCTGCATCCCACAGGACCCAGGAGGCAGAGTCCACCGACGCTGAGGGCACCTGTGGGGCAGAGGGCGAGGGGAGCACCACGGTGGAGACTGGAGGGGACAGTTCTGACACACATACCTCCTCGGATGGAAGCTCCCTGGTGGTGGCGGACTCTTCTGTGACCACCCCCAGCTACAGGTACAGCCGCCACCCCCTGTACCAGCACCGCCCTCCCTGCAGCCCCTCATCGAGCTGCCCGTGCCCGCTTACCCAGGAGGGTGGGCATCTCCTTCGCCCAATGCACCTCAGGCCATGCCCCAGTGAGCCTTGCTGCCCTGAGTGAGAAGACTATTGACCTCCTGAGATCCATCTCTGTAGGGCAGTCAACCATTGTGAATGCCATCCAGGGGCTGGTAGCCCAGATGCAACAATCTAATGCATTCCTGGAGGGCATTCACACTGGATTGGCTGCCCAACAGAGATCGATTCAGGCTCTGGCCTCCTCTATCATGGCAGCCATTGTCCCTGTTCCTAATGTCCCCTCTCCAACTTCCACTGCCCAGTCCCATTCCCCTCAACCCCACCCTATCCCAAGCACACATACAGACAAGCCTGCACACAAGACAACACCCAAGACTGTCACAGGCAAATACAAGCACCACACTTCATCCCACAGGCACTCACACAAACACCATCCAGTTGCAGACACACCAACATCCACTATTTCCACTGTTTCCCCTTCCTACTCCTCCTCCACCTTCCACCCAGTTACGTCCACACTCACGCCTGCATGCACTACATCATCATCCACTATCAGCATCACCACACCAAGCAGAAGACACACCTCACTGGCAGACACCTCCATAACAGCCATGCACACGTCCCCTGTGTCCTCCCCCACTGTGTCTGCCCCCCCTTCCTAGAATATACAAACAAAAGCACTCAGACACCCAACAACCATCCACCTCACAACAGCATACAGCCCATGCACCTGCACTAAAAAGCAGGAGTCAGACACATCCAACAACCACTCCCTCATCTTCCACTGCCATTCCTTCTCCCTCTTCCTGCTCCAATGACCCTAAAAATGTTTCCTATCCACCATTGACCCTTTCTCCACCCCTTCCCCATGTCCTGCACGTATGGCCAGGGTAGGAAGAACCCAGCCAAGCACCTCAGCCACACAGTCCACTGGCACAGTCGTCACCGCACCCACTCGTGGTAGAAAGGGATCCAGGCCACATGTTCTGAAGTTGAAAGAGCCTGAACCAGCCAACTTAAAGGGGAAGGAGACTGCCCAAGCAGGCAAGAAGGGAAAGGAGCCTGCACCTGCCACCCTAAAGGCTAAGCAGCCTGTACCAGCAGGCAGAAAGACCAAGGAGCCTGCACCAGCAGGCAGGAAGACCAAGGAGCCTGCCCCAGCAGGCAGGAAGACCAAGGGGCCTGGACCAAGAACTGTGACGGAGACCCCACCACCAACCATGGTTGTGCAGCTGTCCAAGGTTGCAGGGGATGGGCAGGAGCCTCCTCCCACAAGCAGAACCACCACAAGGCAGGCATCTGAAGCTGCAGGGGATGGGTAGGAGCCTCCACCCACCAGCAGCACCACCACTGTGCAGGCGTCACCACTGGCGGACGGCATGTAATCCTGCCTCCATGAGCTGCTGTGTGGCCTGCCCACTCCAAAACCAGTGGGCGAGATACCCAGCTGAGAGACTGTGGCCTTGCACTCACCAGGATCAAGCACAGGGCATGTTGCCCCCTCTAGAACCAGTGGGTATGACACCCACATGAGAGACTGTGGCCCAGCGATCCCCAGGATCAAGCACAGGGCATGTTGCCCCCTGCAGAACCAGTGGGTATGACACCCAGCTGAGAGACTGTGGCCCAGCGATCCCCAGGATCAAGCACAGGGCATGTTGCCCCCTCCAGATCCAGTGGGTATGACACCCACATGAGAGACTGTGGCCCATCACTCCCTAGGATCAAGCTCAGGGCATGTTGCCCCCTCCAGAACCAGTGGTCTTGTTATATCTCCCGGGTGAAGTGCCCTCCTGTCCCCCTGAGGTGCCTGCCTATTTATCAACTGATGCCCCTGCAGTGTTCTCTCCATGTTGAAGCAGGTGACATGTGTGGCCTTGGACTTTGACCTGTGGCCATGTGGCCTATGCAAATTGTGGACTGGGCTGTGTCCCTTTTTCATATGTATATATCTATTATCTTGCCTAACTTATTTTTCATACTGTTTTGATCTCATTTTATTGACATTTGCGAAATTGTTTTGTCCTTGCATTATTCAGGGGGAGTAACTTGCTTTCTTGTGCATCTGGTTGTGTGTATGGGGTGTGTGTTGTGCGTGTGTGTGTCACTCTCGTTTTCTTCCTCCCCTCCCTTGTGTGCTAGGCGTCTGTACTCACCATCGTCGTCTTCACTGGCGTTGGTATTCGTGGTGTAGCAGAACATAGAATATCATCGGGAAGACATGCAGTTCAGATTCCTTGGCAGTTTGGTTTGTTCCCTGTGTCTCCAATGGTGAGTCCTTTCCCTTCTGAGCTCAGTTTTCGCCAGGCTTTTCATGTCGTTGGTACCGCCCCTTAAAAGGTGGCGGTTTACAAGGTCTTAATATGGTGGGCGGAACATTGACTTCCGCCTGGCTGTAGGCGGCTACCGCCGTGGTGGCTGTTGTTTCCGCCCTGGCGGTTGGTGTGGTACATTGGCTGTCTATCGGAAATCTTTCCGCCATGGTCCTAATTTGGCGGTAGGTATCACCGGCCTGTTGGCTGTATTACCGCCACTTTATCCCCGACCGCTAGGGTCGTAATGATGGCCATAGTCTGAAAAAAAATACAACGCTTGAAAGATTTGTCTTTTTTGTTTACATTCTGCCATTACTTGCACATTTATTTTGCCGGTCAAGACTTCTTTATAGGGAGTGATTTAGTGGTACATGATATCCCACAGCTACCATGTTGTCATTTGCTATTACTACATTTTCACCTCTTATGTTTTTTGATCTAGGATGCTGAGCACTGCAAGAGAACTCCAGCAGCCAACCCCTTCCTAGAGCCTTCCTAGGGAAGCTTTTATAAAATAATTCCAGCAAATTCTAGTTCAATCCAGCTGATTTCCACAGGTTTGACAGTTTAACGGATAAAAAATACCAGCAAAGTGTTATTTGGTGTACCTAGCATTTTTTAATAAAATTAGTCTCCTATTGAAACAGAATGGGAGCTTGGCTCAAGCCTGTGCAAGATTTAGATCCTGATTGAGATTGTTGCCTGACATTATGAAGGATGTTATATAACAAATATCTACATTAGTTTACTTTTGGCAGAAAAGAGTGATCTGCGTTTCATACCACTAGTACTGTCTTTTTGGTAACCATTTTATATTGTGTTGAATTTCTGAAAACTAGTGAATAAATGTATTTATTTTAATTAATATTTTATATAGTATTTAAAAACTGAATAGAAAGTAAAAAGCTGACACAAGGTTAGTACAATATAGCCAGCATTGGGTAGCAGGATGTGGGCAGGTTAAAGGCCTTCTGAAAGAGGTGAGTTTTTCCTGAGTTCAATAAAATTGTCTTTCAATTGGATGGTTGACAGATGCAAATTCCAGGGGGGAGAGCTTTGAAATTAAATGATCTGCCATCAAAGCATTTTATCTCGTCAGGTGGATGGCAAGATGCTTTTGGGCAATCTGATCAGAAGCGTCTGATGAGCAATAGCTTTATGGTTGGGACAGTGCTTAGCCATGAAGAACATGGTGCATATGGAGCACTATGAGAGTGGGAATGGTGTGGTTAGTGAGTTTCAGACCAAGGACAAGGCCAGCATTTTAGTTACATACTCTTTGCAATTTATTGGTGGTTTTGGCAACAAGGTGAGAAAGACTCTTTTAAATTTAAAGATCACCACTGACAGGGAAAGAACGATCGTACAAAGTAGGACTAACAGAGACTAAATTGGTCATATGAGGCAGAAGCAACAGAAGCACCTTGCTGTTGACATTTTAAGAGAGAATGCGTGGGGGAAGAAAAAGTGAGGCCAGTCAAGTATAAGTGAATGCGAATTGCTTCAGTCAGCAAGGAATGTCTTTGTGCTGGAGGAGCTGAGACAAAGACAGTTTGAGTGTATCCAATTTTGGACAATTTCAATACATTCCATGTTTCTTCGATAATTGTCAGAGTTATGCTAGACTTTCACATGGGTTGGGTGATATCTATGTATGTATTATATCCTAAGTTGTACCTACCTTTGATAGATGGAAGATAAATCATGTAGATTTTAAAAAGGTTGAGAAGAAATATTATCTGTGCATTCATTTGTAAGGGCTGAAGGCCATACAGGGAAGGAAGGGTGTCTTTTTTACCTGGTGAGACCTGCTTGGTAAGAATGACGAAATCCATGTGAAGTAGCTCAGACAATACCAAAGTTGAATAAGGATGCTCCAAAACAATACAGAGCATGAGTTTGCCCTTCACAAAGAGTGGTGAGTGTGTTTTCTATGATGTCAACAGTGGCCTGACTTCCTCCTTGGTGGTGGAGTCGAGATTAAACGTTTCTCAGGATATTGTACGGTTGCAAGTGATTTGAAAGTTGTATATCATCCACAGACTCCATTTTTGTGGCTATGCAGGAAGGACCAGCAATAGGACTTGTCTTTTTTCACTACTGGAGTGATCATGGAACGCTTGCGAGGCTATTGGAATTTAGCAATCTAAAGAGAGGCTTTCATGGGGTTGAGAAATAATTGGACGAGGATAATGAAGTTTGCATTTCAGGTTTCTTGAATAATTCCTACCAGAATCAAGTAGTTGATGGTCTGTCTAAATTCTGAATCTCTCTTTGTATGGATTGCTATGTTGTCTGCATATAGTGACATTTTCATGTGCCAGCTGCTATATGAAAGAGGGATTTATCTGAGAATCTATTTTTATAAATTGCGGGCCATATTTATCAAAGTTTTGCATCGCCATTGTGCCGTGCAAGGTAATGCAAGGGTGAGGTAAAACCTAGATGAGATATACCAAGCCACGCAAGGCTACCTGGTGTGGCCCTGCGTGGCTTGGTAAATCTGGAGTAATACAAGGCAGCGCAAGTCGCTGTCTTGCATTACTGTGCCCCAAGGAGGTGTTCCATGGGTGGAGCGTGGGTGTTCCCACACATCCACCCATGGATTCTGAAGCATTTCCAGATTTACCAATACTGGTAGACATGGAATATGTCAGAGTGTTATGCCTTCCCATGGGAGGCATAATAAGGAGAAATCTCTTTATTTCTCCTGTTTGTTTCTTCTTTCTAGGTGTACCTTATTGCAAAAAAGCAATCCTGCCTGTAACACAGTCATCCTTGCACCAGAGTGCAAGGGTGCCTGCCTTGGCTCTATGTAGCAGTATGTGCACCAGAGCAGGCGGAGAGCATGAATGTGCCACAGCTAGATGCTTATGGCACATTCCTGCCCTCTACCTTTCACGTAGCGCAATGCAGCAAGGTGCATTTATTGCACGAAAAAATGATAAATATGGCCCAAGTGAGAAATTTGCTGATCAAGCAAACAATAGAACCAATGTCCATTGTCCTCACTCACGCTTCTGTGTGAGCTACTCACAGACTGTTGAGCCAGTGGTTGCAGGTGGGGTACACTAGTACTCATTCAGATATTGAGCAAGAGACAGAAAAACACAAAAAGGGGAAAGAAGGAGAAAGATGGAACAACAGTGACAAAGAAAGCAAGGATGAAAAAGAACCTGAAAGAGAGAGGATGTCTGGTGGTGAGTGAAAGAGGGATGAAGTGAAATTAAGACTAGGCCACTTTGTATTTGGCAACCTTGACATTCGATTGTGCCAGTCTTGGGCTTCTGAGCAAAATGTTGGACACTGACTATTATTTATTTACAAATTAAGCAATATAGCTACTGAACTGTGTAGTCTGCTGCAGATGATATTTCTGAGCAGATATTAATGTATTAGGCCATTGGAGCAAAGGTCAGAACTCCCTCATCAACACTGTCCACCTTGTGAACAAATGCACGTGATCAATTCTATAAGAGTCCCTTTTATTGTCAGACAGTTTTAGGATCCTATTTAGAGTAAGGTGAACAGGGTAGTGTGTCAAAACGTTTGCAGACTACCCTGTCCAGTAAACTCCCACTTCTGGCACTCTATTTAGAGTCAGGTGATCCATCATGTTTCCACTGATGGAGCTTCTGTGGGCCTCGCCAAGGGAAACCTTTTGAAAAGTACAATTTTTGTTAATTGCTGAACTTATTAGTTTTGAACTGCAGCATTTAATGTGTTTATTGTTCGCCATATTGGGGTGGGTGACCTATTTCTAATTTGTTTTGTTTTCTTTGTTTGAAATATGTTTTATTTTGTATCTTAGAGATTCTTAGTTTATCAGAAAAGTGAACATTTGTACTCTTTTTTTAAGGTTGCATGTGTGAAAATGTACCTTTACTGGTTATTCAGCAAGCTTAGTCTGTTAAATATGCTAAGGGTGTTTTCTCCATGGAGAATGTATTTTTTCCCACAGAGAAACCCTTCTTGTAGATAACCATCATTTCTAGAAAATGTTCCCTTCTCCTTCCCTTAATGAAAAATAATTTACTCCTGCTTGTGACTGACATAGATCTGAAGCAATGTTCACAGTAGTAAGCAGTCAGACAGGGGTTTCAGAATACCCACAAATGTTTAGGCCTTTAGGTGTTCACAAACTTACCAGTCATTTCCTTTTTGGAATGTCCACTGGCACCTACACAAGGACATTTACTGATGTGGAACTCTCTGTGTGAGTAAATTCGTTATGGTTGCGGAAAGCTACTGTTGTGAATTACAAAAGCTATTTACACTTAAAAAGGGTATTTGAAGCATGTCATAAAACCCAAGGTTGACATTCACATCAATAGTTATCACCACCCCTTGTGCTTCTCTATCACTTGGTTTTGGAGAAGTTTTTCTCTGTCTTTGCAGGGAAGGTGTGTTTCTAAAAAAGGGAACTTATTTTCTAGAATGTAACTACGGTTGATTATTTACAATAATTGTGTGATGACAACAACGCCTCAAACGTTTATGGAAAGCATGATAATGCTTCTTCCATTAGACACGGAAAGTACTTCTAAACTAGGTTTTTCCAGATTTAAAGATCAAGATGTTTTATGCTCCAATACCATAAAAAAGACACCAAGGGGGTAATGCTCAGTGATGTAATCAGGAGTGTGCTAGAGCGAGGGAGTTCCTCAATTCTTTAATGCGGGAAAGGTGTAAACAAATGTGTTTCCTGACGGGAGTAAGCATGATATTAAATGTGCTAATGCAAAAGTATGTTTGTGACCACTGCCCTGATTAGGAGTGGCACCTTTTCACCTTAAGCTGTAACTCTGGGTGGAATTCTGCCACTTGCCAGTCGCAGTGGAGCTGTGTCTCAGAGCCAAGAATTTTTGTGTTCGCAATCCATGGAACAAATAATTCTTGGTCTGGAGACACTTGATCCAGTTTCATCTGGTGCAGAGGGGCAGCCTCGCCCCAGCCCTATACCTGCAGCACCAGAGAGGAAGCATACATTTCTCCTACGAATCAGGCTCAGTAAACCCTACTCCCATGCCTATAAGGAGCATTACCTCCCGTCCCTCCCTTGCCTTCCTTTAAACCAATGAGGCTTCCTGCCTCCCACTAGACTCTCCCTTCACCTTTTAAAACCCCCCCACCCCTACCCCCTCCTGTTCTTTTTGTCTAGCCCACACTAGACTTTCCTTTTCACTTACCTCCACGGCGGGGCCTGGGGGACATCATTGGGTGCACTCCTTGGGACGCGGAGCTTCGCGAGGTGTGCTTCGGCCGGGCGCGTCTTTTCTGAGCAGGCGGGGCTGCTCGTAAGACGCATCCTGGGAGGCGGCTGACGGGGTCAGCCAGCTCTTTGTGGCTGGGGCGTTAAGTTCCGGTTTTTCTACGCCTCAGAGCCGCGGAGAGATGCCGAAGAGTGTTTTATGGTGTTCTGTGCGGGTAGGACAGGCGTTCTGCCCGCATTTTGACTGCAATTCTTGTTTTGACCTTTGTGTGGATTGGTTGATGGGGTATTGTGGGAAGTCCTGGGCCCTGTATATTTGGGGGTGGTTTAGGATTGGTGGCAGTGTTTTTTTTGGATGATATCATGCCTAAAGCTCCAGCTAAAAGACGGAGGATTGTTTCTTCTTCCTCCTCAGAGGTGGAAGGTGCTGATGGCATTTCCACCCCTGGGGTCCCCCAGATTCAGGGTGGTGGTGCTGCGCCCCTCATGTCCAGGGAGGAGGTACAGGAGATGATCGAGGTGGCTGTTTCCAGAGCTCTTCAAGCGGGGATGGCCAGGCCTAGTCGGTCTAAATCTACCCATTAACCTGCATCTGCAGGGAAGTCCTCCTCAGAGAGTGAGGAAGGGGATGCTCCAGCTACGTCCTCTGGGGGTAAATATGTCTCCAGGGAGGAGATGTGGGATGTGATGGCACATGTACGGGACAATTTGGGGTTTCCTGTGTTTCAACCTACAAACTCTGACTCTCACTTATTTCCGCAATATCAGACGCCTTCTAAATTTGCCATGCCTTTTCAGGGACCTGTGAAGGATATGGTGTTTCGAGAATGGAAGGATGTGGATAAGGCTCAGGTTCCACGATTCCTTCAGAAACTCTATTTACTTGAGGGTGAAGAGGTATTGCCACCCTCGGTCCGCCTGGATTCAATTTTGGCTACCGTGATTGGCAAAATAGCTGTCAATCCGGAGGATTGTGTGCCTACTGATGCCACGGACCGTAAGGTGGATTCAGGGCTTAAGAGGGCTTTTGCGGCTGAGAATCTGGCTCTGAGGGCAGGTATATATTCTTCTTATGTGGCCCAGTTGTTGGTGCAGGACTTTGATAAACTGGCGGTGGCTGTTCAGGAAGGGGCGGAGTGTTCGGAGCTCCTGGCTGGTATGGAGCAGCAGGCCAGGTTGTTGGCAGATGTGTCTTCCGATGTGGTCCGTACTTCGGCTCTGGTGCCTGGTGCTTTGATTGGAGCCCGGAGGTCCCTCTGGTTGCGATCCTGGAAGGCTGACCCGGGGGAGAAGTTTGCCTTGCTGAGACTGCCTTTTGAGGGTCGTAGCTTGTTTGGGGATCAATTGCCTTCCATGCTTTCCAAAGCGTTTAAGGAACGGAAGCATGCCTTGCCTTATAAAGGGGGATCTGCTTCAGGAAAAGGGTGGAATAAGCATTCCCGTTCTTCTCCTAAGATGGATGCCAAATCTTTTTCTTTTAGGAAACGTCGTTTTCAGCCGCGTTTTTCCCCTAAGAAGTCGGCGCCTTCGAACCGGGGTGGGTTCAAGAAGGGGTCCTGACAATCACTGTGGGCCTGGCATAGGGCCGGTTGGGGGAAGGCTGAGTCACTTTCTTTCAACTTGGAAGGAGAGTGTCAGCGATCATTGGGTGCTGGACATTGTGGCCAATGGTTACGTCATTGATTTTGTTGTGGTGCCTCCAGATTCAGGGGTAGGTCCAACTCCTCTGCCTACAGGAGGGTCGCAGAGAAAGGCATTGTTGGACGGAGTCCGGGACTTGCTGGTCAAAGGGGCCATTTCCCGCGTCCCGATGGAAGAAAGGGGTCAGGGCACTTATTCGGTCTTATTTCTATTTCAGAAAGTATCAGGGGGGTTTCAGCCTGTGCTCAATCTGAAGGAAGTGAATGCTTGGATCAGGACGGTGCATTTCCGCATGCTGTCTATTCAGACTTTCTTTCCATTGGTCAGTCAAGGGGACTTTCTGGTGTCACTGGATCTGCAGGATGCTTACCTGCACATGCCTGTGGCAAGGTCTTCGCAGAGGTTCCTGAAGTTTGCTGTGGATCAGGAGCACTATCAGTTTTGGGTACTGCCGTTCGGCCTCAAGTCTTCTCCTCTGATTTTTACGAAGGTGCTGGCCCCCCTGGTGGCTTTGCTACATTCAGAAGGGGTGTTTATTCATCCATATCTGGACGACATTTTAATCTATGCACCCTCGCAGGCCCTGTTGCAGAGAAAGGTGGCCCAAGTTCTGGTGGTCCTGCAAAACCACGGGTTTTTAATCAACTGGGGAAAGTCAGATTTAGTCCCATCCCAGGATCTGGTTTTTCTAGGGGCTCGGTTTCGGACTCTCCTTGGCTTGGTGACTGTGTCAGAAAAGAGGTTAGGTGTGCTCCGGTCCATGGTGAGGAAGGTTGTGGTACAGACGGCCCCCCGTGCTCTTCTATGGTTGCGTCTGCAAGGTAATTTGGCGTCTGTGATATTTCTGGTCCCTTGGGTGCGTTTCCATCTGCTGTGCCTGATGACATGGTTCTTGAGAAGGTGGGCGCCAGGGTCCGGTTCCCTGATGACCAGGGTTCCGGGGTCCGGATTGATTCGCAGGGAGTTGAGATGGTGGTTGGATGCAGATCATCTTCGGGTAGGGGTGTCTTTGTCTCCTCTGAGCCCGGTGGTGGTGACTACGGATGCCAGCCTCTCCGGATGGGGTACTTGGATGGGGTCGGCACAGATTCAGGGGTTCTGGTCCCCGCTGGAGGCCAATCAGTCGTCGAATTGGCGCGAGTTGAGGGCTGTATTGTTGGCTCTGATCCATTTCCAGGTGTCCCTGAGGGGAGCTGCGGTTCTTGTTCGGACGGACAATTTAGTGGCCAAGGCTTCTGTCAACCGACAAGGGGGGACCAGGTCAAGGGCTTTGTTCAGTCTGGCCAGGAAGATTTTTGTGTGGGCTCAGGAGTGGGTTCCTGATTGCACCCCATTGGCCGAGGGCAAATTGGTTCCCATTGCTGCGGCTGATGGCATCCGGGCGGATGTGGCCTCTTCCTCTTTGTCCGTCACCCCTGGAGTTTCCCTGCCTCTCGATGGGGTCATTGAGGAGGTTACACTTGACGGCCTGGAAGTTGAACGCCGAGGTTTGACGGGTCTGGGGGTACCAGTGGCTTTGAGTTCTACTTTACTGGCTTCCAGGCGGCATTCCACTTTGCTTTCATATGGTAGGCAGTGGAAGTTTTTTCTTCTTGGTGCTTAAGGCATGAATTGGATCCTACCTGCACGTCTATCTTTGATGTGATGCAGTTCTTGCAGGAAGGTGCACAGTTGGGGTTGTCAGTGGCGTCTCTGCGGGTACAGTGGGCAGCTATTCAGGCATTTAGAGGTCCGTGGCGTAATCTTCCGGATAAGGGTCGTTTGATGCCTAGGTTTTTTCAAGGGCTTCTTAATTTGTTTCCTCGCCCTGTACGTTCTTTTCCTTCATGGGATCTTTCTTTGGTTTTGGATGTTTTAACGGATGCACCTTTTGAACCTCTGGGGGACTGTGATTTACGACATCTTTCCTTGAAGACGTTCTTTTTGGTGGCCATTACTTCGGCTCGCCGTTTAGGGGAATTGGGGGCCTTGGCCTGTTCTTTTCCTTTTTGTAAAGTTTTTCAGGATCGAGTGGTTCTGGTTCCGGTCAATAATTCTTTTCATGCTTGTCAGGAGGTCATCCTTCCTTCCTTTTGTCCGAATCCCTCCTCGGTGGAGGAGGTTTGTTTGCATTCCTTGGATGTACGGAGGGCTTTGTTGGAGTACCTGCGTGTGGTGGCTCCTTTCCGTAAGGGTGATTCGCTTTTTGTAAATTTCGGTCCGGCCCATAAAGGGGAGAAGCCTTCCACGGCTTCCTTGAGTCGGTGGGTGAGATCATTGATTCTGTTGGCGTATTCCTTGAAAGGGGTGGTTCCTCCTCAAGGGATTCAGGGTCGTTCTACCAGGGGTATGGCGGCTACGGTGGGAGAGCTTCAGGGGACTTCAGTGGTGGAAATTTGCACGGCCGCCACTTGGGCCTCTACTTCGATGTTTGTTCGGCATTATAGGCTGTCGGACTTGGGTAGTTTAGAGTAGGTATTGGGTCACCGAGTCTTATCCTCTATGAGGTAATAGGGGTGGGGTTTTGGTGGCTTTTGTGCATGATAATAAACTTCTTGCAACTCAGTGTCCGTCTCCTGTGTGTTTCTTGCTATGTCTCATTGGTTTAAAGGAAGGCAAGGGAGGGACGGGAGGTAATGTGTCCATTTTCTTGCGATAATGGCATTACTCCTAGTCCTACTCCCTCGCCTTCCTTTCCGTTCACTCCCGCCCTCCCGGTACGGACTGTCTGAGTTGCTGCTTGGCCTTGGTTTTTGTACAGGAGGGGGTAGGGGTGGTGGGGGGTTTAAAAGGGGAATGGAGGGTCTAGTGGGAGGCAGGAAGCCTCATTGGTTTAAAGGAAGGTGAGGGAGTAGGACTAGGAGTAATGCCATTAACGCAAGAAAATGGACCCAAGATCCATCCAACCATTTTCACAACCCCAGACCAGAGCTGTGGCACGGGGCAAAGAGAGCCTGGACCTAATTTAGCAGTACTTCCCCCCTCCTGTCTGAGGAAAAACAGTTGGGGTTGTGTGAACCCCTTCCCTCTACCCAGAGCATCAGATGTGGGAGAAAACAGTGCTTTTTCCAGTCGTGGAATGCATAGACCGCTGCCCTCGCACCCTCGACCTCCATTGGCCCTCCCTCTGCATTTTCTACCTGTTCTTTGTAGGTGCAAAATGTTACCAGATCTGTCACTAGATTAGGGAAAATTGCACTTAAAATTATCAGGTATTCTCGAATTCATGTAGCTATTTCCAATTATGTCGGCAAAGCTCAGAATAGCTGGAATAAAGCTAGAATCAGAGATTCTGCAATCTCCCTCCCATCTCCCCTCCGAACCAACTACCTCTACCTCACCCCTAGTATCCCTGCGTCATATTCTCCCTAACTCGTAATGAAGGCCCATGTGTCAGACAGAAATGCAAGAGGTTTTTTCATCTCGCTAAAACTGTTGTTTTTGATATCCGGTGTCACCCGGCAGTGTAAGCTGCAGAAATACTCTTGATACATACTTACATTGTGCTCAAGCTACATCTCAAGCTAACATATGCAGTTATACCGTGTACCTTTTCTGAGCAAGTCATATTTACAACTATTTGCTTCAATGATACATTATTGAGCCATAATTTGGGGCTCAAAAGCGAGGGAAACACTGAGGCCCATAGTTATACTTTTTTAGTGCCGTATATGCGTCATTTTTTTGGCGCACTCTTACAAAATACAATTATATTTTGTATGTTTGCGTCGCTTTTGCGTCACAAAATGACGCAAATGAGGTGCTAAAAAAGTATAAATATGGATCTGAATGTTTGCTAAGGATGCTTGTTTTACCCTTGTTTACCTTGATAAGTCAAATAGACTACATGTTACAGTAAGATTAGTCTGTTTTCACATTTGCCAAAGTGTTTGCCACTGAACTTGCAGTTTTCCGTGTTTCAGATGTATAGGAATCTGTGCAATCACATTGTGATGTATAATGATGTGGGGTACACGGATATGAAAAACAAGTTAGGGGATAACATTGTAGTGATAGGGGACAAGCGTGGTACATACCTACTTGGTTTCCCAGGTTCCTGAATGTGCTGTTCCAGTCCAGGTGTTTTAATTGAATGCTGGGACATGTGGTCTTGTCTGCTCTATTATAAAACAGGACTAAGGGCCAGATGTAGCAAGAATACATTTTGTGAGTTGCAAATTGCGAGTACTAGCGACTCGCAATTTGCAACTCGCAAAATGTAATGCAGAAAGGTGTCTCAGACACCTTCTGCGACTCGCTTTGGGGTCGCAAAGACCCACCGCATGAATATTAATGAGGTGGGTCGCAGTTTGCGACCCCATAGGGAGTCTAGGCACTCACAGGGATGGTGGCCTGCTGGAGACAGCAGACCACCATGTCCGTGACTGCTTTTTGAATAAAGCAGGTTTTTTTTTCTTTTTGCAGCCTGTTTTCCTTAAAGGAAAATGAGTTGCAAAAAGAAAAACTTCCGAAACCATTTGGTTTCGTTTTTTTCAGAGTAGGCAGTGGTCCATAGGACCACTGCCTGCTCTGAAAAAATATTTTTAGTGGCATTCCCTTCCCTTTTGCAAATGAGTTACCATCCACTTCAAGTGGATGGTAACTGTGAGTTGGTTTGCGACCGCATTCGCGGTCCCAAAGTAACTCTGCATGGTGATTCGGTCGCAAATTGGAAGGGAACACCCCTTCCTATTTGCGAGTCGCAGCCTCAAATTACGAGCCGGTACTGACTCGCAATTTGCGGTTGTGCATCGCGTTTGGCCTTTTGCACCTCGCAAACTGCGTTTTTTGCAGTTTGCGAGGCACAAAAGGCTTGCTACATCTGGCCCTAAAAGTCCCACAATCAAAAGCAAAACAAACTGGACTGGACTGGAACCCCAAGACAGGAATGTTAGTTTTACAGGGAGAAAACTCCCTCGCTTCAGGGTCAGTGATTTTTTTGTAACAAAACACTGCTTCGAGTGTTTGTTTCTGCAAAAAAAAAATCAGTGCCAAATAGCTGCAATGACATGGTGGCCAACCATCATTTTGGTTTTGATTAACATTCTTCCATCCCACCTACAGGAGCACTTTTGGCAAAACGAACCCTGACAGGTGCAGCATGGTAAGCGGTCTTCTTAAGATAGTGAGGAGGTGAGGGCTTCTGCCAACCCAGCAGGCTGGAGAAGGTGGAGCTGGATATTGAGACTAGTGCCTATTAGCTTATAGTCTTTGCAGACATATGATTTAAAATGTATACCATGGAATACATTATTTTGCAATAGAGCAGATATTTTACTTTAGAGGGCAGGTGCCCCTTGATGTGTACACATCTACAATTGCAATGTTCACTTATGTATTTTTTTATGCTTGTTCTTTTCTATACAAATGTACTTTTTAGACATGTGTCTATGTGCTGTTTCTTTGTTGGTGGGTAGGTATGACAAATATTCTTTTTGCATGATTTAGGTTTTGAAGGCGACAGAGTCAGAACTGTTGAGGTGCCTTTGCATCAACCTTTTCAATAAATGGCATTGATCGGATTTTTGGGTGGGCGTGTACCTACAAATGTAATGATAATCGCAGGGCCTGGTCTGACCTTAAATTTGGTGAAAACGATGTAATAACCATTTCATAACCTGTTTGCTTGATCTGCAGGCGGGGCTGCTCGTAAGACGCGTCCTGGGAGGCGGCTGACGGGGTCAGCCAGCTCTTTGTGGCTGGGGCGTTAAGTTCCGGTTTTTCTACGCCTCAGAGCCGCGGAGAGATGCCGAAGAGTGTTTTATGGTGTTCTGTGCGGGTAGGACGGGCGTTCTGCCCGCATTTTGACTGCAATTCTTGTTTTGACCTTTGTGTGGATTGGTTGATGGGGTATTGTGGGAAGTCCTGGGCCCTGTATATTTGGGGGTGGTTTAGGATTGGTGGCAGTGTTTTTTTTGGATGATATCATGCCTAAAGCTCCAGCTAAAAGACGGAGGATTGTTTCTTCTTCCTCCTCAGAGGTGGAAGGTGCTGATGGCATTTCCACCCCTGGGGTCCCCCAGATTCAGGGTGGTGGTGCTGCGCCCCTCATGTCCAGGGAGGAGGTACAGGAGATGATCGAGGTGGCTGTTTCCAGAGCTCTTCAAGCGGGGATGGCCAGGCCTAGTCGGTCTAAATCTACCCATTAACCTGCATCTGCAGGGAAGTCCTCCTCAGAGAGTGAGGAAGGGGATGCTCCAGCTACATCCTCTGGGGGTAAATATGTCTCCAGGGAGGAGATGTGGGATGTGATGGCACATGTACGGGACAATTTGGGGTTTCCTGTGTTTCAACCTACAAACTCTGACTCTCACTTATTTCCGCAATATCAGACGCCTTCTAAATTTGCCATGCCTTTTCAGGGACCTGTGAAGGATACGGTGTTTCGAGAATGGAAGGATGTGGATAAGGCTCAGGTTCCACGATTCCTTCAGAAACTCTATTTACTTGAGGGTGAAGAGGTATTGCCTCCCTCGGTCCGCCTGGATTCAATTTTGGCTACCGTGATTGGCAAAATAGCTGTCAATCCGGAGGATTGTGTGCCTACTGATGCCACGGACCGTAAGGTGGATTCAGGGCTTAAGAGGGCTTTTGCGGCTGAGAATCTGGCTCTGAGGGCAGGTATATATTCTTCTTATGTGGCCCAGTTGTTGGTGCAGGACTTTGATAAACTGGCGGTGGCTGTTCAGGAAGGGGCGGAGTGTTCGGAGCTCCTGGCTGGTATGGAGCAGCAGGCCAGGTTGTTGGCAGATGTGTCTTCCGATGTGGTCCGTACTTCGGCTCTGGTGCCTGGTGCTTTGATTGGAGCCCGGAGGTCCCTCTGGTTGCGATCCTGGAAGGCTGACCCGGGGGAGAAGTTTGCCTTGCTGAGACTGCCTTTTGAGGGTCGTAGCTTGTTTGGGGATCAATTGCCTTCCATGCTTTCCAAAGCGTTTAAGGAACGGAAGCATGCCTTGCCTTATAAAGGGGGATCTGCTTCAGGAAAAGGGTGGAATAAGCATTCCCGTTCTTCTCCTAAGATGGATGCCAAATCTTTTTCTTTTAGGAAACGTCGTTTTCAGCCGCGTTTTTCCCCTAAGAAGTCGGCGCCTTCGAACCGGGGTGGGTTCAAGAAGGGGTCCTGACAATCACTGTGGGCCTGGCATAGGGCCGGTTGGGGGAAGGCTGAGTCACTTTCTTTCAACTTGGAAGGAGAGTGTCAGCGATCATTGGGTGCTGGACATTGTGGCCAATGGTTACGTCATTGATTTTGTTGTGGTGCCTCCAGATTCAGGGGTAGGTCCAACTCCTCTGCCTACAGGAGGGTCGCAGAGAAAGGCATTGTTGGACGGAGTCCGGGACTTGCTGGTCAAAGGGGCCATTTCCCGCGTCCCGATGGAAGAAAGGGGTCAGGGCACTTATTCGGTCTTATTTCTATTTCAGAAAGTATCAGGGGGGTTTCAGCCTGTGCTCAATCTGAAGGAAGTGAATGCTTGGATCAGGACGGTGCATTTCCGCATGCTGTCTATTCAGACTTTCTTTCCATTGGTCAGTCAAGGGGACTTTCTGGTGTCACTGGATCTGCAGGATGCTTACCTGCACATGCCTGTGGCAAGGTCTTCGCAGAGGTTCCTGAAGTTTGCTGTGGATCAGGAGCACTATCAGTTTTGGGTACTGCCGTTCGGCCTCAAGTCTTCTCCTCTGATTTTTACGAAGGTGCTGGCCCCCCTGGTGGCTTTGCTACATTCAGAAGGGGTGTTTATTCATCCATATCTGGACGACATTTTAATCTATGCACCCTCGCAGGCCCTGTTGCAGAGAAAGGTGGCCCAAGTTCTGGTGGTCCTGCAAAACCACGGGTTTTTAATCAACTGGGGAAAGTCAGATTTAGTCCCATCCCAGGATCTGGTTTTTCTAGGGGCTCGGTTTCGGACTCTCCTTGGCTTGGTGACTGTGTCAGAAAAGAGATTAGGTGTGCTCCGGTCCATGGTGAGGAAGGTTGTGGTACAGACGGCCCCCCGTGCTCTTCTATGGTTGCGTCTGCAAGGTAATTTGGCGTCTGTGATATTTCTGGTCCCTTGGGTGCGTTTCCATCTGCTGTGCCTGATGACATGGT
The DNA here is from genome assembly GCF_031143425.1 of Pleurodeles waltl. Classification (NCBI taxonomy): domain Eukaryota; kingdom Metazoa; phylum Chordata; class Amphibia; order Caudata; family Salamandridae; genus Pleurodeles; species Pleurodeles waltl. Next base: position 732,141,984 of record NC_090438.1, read on the forward strand.
TCTTGAGAAGGTGGGCGCCAGGGTCCGGTTCCCTGATGACCAGGGTTCCGGGGTCCGGATTGATTCGCAGGGAGTTGAGATGGTGGTTGGATGCAGATCATCTTCGGGTAGGGGTGTCTTTGTCTCCTCTGAGCCCGGTGGTGGTGACTACGGATGCCAGCCTCTCCGGATGGGGTACTTGGATGGGGTCGGCACAGATTCAGGGGTTCTGGTCCCCGCTGGAGGCCAATCAGTCGTCGAATTGGCGCGAGTTGAGGGCTGTATTGTTGGCTCTGATCCATTTCCAGGTGTCCCTGAGGGGAGCTGCGGTTCTTGTTCGGACGGACAATTTAGTGGCCAAGGCTTCTGTCAACCGACAAGGGGGGACCAGGTCAAGGGCTTTGTTCAGTCTGGCCAGGAAGATTTTTGTGTGGGCTCAGGAGTGGGTTCCTGATTGCACCCCATTGGCCGAGGGCAAATTGGTTCCCATTGCTGCGGCTGATGGCATCCGGGCGGATGTGGCCTCTTCCTCTTTGTCCGTCACCCCTGGAGTTTCCCTGCCTCTCGATGGGGTCATTGAGGAGGTTACACTTAACGGCCTGGAAGTTGAACGCCGAGGTTTGACGGGTCTGGGGGTACCAGTGGCTTTGAGTTCTACTTTACTGGCTTCCAGGCGGCATTCCACTTTGCTTTCATATGGTAGGCAGTGGAAGGTTTTTTCTTCTTGGTGCTTAAGGCATGAATTGGATCCTACCTGCACGTCTATCTTTGATGTGATGCAGTTCTTGCAGGAAGGTGCACAGTTGGGGTTGTCAGTGGCGTCTCTGCGGGTACAGTGGGCAGCTATTCAGGCATTTAGAGGTCCGTGGCGTAATCTTCCGGATAAGGGTCGTTTGATGCCTAGGTTTTTTCAAGGGCTTCTTAATTTGTTTCCTCGCCCTGTACGTTCTTTTCCTTCATGGGATCTTTCTTTGGTTTTGGATGTTTTAACGGATGCACCTTTTGAACCTCTGGGGGACTGTGATTTACGACATCTTTCCTTGAAGACGTTCTTTTTGGTGGCCATTACTTCGGCTCGCCGTTTAGGGGAATTGGGGGCCTTGGCCTGTTCTTTTCCTTTTTGTAAAGTTTTTCAGGATCGAGTGGTTCTGGTTCCGGTCAATAATTCTTTTCATGCTTGTCAGGAGGTCATCCTTCCTTCCTTTTGTCCGAATCCCTCCTCGGTGGAGGAGGTTTGTTTGCATTCCTTGGATGTACGGAGGGCTTTGTTGGAGTACCTGCGTGTGGTGGCTCCTTTCCGTAAGGGTGATTCGCTTTTTGTAAATTTCGGTCCGGCCCATAAAGGGGAGAAGCCTTCCACGGCTTCCTTGAGTCGGTGGGTGAGATCATTGATTCTGTTGGCGTATTCCTTGAAAGGGGTGGTTCCTCCTCAAGGGATTCAGGGTCGTTCTACCAGGGGTATGGCGGCTACGGTGGGAGAGCTTCAGGGGACTTCAGTGGTGGAAATTTGCACGGCCGCCACTTGGGCCTCTACTTCGATGTTTGTTCGGCATTATAGGCTGTCGGACTTGGGTAGTTTAGAGTAGGTATTGGGTCACTGAGTCTTATCCTCTATGAGGTAATAGGGGTGGGGTTTTGGTGGCTTTTGTGCATGATAATAAACTTCTTGCAACTCAGTGTCCGTCTCCTGTGTGTTTCTTGCTATGTCTCATTGGTTTAAAGGAAGGCAAGGGAGGGACGGGAGGTAATGTGTCCATTTTCTTGCGATAATGGCATTACTCCTAGTCCTACTCCCTCGCCTTCCTTTCCGTTCACTCCCGCCCTCCCGGTACGGACTGTCTGAGTTGCTGCTTGGCCTTGGTTTTTGTACAGGAGGGGGTAGGGGTGGTGGGGGGTTTAAAAGGGGAATGGAGGGTCTAGTGGGAGGCAGGAAGCCTCATTGGTTTAAAGGAAGGTGAGGGAGTAGGACTAGGAGTAATGCCATTAACGCAAGAAAATGGACCCAAGATCCATCCAACCATATTCACAACCCCAGACCAGAGCTGTGGCACGGGGCAAAGAGAGCCTGGACCTAATTTAGCAGTACTTCCCCCCTCCTGTCTGAGGAAAAACAGTTGGGGTTGTGTGAACCCCTTCCCTCTACCCAGAGCATCAGATGTGGGAGAAAACAGTGCTTTTTCCAGTCGTGGAATGCATAGACCGCTGCCCTCGCACCCTCGACCTCCATTGGCCCTCCCTCTGCATTTTCTACCTGTTCTTTGTAGGTGCAAAATGTTACCAGATCTGTCACTAGATTAGGGAAAATTGCACTTAAAATTATCAGGTATTCTCGAATTCATGTAGCTATTTCCAATTATGTCGGCAAAGCTCAGAATAGCTGGAATAAAGCTAGAATCAGAGATTCTGCAATCTCCCTCCCATCTCCCCTCCGAACCAACTACCTCTACCTCACCCCTAGTATCCCTGCGTCATATTCTCCCTAACTCGTAATGAAGGCCCATGTGTCAGACAGAAATGCAAGAGGTTTTTTCATCTCGCTAAAACTGTTGTTTTTGATATCCGGTGTCACCCGGCAGTGTAAGCTGCAGAAATACTCTTGATACATACTTACATTGTGCTCAAGCTACATCTCAAGCTAACATATGCAGTTATACCGTGTACCTTTTCTGAGCAAGTCATATTTACAACTATTTGCTTCAATGATACATTATTGAGCCATAATTTGGGGCTCAAAAGCGAGGGAAACACTGAGGCCCATAGTTATACTTTTTTTGTGCCGTATATGCGTCATTTTTTTGGCGCACTCTTACAAAATACAATTATATTTTGTATGTTTGCGTCGCTTTTGCGTCACAAAATGACGCAAATGAGGTGCTAAAAAAGTATAAATATGGATCTGAATGTTTGCTAAGGATGCTTGTTTTACCCTTGATTACCTTGATAAGTCAAATAGACTACATGTTACAGTAAGATTAGTCTGTTTTCACATTTGCCAAAGTGTTTGCCACTGAACTTGCAGTTTTCCGTGTTTCAGATGTATAGGAATCTGTGCAATCACATTGTGATGTATAATGATGTGGGGTACACGGATATGAAAAACAAGTTAGGGGATAACATTGTAGTGATAGGGGACAAGCGTGGTACATACCTACTTGCTTTCCCAGGTTCCTGAATGTGCTGTTCCAGTCCAGGTGTTTTAATTGAATGCTGGGACATGTGGTCTTGTCTGCTCTATTATAAAACAGGACTAAGGGCCAGATGTAGCAAGAATACATTTTGTGAGTTGCAAATTGCGAGTACTAGCGACTCGCAATTTGCAACTCGCAAAATGTAATGCAGAAAGGTGTCTCAGACACCTTCTGCGACTCGCTTTGGGGTCGCAAAGACCCACCGCATGAATATTAATGAGGTGGGTCGCAGTTTGCGACCCCATAGCGAGTCTAGGCACTCACAGGGATGGTGGCCTGCTGGAGACAGCAGACCACCATGTCCGTGACTGCTTTTTGAATAAAGCAGGTTTTTTTTTCTTTTTGCAGCCTGTTTTCCTTAAAGGAAAATGAGTTGCAAAAAGAAAAACTTCCGAAACCATTTGGTTTCGTTTTTTTCAGAGTAGGCAGTGGTCCATAGGACCACTGCCTGCTCTGAAAAAATATTTTTAGTGGCATTCCCTTCCCTTTTGCAAATGAGTTACCATCCACTTCAAGTGGATGGTAACTGTGAGTTGGTTTGCGACCGCATTCGCGGTCCCAAAGTAACTCTGCATGGTGATTCGGTCGCAAATTGGAAGGGAACACCCCTTCCTATTTGCGAGTCGCAGCCTCAAATTACGAGCCGGTACTGACTCGCAATTTGCGGTTGTGCATCGCGTTTGGCCTTTTGCACCTCGCAAACTGCGTTTTTTGCAGTTTGCGAGGCACAAAAGGCTTGCTACATCTGGCCCTAAAAGTCCCACAATCAAAAGCAAAACAAACTGGACTGGACTGGAACCCCAAGACAGGAATGTTAGTTTTACAGGGAGAAAACTCCCTCGCTTCAGGGTCAGTGATTTTTTTGTAACAAAACACTGCTTCGAGTGTTTGTTTCTGCAAAAAAAAAATCAGTGCCAAATAGCTGCAATGACATGGTGGCCAACCATCATTTTGGTTTTGATTAACATTCTTCCATCCCACCTACAGGAGCACTTTTGGCAAAACGAACCCTGACAGGTGCAGCATGGTAAGCGGTCTTCTTAAGATAGTGAGGAGGTGAGGGCTTCTGCCAACCCAGCAGGCTGGAGAAGGTGGAGCTGGATATTGAGACTAGTGCCTATTAGCTTATAGTCTTTGCAGACATATGATTTAAAATGTATACCATGGAATACATTATTTTGCAATAGAGCAGATATTTTACTTTAGAGGGCAGGTGCCCCTTGATGTGTACACATCTACAATTGCAATGTTCACTTATGTATTTTTTTATGCTTGTTCTTTTCTATACAAATGTACTTTTTAGACATGTGTCTATGTGCTGTTTCTTTGTTGGTGGGTAGGTATGACAAATATTCTTTTTGCATGATTTAGGTTTTGAAGGCGACAGAGTCAGAACTGTTGAGGTGCCTTTGCATCAACCTTTTCAATAAATGGCATTGATCGGATTTTTGGGTGGGCGTGTACCTACAAATGTAATGATAATCGCAGGGCCTGGTCTGACCTTAAATTTGGTGAAAACGATGTAATAACCATTTCATAACCTGTTTGCTTGATATGCATATCATTTATCAAAGCTGAGTACAGAGACTTTAACTGTATTGCCCATCATAGAAACTCCATGTTTATAATTTCTTGCAGTTTGACCTTTTCTTGGATGGGACCATTCTCCATCTACTGGAAATGTGCAATTATTTGAGAATTGAGGCTGAAAGAATAGTAAATAACGGATCCAAACAAGAATGTTATAATGGCCCAGACAGAAGAGTATGTATGAAGTTGGAGCTTCTCAATATCAGTGACTAAGCCACCTCCGCCCAGCAGATAAAGTACCAATACCAGTTTGGCACCTTTCTGTAAGTAATGATTTCCCCTGTGAGGAAGATGCTGCTGGAAAAGAAATGCCCCTTGAATTGGAACAGGTATGCATTCTTTTCCCAGGTCCCTCGCTGCATGCACAGAGCCCTAGGTGGATACATGATAAAAAACATTATCTTGGGGAAATCTATTACGAATGGTACACAACTGAAAGGTTTAGCTCTTCAAGGAAGATTACAAACAAAATAACAACCCTGTGTTTAATTTCCATAATTGATCTGTGTAGGATTACACTGGGCTGTCTGAGTGAAGTACTTTATTTTAATTCAAATGGAAAGCACTGGGATGGGCAATACAGTGTTGGGTCTGTTGGCTGATTGTTGAATTCTGATCTCTTGTCCCTCGCAGTGCCCCTGCAAAGCATTTGGCTGGGTTCCCTCACTACCCTGGGTGTCAAATTCAGGAAGTGTGTACTTGGTCCAGTTTAAACAGTCATATTAGTAAGTGTGAGAAAGTAGCCTCTTTCTACCATGATTACCCTCACTTTTGGCCTGTTTGAGAGTGTGTTTCAGTGTGTTTTTACTGTCTCACTGGGATCCTGCTTGCCAGGACCCCAGTGCTCATAGTTAAAACCCTATTTGTCAGTGTGTTTTGCCTGTCTCACTGAGATCCTGCTAGCCAGCACCCCAGTGCTCATAGTTTGTGGCCTAATGTGTGTGTTGTCAGTAGTGCTTAACTGTGTCACTGAAGTTTTGCTAACCAGAACTTCAGTGCTTGTGCTCCCTCTGCTTCCAAATTAGTCACTATAGTTTAGTGACTTCATATTCCAATTCCAATTGGCACACCGGAGCACCCCCACCCCCTTATTAGTCCCTAGTATATGGTATCTAGGTACCCAGGGCATTGGGGTTCCAGGAGATCCTTATGGGCTGCAGCATTTATTTTGCCACCCATAAGGAGCTCAGACAAACCCTTTCACAGGACTGACACTGCAGCCTGCGTGAAATAGTGCACACACTATTTCACAGCCATTTTCACTGCACTTAAGTAACTTATAAATCACCTATATGTCTAACCTTCATTTACTGAAGGCTAGGTGCAAAGTTACTAAGTGTGAGGGCCCCCTTGCACTAACAAAAGTGCCCCCACGCTGTCCAGGGCCAACTCCCCGGACTTGGTGAGTGCGGGGATACCATTACACGTGTGCACTACATATAGGTCAATACCTATATGTAGCTTCACAATAGTAACTCCGAATATGGCCATGTAAAGTGTCTAAGATCATAGAATTGTCCCCTCATTCCAAATCTTGTTTTGGGGGGGGGCAATCCCATGCATCCTGGGGGCTCCAACATGGACCCCCAGTATTGCCAAACCAGCTCTCTGAGTCTTGCACTGCAGCTACAGCTGCTGCCACCTCATAGACAGGGTTCTGCCCTCCTGGGGTCTGAGCAGCTCAGTCCCAGGAAGGTAGAACAAAGCATTTCCTTTGGGAGGAGTGTGTTACACCCTCTCCCTTCGGAAATAGGTGTTACAGGCTTGGGAGGGGTAGCCTCCCAGAGCTTCTGTGAATGCTTTGAAGGGCACTGATGGTGCCCTCCTTCTATAAGCCAGTGTACACCGGTTCCGGGACCCCCAGTCCCTGCTCTGGCATGAAACTGGACAAAGGAAAGGGGAGTGACCACTCCCCTGTCCATAAACCCCCCAGAGGTGGTGCCAGGAGCTTCTCCAGTGTGTCCCTGGCATTAGCCATCTTGTTTTCCAAGGTGTGGGGACACTCTGGAGCTCTCTGAGTGGCCAGTGCCAGCAGGTGATGTCAGAGGACCCTCCGGATAGGTGCATACCTGGTTAGGTAGCCAATCCTTCTCTCAAGGCTATTTAGGGTCTCTCCTGTGGGTTCCTCTTCAGATTCAGCTTGCAAATTTCCACCAAGAATTCCCTGCAACTCCTGCTTCATCCTCTGATTGTCGGATCAACCGCAGACTGCTCCAGGAACTGCTGTATCTGCAACAAAGTATCCAAGAAGGCTACTGTGACTCTGCAACTTCAGCTCCAGCCAGCAACTGCAATGGTTTCCAAAGTGTACACACTCTGAGGACCCCCTGTCTTCCCCCTGTACCAGAAGGACCGAAGAAATCTCCTGTCGAGTGACAAAGTCACTTCCCTGCTCCAGCAGGCACCTTCTAAAACGACGACCAGTTGTCTGGGACTCCTCTCCTGATGACGAGTATGCTCCCTGGAACACAGGTGGTTGACCCCTTCAACCCAGACTGTCCTAAGGTCCAGCTGTCCAAATTTGGCAGACGTAATAGCTTGTCTTCCCGGTTTGCGAGAGTTTCCCTATTGCACTGCGTCATTTCTAGCTCCTGAAGCCTCTGTGCACTATTTGCAAGAATCCTTCATGCACAGCATGGCCCAGGTCCCCAGCACTCCATCCTGCAATGCTCAACTCACTGAGTTGTTCTACAGTGGCGTGGTACCTTCTTTTGTAGTGCTGCAACAACCACAATTTGCACCTTCTTTATCCTCGTGTCCTTGGACTCAAGTGGGTGGTGTCTGATCATCTGTGGGTTCCCTCCAATGTTGAGAGCCCCCTCTGCCTCCTCAGTCTGAGTTGAGGGCCCCAGGTCCCTCCTGGGTCCAGGCAGCGCCATTTTGACGCAAACCGCAACATTGCTAAAACCAAGGCTTGTTGTACGAATCCAGCGCTGCATCTCACCTGCTCAAACATCTCGGCATGGGACATCCTTTGCATCATGCAGGAACCCACAGCTATCTTCTTTGGTGATCTTCTGCAGACTTCTTCCAACCGGAGAATCCTCTTTTGCACCATCTTCTAGGTTGGCAGGGGATCCTGTCCTTCCTGGAATCTTCTGCAACTTCTGGACTTGGTCTCCTCTCTTCAAAGGTCTTCAGGTCCAGGAATCCACCATTTGTTGCTTGCAGTCTTGCTTGGTTCTTGCAATAACTCTTATCACTACTTGTAGTGTGTCCTAAGGAAACTTGCAGTACATTACTCCTACTTTCCTGGGCTCTGGGGTGGGGTATTTTACTCACCTTTGTGGTTTTCTTACACTCCCATCACCCCTCTACACACTACATTTGCCTAGGGGGGAATTTGTGATTCGCACTACACTTTCTTAGTATATGGTTTGTGTTGCCCCTAGGCCTATTGCATCCCATTGCATTCTATTGTATTTTGTACTGTTTGCACTTTTCTGTGACTATTTACTTACCTGATTTTGGTCTCTAGCGTATATATTGTGTATAATACTTCCTCCAGAAGGAGTATTGCCTCTAAGATATTTTTGGTCTTCTGTCACTAAAATAAAGTCTTGCGGTTTGGCGTTCACGGAGGGTAGGTCCTGAGTCCGGACCGACGATGAAACAATAATCGTCCGAGTCCATAGAACGCACTTACCAAGGAGCCCGATCCTAACTTGGGGGCGGGCGACCTGACAACGACTTAGCTTGTTTACTGCAATGTAAGTGACCGGCTGATACCCTTTTTAAACTTGTGCACTGTCATATGTTTCGGATTTAGGAGAAGAGCTGATCCACCTTTTGTATTTCTTGGTCCTGATGAAGCGTCACTGGATCCTTTGGGACCGCATGACACGAAACATGTTGACCTAGTTTAGGGGATGTCCATAATGACATCCTCCTGAGTTTATTGTTTGTGAAAGTAATTGAGAATTGATACTCAACTGATGACTTTCCCTTGTTTTTAATCTTGGCTTCATCACTGACTATTGATTAAATTATGAAATATGTAGTGATGAAGAACCAATTTTACTCCCATTTCTGTGTTCTCTCCTTTGTGCATCTGTGCCTGAATGTAGACACGGTCGTTTAAGATAGCTGAGATTTACCATCTAGAACAATACGGCTTGTTGCTCCCCTGTTGGGGAACCCGTCAGGCACTGCACTGCCAGCCTGGCGTGGAGTATTACCCGATGATGATGCGAGTCATCCATTGTGATGCTTGAGGGTTTTACTCCTGAATGTTCAGGTCTCCCTATTGCGGTCTCCCTATTGCGCCTGATGTGGAACAGTGTACTTTTTGCGTTTATACTAAAATAAAGTACCTTTATTTTTTGTAACACTGAGTATTGTCTTTTATTGTGTATAAGTACTGTGTAAGTATAGTGTTATTGCAGGAGCGTTGCATGTGTCCTAGTTCAGCCTAAGCTGCTCTCCTACAGATACCTCTAGACAGCCTAGGCTGCTAGAACACTGCGTACATTTCAATACTAAGGGATAACTGGACCTGGTATAAGGTATAAGTACCTAGGGTACCCACTAAAACCAGGCCAGCCTCCTGCAGTAAGGACCCAAGGACACCAGTGGAAAACAGCCTCAGCCACCACAGTCAGGGCCGTTAGACTGGTCTGCCCCTTGGCCCAAGCAGAGTTTGACAGATGCCCTTTGTTTTAGGCGGATAGATCTGGTCCGCTGAGGCAGGACCCTAGCCAGGCCAAACATGCCACTCCTGTCAAGGGTGGGTGATCACACTTACTGTATAACCTGTGCTCAACCTTGGGTAGCTTGGCATAGAACAGTCAGGCTTCTCACAAAGGCAATGTGTACAGCAAAGACAAAACATTCCCCACCACAACTACGCTGCATGGCACAAAAGAGAAGTCACACACAGTGTGTATGAAAAATATTGTATTCAGCACACACCTTGTCAACACAGTACAGCTATAATGTAAGTCTGGGCCTATGCCTCAGATTACAATGGAAATCACAATATAAGGCCAAACTGTGTTAAACACTACTACTGTATGTACACATGAGGAAAACTGTACCTTCCCTGCCTGCACCAACATAAGGTGCCAAACGTTGTCAGCACAAGACCCACCCTAGAAATCCCCACCATCAGTGTAACACATACATTAAGGGTGCACCCCAGTTCCCAACATTAGCAACAAAATGTACATGCAATGTTTACAAAACATTTGCATAGCACTGTGGCTGAGCCGCACTAGTAAGACGTAATGCCACCTGTAAGAACATCCTTACAGGATAAACTTGCTGAAACGCCCAAGGAGGTGTTCTTGACGGCTCAGGTTAAAAAACCACAAGCACTCTGGTGAGACACATACCTTAACCCACCTACTAGAAGTCAACCAGATCTTTGGACTCAGTGAGGAGTATGATAAATGGATTTATTGAATTCAAACCAACAACATAAAATCCATAAACACTTTTAAACATCATGGCAAATCTAACCTAAAAACAAAACTCCAAACTGAATAAAGTTTCAAAGCTTTATTACTGCTACAGTGCTAATGTAACGTAAGTGGTGCACAAAACTAAATTGTAAACATACATGAAAGCCATAGGCTGACCAAAGGGTCTAGAGAGATTAAGTTTCCCTAACATCATTACTATTAAACACTCCAATAGGATTACACAAATCAACAGAACCATAATATGCACATTAAAATCAGATTTCAAAGCAGATGTTGCTGACATCAGTAAATCGTCCAAATTCAGTTAATAGCAATTTGTTTCAGAGCTGGGCCATCCTTGTGTCTATACGAATTTAGACTTGCATGTATGGGAAAAACAAAAGAAAAGACAAAAGTAATTTGAAAAATTATCTAACTAGTATATCTCACTACAAAAACACACTTGTGTAATTATCTAAGCTGAAAAGAAAATAAGAAATCACATTAGGAATTATACCTCTCCTCAGGGGACATTAGACAGGAAAGTGTCATCAAGCAGAACGTTCACCGTTTCGCAGCATCAGTAGACAGCAGCATCAGAACAGTGCTGGACACAGGAATCACATAGGCCAGGTCAACAGTTCAAAATTGACTGGGCATATTAGTATTGAACATATGCCTAATACGTGGGACATATAGGGATAAAAGAAAACTCATAACATAAAGACTTACTATGGCAGAAAACTTGGAGAGGTACAGGAGGTGACTGCATGAATACCCAAGAAGAACTCACAGGCTTCGACAGACTGCAGCAGACTAACTGAACTTTTCAAAAGTCTCTCCTTAACTAGAAATGTCCAGGTGCTTCTGATTGGTCTTCCAGGTAGGCTCAACTTACGCACAACAACATTCAGTGGTAGCTGCTGACACCATCAAGGTTGCAACTATTCCAGATTTTCTCAGGAGAATTGTGTGGTCATCTTTATGAATTCAAGCAGATCTGTCAGAATAGGATACTTATTTAATAACTGCAACTTTGGGATTCTTTCTCAGAGCTCACAGACTGATTTGGCCAGTTCTCATATAAAATTAATAAGACTTCCTGTATTGTTCAACAGCTAGAACAAATATTGTTACTTTGTTACCATTGAAAAATGTTCTCAGTCTTTAATACAATAGGACATTCAACAGTATTTCAGCAACATAGAAATTAATTCGGGTCAGAGGGAACAAAAAACCAATTCATTTTCCTCTACTGCTGAAGAAATGAATCTTCAGGCCTAGTCTAGCTAAGAAAGCCTAAATGGACATTAATACAGTTGATACACTTAGGCCTTCATCATGACATTGGTGGTAAATCCCACTTACCGCCATGCTGACTGCCGCCAACATACCGCCGCAGATATCCGTTCTCCATATTATGACACACACACACACACCAATCCATCACTATTCAGCAACAGACACAAGTCTGCCTCACCAAAGGTCAGTGATAAACTGGTGGTATCCAAACCCACACCGTTACGCCAACAGAACTACACCCATCACATTATGCCCCACAAATCACCACAGCGGATATTTAACCTCAGTAAACCATTGGCAGTACATACCACCGCGCTCAAAATACACACACACATACAAAACAACACTACATCTGACAATTTAAATACCACACACCTGACACCCATACACACATCACACCCACACACCCACACCACTATAAAACACATCTCCACACTACCCACAACTCTTTACAACTACAAATAATTGCCACCAGAGAGAGACAGCAAGACCACTCACACAACCAGAGGCACATACCACTCACACCTATACACCACACACCCCACCTCACACACCCCAAAACATTACCCTATACACCCTCACCTACACACCTTACACAACAACCATGGCACCACAAGGACATCCCCGATTCTCAGAGGAGGAGCTAAGGGTCATGGTGGAGGAAATCATCAGGGTCGAGCCTCAGCTATTTGGAGCACAGGTGCAGCAGATAGCTATAGCTAGGAAGATGGAGCTATGGCAGAGAATAATGGACAGGGTTAATGCCATGGGATAGCACCCAAGAACCAAGGATGACATCAGGAAGAGATGGAACAACCTACGGGGGAAGGTACATTTCATTGCAGGAAGACACCAACTCGGTGGACCCCCACATCCTCCCCCACAACTAACAACATGGGAGGAGAAAGTCTTGGTAATCATGCATCCTGAGGACCTGGCCAGAATAGGAGGAGGACTGGACTCTGTTAAGTCAACTCTATACTACTACTACCCCCCTACCTGCATGCCATCACATACCCCTACCCTCACCCTCACTCCCATCACTCCACCACTTCCCACACACCGCACCATCACATCTCACTCATCTCAATACCAAGCCCTGCATGCCATACCAATGCATGGATACCACTCACAACCCTGCATGGACACCTATCACTAAAGCATACACACTAGAGAGAATCAGCTAGCCCACCACATACCAACTTACACAAGTGAAAGCTGCCAGGGCAAATGCAACCAAAGAGGGCAACCCACTGATGCACAATACTGTATGTCACACACAGAAACAATAACACTTCATTTACATGCCCACAGGTATCCCAGCCAATGTTACTGGAGAAGAGGTGCCAGCACTATCCAGTCCCCCAACTGTAGAGGCCCACAGTGATGACAGCAACTCTGGTCGCCTGAATCTGAATGATCAACCTGGCCCATCAGGGACCTCTGAACAGTCGGTTACCCAGGCACAGTCACACACCACCAAAGAGTCTACCCCATCTGGAAACACTGCCACAGCACCCACCCAGCGTACCCACACCTCTGTCCCCAGGACACGTCAATCAGCAGTGTGTCCACCTCTACAGGGACCCCAGGGCACACCTTACACCACTCAGGGTCCTGGGGCCAGTGGCAGTGGGCACACGGTTCAGGGGACAGAGGCACAGGACAACAGGGAAACTGGGAGGAGTGCTGTGCACCATGGGGACGACAGGCCTAGGGAACCGACTCTCCAGGAGGCACTCACCGAGATCCTGGGAGCATACCAACATTCCCAGGACACGTTGGGCCAGATCCTGGACAATGTGCAGGAGACCAGGTGGCTGCAGGAGAGACAGTACCAGGGGATCAGGGAGGACTTGCAGGCCATCAACACCACCCTGGTCTCCATAGCAGGGGTACTGGCAGACATGGGCAACATCATGAGGGAGGCAGTCTCACAACAGTGGGCCCCTGCCACTAGCCAGACATCTGAACTGCCTTCCACCTCCGCTGCCACTAGTGGACAGGAGGCCCCACCAAAGGACTCACAGGCCACCAGTACCCTCCCCCTGCAGAAGGAGAACCACCCCGCGAATGTTCCCTGTGATCCAGGCAGAAGCCAGATACTATCGCCAAGTCCCCACCCGGAAAAGCTACTCTCCTGATTGTCACCCTTGTGTCCGACTCTGTCACCGTGTCCACCTTGAACTGCCATTGCTCCCCTTCCTATGTCCCCATGGACAATGTACCTGTGCTACAAATAGACTGGAACAATACCCTTGACTTTCCTCCATCATCACCCTATCCCCTTGCACTTGCCCATCTTCTTCTTAGCACTTCAATAAAAACCCTGGGGAAAAAAAACAAGTATGGAGTATGTTACATTTTTTAAGTATGTATTCGCTTAACCAGGTTCATGCATTGCAATTCAACTGTACAGTAATTGTGCACATAGGAAAGACCTGTATTTGGCAGCAATAATCACACAAGGAGCGATAGTTAGGCACCAACATCGGTAAAATAAATTGCCAGAGGGTACAGTAAGTGGGCATAGAAGTGGGAAATAACAGCATGCCATTGCCAAAGATATACAAATATTTGACAAATAAATTTGAAGTAACACTGTCTTACCTGTGAGTCATTGGAAGTATTGTCGTATCACTGCTGTTCTGTTGTTCTCGTCCTCGTCCTCTGCCTCCTCATCATCACTGTCCACAGGGTCCACTGCTACCACACGGCCATCTCCAGCCTCCTCCTCCTGCAGAAAAGGAACATGGAGTCTCAAGGTAAGGTTGTGCGACATGCAGCATGCTACGATTATCTGGCAGACCTTCTTGGGTGACTAGCACAGGGATCCACCTGTTAGAAGGAGGCACCCGAACCTGGCCTTTAGTAGGCCAAAGGTTCTTTCGATTATCCGTCTTGTTCACCCATGTGCCTCATTGTAACGTTCTTCTGCCCTTGTCCTGGTATTCCTCACAGGGGTCAGCAGCCACAATAGGTTGGGGTAACCAGAGTCACCTGCAAATATTGAGGGGCAAATATTGAGGGGCACCATTTAGCCACCCACTATTCCACATGGTCAACACCTTACCCATACACCAACACCTACTGGGTGGGAACCAGGGCTCACTTATTAGCCAAAACCTGTGCCTCTGTAGTTGGGCCATCACATTTAGGATGCTGCTATTCCTCAGGATAAAGGCATCATGCACCGACCCAGGATAATTAGCATTGACATGGGAGATGTACTGGTCCTCCAAGCACACCATCTGTACATTCATGGAGTGAAAACAGGGGGGACACAAATGCAATATGAGTTCCATCAATCATCCCAATTATGTTGGGGATATGTCCCATTGCATAGAAGTCAGCCTTCACTTTGGCCAAATCCTTCGCCTGGGGAAATACAATGAAGGTGCACATGTGTTTAGTCAGGGCAGACAACACTCTGGTCAGCACTAGTGAGAACATTGGCTGTGGCATTCCTGCTGCCAAGCCCACTGTCACTTGGAAAGAACCAGTTTCCAGTAAATGGAGCACTGATAAAACTTGCACAAGAGGGGGGATCCCAGTGGGGTGAAGAATAGCAGAAATCATATCAGGCTCCAATTGGGCACACAGCTCTGTGATTGTGGCCCCGTCAAGTCTATAGGTGAGGATGATGTGCCTGTCCTCCATTTTTGCCAAGTCCACCAGGGGTCTGTACACGAGGGTATGTCTCCATCTCCTATTCATCTGCAGCGGTAGCAATTTATGGGGCAAAAGAGTGAGGAGCCGGTCACAAACATTGGAGCCACAACAGTACAATGCATGATGTTAATTTGTATTGGGGAAGTGGGATTTGTCCTGTATGTCCAAATTTTAACTGTGACGCAGTTATTATCCAGAGCCTGCCCCCCCCCGTCCGCCTCTCCTGTATGAGGGACAGATAGAAGTTAGGTAATTCTGTGACGTTGTGTGTCGTTATGGGAGGTGGTCAGGAACCGCCGTGCAACTCCTCATTGTTTAACATTGGGCCCTATGGCGTACAGTGGCCAATGGTGATGTGCGCCGGCGGTGACAGTATGCACCACTGCGGACGTGACTGCCATTTTCTATCTGATTCCTCACTTGCTACCTGACCTCCAACAGGAGAGGACCAACACTGCATGTGCCGCTGTGACCTGTGTCTGGAGCCTACCACAGCCTGTGTGACTGGGAAAAGGGCCCTTGCCTTCACCTCGGCAGAGTTGGAGCTGCTGGTGGATGGGGTCCTACCCAGTACAGACTTCTGTATGGGCCTCCAGACGAACAGGTGAGTACACTGTGAGCACATTGCATGTGGCATGAATGCATGGAGTGGTGTGTGTTAAGGGGGGTGGGTGGATGTCCTCTGGGCGGCGTGTTGGTTGTGTGCAGGGCCATGTGTGTGCAAATGGTGATGTGAAGGGGTATGGTGGGCCATAAGTGTAACAGGCAGGACTGTCTGACTGATACTATTTTCCTGTGTGTGTTACCTCTGCAGGTCAGCGCCCATCAAAAGAAGGGTATATGGCATGCCATCGCCAAGGACGTGCGGACCCTGGGGGTCTACGGCAGGCGGAGCACCCACTGTCGGAAACGGTGGGAGGACCTGAGATGCAGGGCACAGAAGACGGCAGAGGCCCAGCTGGGGATAGCCTTCCAACGAGGAAGGGGTGCCCGTCGAAACTTGACCCCCCTGATGGCCCGCATATAGGCCCTGGCCCATCCTGAGCTGGATGGGCGCTTGGGGGCATCACAGCAGCTACAAGGGGGTGAGTACAGTGCCCATCATTAAAACTTACTCATGGTTGGGTGGTATCCGGGTGGGGGATGTGTGTCCTAGACCAGGCCTGACATTGCAGAGTAGGTCCTGTGGTGGCAAAGGTCCTGAAGGGATAATCATGCTACCTAGCTCGTAGGCATCCACAACAGGTCAGGGCTGCTTGGGTCCCAGGTGTGCTACATTTGGCGGTGTGTGCCCCTCCCCATGCTTTGTTGGTTAACAAAATAACTGGTAGTGCAATGCATAGTGCGTAGGGCTGTTCCCTGTGTGTGAGAGTGGTGTGCACACCAACAGTGGTGTTGGTGCAGGCATTGACCAGGTGTATCCTTTGTCTCTCTCCCCTTTTTGTTTTGTCACCCTGTCCTCATGTGCATTAGCATCATCTGGCGGAGGAGCAGAGGCACCGGCGACGGAGGGAACTGCATCCCACAGGACCCAGGTGGCAGAGTCCACGGACGGTGAGGGCACCAGTGGGACAGAGGGTGAGGGGAGCACCTCGGCAGAGACTGTAGGGGACAGTTCAGACTCTGATACCTCCTCCGATGGAAGCTCCCTGGTGGTGGTGGACACCTCTGTGACCACCCCAGCTACAGGTACAGCCACCACCCACGTACATCACCGCCCTCGCAGAAGGCCCTCTGCGAGTTGCCCGTGCCCACTCACCCAGGAGGGTGGGTATCTCCTTCGCCCCAGGCACCTCACACCCTGCCCCAGATCTCTGTAGGGCAGTCCACCATTGTGAATGCCATCCAGGGGCTAGCAGCCCAAATGCAACAAACTAATGCATTTCTGGAGGGCAATTACAGTGGCTTGGCGGCCCAACGGAGATCGATTCAGGCTCTGGCCTCCTCTCTGATGGCAGCCATTGTCCCTGTTTCAACCCTCCCCCCTCCAACTTCCTCTTCCCAATCCCATTCCCCTCAACCCCAACCTATCCCAAGCACACAGGAAGACGAGCATGCACACAAGACAACACACAAGAGTGGCACAGGCAAACACAAGCACCACACATCATCCCACAGGCACTCACACAAACACCATCCAGATGCAGATATACCTGCATCCACAATTTCCACTGTCTTCCCCTCCTCCTCCTCCTCCACCTCCCTCCCAGTTCCGTCTACACTCACACCTGCATGCACTACATCCTCATCCACTACCAGCATCACCACCACACCTAGCAGAACACACACCTCACTGGCAGACACCTCCACAACAGCCATGCACATGTCCCCTATGTTCTCTCCCACTGTGTCTGTCCCCCCTCCTAATGTACACAAACGCAGGCACTCACACACCCAACAACCATCCACCTCACAACAGCATCCAGCCCATGCACCTGCACCCAAAATCAGCAGACAGACACCTCCTACATTCACTCCCTCTTCCTCCACTCCCAAACCTTCTCCCTCTTCCTGGTCCAATGTCCCTAAGAAGCTTTTCCTCTCCACCATTGACCTGTTCCCTATCCCTCCCCCATCCTTCACGTCTGGCCAGGGTGGCAAAAACCCAGGCAGGAACCTCAGCCACTCACTCCACGAGCCCAGTAGTCTCCATACCAACTTGCCTGGAAGGGCAAGGAGCCAGCCCCAGCTGCTGCAAGGAAGGGCAAGGAGCCAGCCCCAGCTGCTGCCAGGAAGGGCAAGGAGCCAGCCCCAGCTGCTGCCAGGAAGGGCAAGGAGCCAGCCATAGCTGCTGCCAGAAAGGGCAAGGATCCAGGGGCAGGGACTCAGACGGAGCCCCCACCACCAACCATGGTTGTGCAGCCGTCCGAGGCTGCAGGGGATGGGCAGGAGCTTCCCCCCACCACCACAAGCAGCACCACCACCACCAGTGGGAAGCCATCCGAGGCTGCAGGGGTTGGGCAGGAGCATCCCCCCACCAGCGGCTGCAGCAGCACCACTACCACCACTGAGCAGCTGTCTCCGCATGCGGCCGGTATGTAGTCCTGCCTCCATGGGCTGCTGTGCTGCCTGCCCCGACAAATCCAGTGGGTATGACACCCACCTGAGAGACTGTGACTTTACACTCCCCAGTATCAAGAGCACAGGGCATGATGCCCCCTCAAGAATCAGTGGGTAGGACACCCACCACCCCAGCCTCCCAAGGATCAAGAGCACAGGGCACAATGCCCCCTCCAGAACCAGTGGGTAAGGCACCCACCAACATCAGCCTCCCCAGGATTAAGAGCACAGAGTACGATGCCCCCTCCAAATCCAGTGGGTAAGACACTCACCGACCCCAACCTCCCCAGGATCAAGAGCACAGGGCACGATGCCCCTTCCAGAACCAGTGGGCAAGTCACCCACTTGAGAGACTGTGGCTTAGCTCTCCCCAGAACCAAGCACAAGGCATGTTGCCCCCTCCAGAAGCAGTGGGCAAGTCACCCACCTGAGAGACTGTGGCCTTGCACTCCCCAGGACCAAGCACAGGGCATGTTGCCCCCTCCAGAGCATGTGGGCAAATCACCCACTTGAGAGACTGTGGCCTTGCACTCCTCTGGACCAAGCACAGGGCATGCTGTCCTCTCCAGAACCAGTGGGCAAGACACCCGCTTGACAGACTGTTGGCCTTGCACTCCCCAGGAAAGCACACAGGGCATGTTGCCACCTCCAGTACCAGTGGTGTTGTACCATCTGCCAGCTGAGGTGTCCCCCCGTTCCCCATCCCCCTGAGGTGCCTGCCTATTCTCCAACTGATGCCCCTGCAGTATTCTCTCCGTGTTGGTGCAGGTGACAAGTGGGGCCTTGGACTTTGGCCTGTGGCCCTGTGGTCCAGGCACACTGAGGACTGGGCAGTGTCCCTTGAACTGTACATTTGTATATACCAGTTACATTGCATACTTCTTATTTCTACTGTGTTGATCTTATTACACTCACTTTGGTAAATTCATGTTGTCCTTGCATTTTTCACCTGAGGTACGGAGTACAAATGTTTTTGAAATGCATCTGATTGAGTGTATGGTGTTGGGGGTGGGTGTGTGTGTGTGTTGCATGTGTGTGCTACTCTCTTTTTCCTCCCTCCATCCCTTGTGTGCTAGGCGTCTGTACTCACCGTCGCTGTCTTCGCCGTCGTTGGTGTTCGTGGTGGAGCAGCACATAGAAGAGCATTGGGAAGAGATGCAGCTCGGACTCCATGGCGGCGAGGTTGTTCCCTGCATCTCCAATGGTGAGTCCTTTCACTTCTGTGCAGTGTTTCAGCCAGGCTTTTGAATGTCGTTGGTACTGCCCCGGAAAAGGTGGCAGATTGCAGGGTCTTTATAGGGTGGGGGGGACATTGGCCTCTGCCTGGCTGTAGGCAGCTACCGCCACATTGGCTGTTGTTATTGCCCCAGTGGTCGGTGTGGTAAAGTGGGGGTGTATCTGAGTTTTCGCCGCCATGGTCATAATTTGGCGGTAATTACCACCAGGCTGTTGGCAGAATTACTGCCACTTTATCACCGACCGCAAGGGTTGTAATGAGTGCCTGAATTCCTATTGCGCACCTTACAAATTTAAAACATGCAAATTTTTACATTTTGTGCTATTTTCTTTGTTAGGCTTTTAAATGAAAGTTTATAAATCAGTGCATGTTAACTTCTATGCCACTTATGTTTTTGTAAAGTTTGATCTCTATCAAACGTGACCAGGAGCATCACGGTATTGCCTTCGCATTCACCAGCACTCAGTCCCGCACACCCACTCTGCCCTGCTGTGCGGTGCCACAGTTGTCAGCCGGCATGTGCACACACTCACTCGTACGTTTTCACTCCCACTCTGGGAGGCACAATGTCTAGTACACGATGACTGGACCATCCAGTCACATTCAAAACGTGTTTTCCGTACCTCTCTAGAATGAGACACACTGACTTGTACACGATTACTTCTAGTTGCACCAGACTCCCTGGTTACATACTTTGATGCACATTCAGTCGTGTTGGACAAGGCCAAGTACAGCACACCTCATGTGGTTACCCCATCTCCAAGGGTTGCAACCAATGAACAGGGTACCCCACATAATGAGTATCCAGCCGAAGCTTACATGAGAGAAATGCGACACACTCAACAATAGCGGTCCCCGCGGGGTACCGCACAGGTGATCCTGTTCACACCAAAAGAGGTTTCAGCATGCAGTGGGCCCCATGATAAAGGGCCACTCAATTGAAGTGCGGGCAATTGTTGACAAGCTCCACACCAAGCAATTCAGAACTCCAGACACAATACTTAGGCCCCCTACCACCGCTGCTGCCAGGTAAAGTCTAGCATACAATGTAGATGCAGCAGAGGGCACCGATCTCCAGATATTACTGGTCCTTGATGTAGATGCCTATTAGAGGATCTTTGATGTACCTGAGACCTCCTCAGAAAACAGAGGGCACGTTCATCTGCCATTGAAGAGTTACCCTTTGGGATGCCTGCCAGACAGCAGCAGGCAATCAGTCCTGGGCCAGTCCCTAAGCAGGAAACGGAGTATGGATTCCATCTAACAGATTTGTTTGGCAGTGTGCCCACACTGTCCAGCAGCACCAATCCTGCATCGCAGTGAAGGTTACTCTGCCTTGCAACATTGAGTACCCCTAGTTTTCCTAGATGGTTCCTTTGACGTTAGGGGAGGTTCAAAGGATTTTCCTAAAATTCCTCCTAAATTTCCTCCCAGTCTGCCTTGAGGCTCTGGAATGCAGATTGTTATCTTTAGTGGGGCTACACCCTGGCTTCAAGAGGCCAAGTGTCAAAAACCACTCTCCACAATCTATCTATCCAGGCCTAAAATGGCAGGGATCTGTCCTTCTGGATGCCTGAGTTTTATAGCGGTCTCCTGGGAACGCACAGATGTTCTCTACCCCGTGACCCGTAGAATGAAGCCTAATTTACAAGGCCCCAGAACTATTTCAGCACCTAGAAATGCCTACTTTCTAGAAGTGGCATTTCTAGGGCATCAGTGACAAAACCACCTTTATTTGCATGAGGGTGCTCCCCCACCCGGATAGGATACACCTTTATAACCCTGCCCTCTGCCTACCACTGGCCCCACCATCGGGGCCCTCCGGGGAAGGCTTCAGCCAGCTCATAGTTTTCCCCCACATCAGGACTGCCACCCTGAGCACAGGCACGCTAGCACCCCTGCAGGCCTCCTCCATAGGCCTTGGGCATGGCTAGCATAGACTTCTAGAGGGTGGCACACCCAGAACACATCCCCTTAGTACCAGGGCCATACCTGCACCACGCATGTGGCATACGTGTTTCACAGGGCCCTCCTTGGTACAGCACCTCAACCATGTCCTTATCTGCCCCTTCCTATCATAAGTAGGACGAGCACACCCACTTTCCCACTGCTAGACAGTGTGGGAGTGCCCAGAGTCCTAAGGTCATGCACAGAGAGCCAGCAAAGACTGGGAGAAAGAAGCAAAACGTTTCAGGAAAATTCCCTCAGTAGAGCTATGCCCATGGCGCTTCTTATCTTCACTTGAGGAGAAACAGAAAAGCTTGTGAATGGTGATACAAACCACCTTGCTAGTGGGGCACAAAATCCAGGATAAGCAGAAAAATCAAAGTTCTACCAGAAATGGAGCAACATTTGTTTTGATAGCAGAACCTGGAGACAAGTCAGAGATGCAAAGAAAATGCTCATTAACAAGAAGAATAAAAGCAGTGTCTGAGTATTGAATACGTTAGTACTCAGGGGCACTTCTGCAGCGTAGGCTCCCTGTTAGGGCGTCAGACCTTAATAAGTAAACTTGCAAGGGAGACGTAAATAGGCCGATAGACCTTTAGATTCACTTCAAGTTTTTCCCACCATATATCCCGTACCAATACCAATCAATAACAAATAACAATCAATGACATCAATAATCAATAGGAGTCAGTAATTTCCACTCACCATGACCTCGCCATCATGAATAACCACACCTTTATGTAAAAGTTAGAATGTTTATTTCCCTATATTACCAATGCTAATGTCATGTTACTTGGGCCAGATGTACACAAGGATTTTACCCATTCTGTGTCTATGGGAAAAGGCTTTCTTACATCTGGCCCTTAGTCTAAAAATCTAATGATATACATACAAAAACAATACTGGCTGTCCAACGCGGTGAAAGAATCGCAATCTAATCAAACCTTGAGCTACTACACATTCTAAGGTTACTGTAGGAAACTACCATCTCTCTTGGCATGTTACCCCCAATTTTACATGTATGTCAGTATGTTTTTGCCTGTCTTACTGGGATCCTGCTAGCCAGGACCACAGTGCTCATAGTTTGTGGCCTGAACGTGTATACCTGTGTAGTGTGTCACTGAGGCTCTGCTAATCAGAACCGCACTGCTCATGCTCTCTCTGCCTTTAAATTTGATACTATAGGCTAGTGACCACTTTTAACAACTTCAATTGGCATACTGGAACACCCTCATAATTCCCTAGTATATGGTACCTAGGTACCCAGGGTATTGGGGTTTCCAGGAGATCCCTGTGGGCTGCAGCATTTCTTTTGCCACCCATACGGAGCTCAAACAAACCTTTACACAGGACTGCCATTGCCGCCTGAGTGAAATAACGCACATGTTATTTCACAGCCATTTTCACTGCACTTAAGTAACTTATAAGTCACCTATATGTCTAACCTTCACTTGCTGAAGGTTAGATGCAAAGTTACTAAGTGTGAGGGCACCCTTGCACTAGCAAAGGTGTCCCCATAGAGTTCAGGGCCATTTCCCCAGACTTTGTGAGTACGGGGACACCATTACACGCGTGCACTACATATAGGTCAATACCTGTATGTAGCTTCACAATGGTAACTCCAAATATAGTCATGTAACATGTCTAAGATCATGTAATTGTCACCCCATTCCAAATCTGGTATTGGGGAGCCAATTCCATGCATCCGGGGGGCTCCCCTATGGACCCCCAGTACTGCCAAACCAGCTCTCTGAGGTTTTAGCCGCAGCTACCCCTGCTGCCACCCCACAGACAGGGTTCTGCCCTCCTGGGGTCTGGGCAGCCCAGTCCCAGGAAGGCAGAACAAAGCATTTCCTCTGAGAGCAGGGTGTTACACCCTCTCTCTTTAGAAATAGGTGTTAAAGGCTGGGGAAGGGTAGCCTCTCCCAGCCTCTGGAAATGCTTTGAAGGGCACAGATGGTGCCCTCCTTGCATAAGCCAGACTACACCGGTTTAGGGAATCCCCAGTCCCTGCTCTGGCATGAAAGTTGACAAAGGAAAGGGGAGTGACCACTCACCTGTCCATCACCACCCCAGTGTTGGTGCCCAGAGCTTCTCCAATGTGCCCCAGACCTCTGCCATCTTGTTTTTCAGAGGTGTGAGGGCACTCTGGAGGCCTCTGAGTGGCCAGTGCCAGCAGGTGACGTCAGAGACCACTCCTGATAGGTGCTTACCTGATTAGGTGGCCAGTCCTCCTCTGAGGGTTTTTTAGGGTCTCTCCAGTGGGCTTTTCCTCAGATTACGACTTGCAAGATTCCAGCAGGACTCCCCTGCACTTCTCTCTTCGACTTCTGCCAAGGATCGACCGCTGACTGCTCCAGGGCGCCTGCAAAACTGCAACAAAGTAGCCAGAAGACTACCAGCGACATTGTAGCACCTAATCCTGCCGGCTTTCTCGACTGTTTCCTGGTGGTGCATGTGCTGGGGGCTGTCTGCCTTCACCCTGCACTGGAATCCAAGAAGAAATCTTCTGTGGATCGACTGAATCTTCCCCCTGCTCCAGCAGGCACCAAACTTCAGCGTCACCTGTACTCTGGGACCCCTCTCATCCTGACAAGCGTGGCCCCTGGAACACAGATGGTGGACCCAAGTGACCCAGACTGTCTAGTGGTCCAACTATCCAAATTTCCAGGAGGTAAGTCCTTGCCTCCCCTCCCCAGATAGTAATCCTGTGCACCGCGTGATCTGCAGCTGCAAGGGCTTCTGTGCACATTTCCAAGAAATCCTGCATGCACAACTGAGCCTATGTCCCCAGCACTCCGTCCTGCGATGCTCAGCTCCCTGAGTTGAAACTACCACTGTGTTCAGACTTCTTGAACCCATGTTCAAGGACATGTGCGGGTGCTTCCTTCCTGTGCGAGGGCTCTGTATGTTGCTGAGGGCCCCCTCTGTCTCCTCTAACAAGGTGCGACATCCTGGTCCTTCCTTGGCCCAGGCAGCACCCTTTTTCTCCAAATGTGACTCTTGCAGCTAGCAAGGCTAGTTTGCGGTATTTTGCCAAGGAAACAACTCTGCATCCTCCAGCACACTGTGGGACATCTTCTCCACAAAGAAGAACTTCCTACCTCCTTTCGTTGTTGCAAAAACTGCAGCTTCGTCCAACCGGAGGCAGCCATTTTGCACCTTCATTCAGGGTTTAGTGGGCTCCTGCCCCCCCCGGACACTTTAGCAACTCTTGGACTTAGTCCCCTACCTTTGCAGGTCTTCAGGTCCAGGAATCCGTCTTCAGTGCTTTGCAGTCTGTTGTATTCCTTGCAAAATCCTTTATCATGACTTTAGTGTGTTTCCGGGGAAATAGTAGTACTTTACTCCTACTTTAGAGGGTCTTGGGGTGGGGTATCCTTTACACCCTTAGTGTTTCCTTATACTCCCAGTGACCCTCTACACACTACACTAGCCTAGGGATCCATTTGCGGTTCGCATTCTACTTTCTTAGTATATCGTTTGTGTTGCCCCTAGGCCTATTGCATCTTATTGTATTCTACAGTGTTTTGCACTATTTTCTGACTGTTTTACTTACCTGATTTGGTTTACTGTGTATATTTTGTGTATGTTACTTACCTCCTAAAGGAGTATATCCTCTGAGATATTTTTGGCACATTGTCACTAAAATAAAGTACCTTTATTTTTAGTAACTATGAGTATTGTCTTTCTTACGATATAGTACCTATATGATATAAGTGGTATTGCATGAGCTTTGCATGACTCCTAGTTCAGCCTTGGCTGCTCTGCTACAGCTACCTCTATCAGCCTAAGCTGCTAGAACACTACTACACTCTACTAATAAGGGATAACTGGATCTGGCACAAGGCGTAAGTACGATTGGTACCCACTATAAGCCCACTATAAGCCAGGCCAGCCTCCTAGAGTTACCGTATGTAAGGAAATGCCTCCTTGGCATGGTTACCCCCTGACTTTTTGCCTTTGCTGATGCTATGTTTTGAATTGAAAGTGTGCTGAGGCCTGCTAACCAGGCCCCAGCACCAGTGTTCTTTCCCTAACCTGTACTTTTGTTTACACAATTGGCACACCCTGGCATCCAGGTAAGTCCCTTGTAACTGGTACCCCTGGTACCAAGGGCCCTGATGCCAGGGAAGGTCTCTAAGGGCTGCAGCATATCTTATGCCACCCTGGGGACCCCTCGCTCATCACAGACACACTGCTTGCCAGCTTGTGTGTGCTGGTGAGGACAAAACGAGTAAGTCGACATGGCACTCCCCTCAGGGTGCCATGCCAACCTCACACTGCCGGCAGGGTGCACTATACCATAGGTGAGGGCACCAGTGCATGAGCACTGTGCCCCTACAGTGTCTAAGAAAAACCTTAGACATTGTAAGTGCAGGGTAGCCATAAGAGTATATGGTCTGGGATTCTGTCAAACACGAACTCCACAGCACCATAATGGCTACACTGAAAACTGGGAAGTTTGGTATCAAACTTCTCAGCACAATAAATGCACACTGATGCCAGTGTACATTTTATTGTAACATACATCCCAGAGGGCACCTTAGAGGTGCCCCCTGAAACCTTAACCAACTACCCGTGTAGGCTGACTGGTTTTAGCAGCCTGCCACACTCGAGACATGTTGCTGGCCACATGGGGAGAGTGCCTTTGTCACTCTGTGGCTAGTAACAAAGCCTGCACTGGGTGGAGATGCTTATCACCTCCCCCTTGCAGGAGCTGTAACACCTGGCGGTGAGCCTCAAAGGCTCACCACCTTTGTTACAGCACCACAGGGCATTCCAGCTAGTGGAGTTGCCCGCCCCCTCCGGCCACGGCCCCACTTTTGGCGGCAAGGCCGGAGGAGATAATGAGAAAAACAAGGAGGAGTCACTGACCAGTCAGGACAGCCCCTAAGGCAACCTGAGCTGAAGTGACTCTGACTTTTAGGAATCCTCCATCTTGCAGATGGAGGATCCCCCCAATAGGGATAGGAATGTGACCCCCTCCTCTTGGGAGGAGGCACAAAGAGGGTGTAGCCTCCCTCAGGGCTAGTAGCCATTGGCTACTGCCCTCCCTGACCTAAACACACCCCTAAATTCTGTATTTAGGGGCTCCCCTGAACCTAGGAACTCAGATTCCTGCAACCTAAGAAGAAGAGGACTGCTGAGCTGAAAAACCCTGCAGAGAAGACAGAGACACCAACTGCTTTGGCCCCAGCTCTACCGGCCTGTCTCCCCCCCCTTCTGAAGAAACTGCTCCAGCAACGCTTTCCCCAGGACCAGAGACCTCTGAATCCTCAGAGGACTGCCCTGCTCTAAAAGGACCAAGAAACTCCAGAGAACAGCGGCCCTGTTCACCCAAGACTGCAACTTTGTTTCCAAAGAAGCAACTTAAAGACAACTGCATTTCCCGCCAGAAGCGTGAGGCTTGCAACTTTGTACCCGACGCCCCTGGCTCGACTTGTGGAGAACAAACACTTCAGGAAGGACTCCCCGGCGACTGCGAGACTGTGAGTAGCCAGAGTTGCACCCCCAGAGCCCCCACAGCGATGCCTGCAGAGGGAATCCCGGGCTCCCCCTGACCGCGACTGCCTGACTCCCAGATCCCGACGCCTGGTAAAGACTCTGCACCCGCAGCCCCCAGGACCTGAAAGATCGGAACTCCAGTGCAGGAGTGACCCCCAGGAGGCCCTCTCCCTTGCCCAGGGGGTGGCTACCCCGAGGAGCCCCCCCCCTTGCCTGCCTGCATCGCTGAAGAGACCCCTTGGTCTCCCATTGATTTCAATTGAAAACCCGACATGTGTTTGCACACTGCACCCGGCCGCCCCCGTGCTGCTGAGGGGGTACTTTCTGTGCTAACTTGTGTCCCCCCCGGTGCTCTACAAAACCCCCCTGGTCTGCCCTCCGAAGACGTGGGTACTTACCTGCTGGCAGACTGGAACCGGGGCACCCCCTTCTCCATTGAAGCCTATGTGTTTTGGGCACCACTTTGAACGCTGCACCTGACCGGCCCTGAGCTGCTGGTGTGGTAACTTTGGGGTTGCTCTGAACCCCCAACGGTGGCCTACCTTGGACCCAAACTTGAACCCCATAGGTGGTTTACTTACCTGCAAGAACTAACAATTACTCACCTCCCCTAGGAACTGTGAAAATTGCATTGTGTCTAGTTTTAAAGTAGCTATATGTGTTTTATTTGAAAAGTATATATGCTATTGTGATTATTCAAAATCCTAAAGTACTTACCTGCAATACCTTTCATGCAAAGTATTACATGTAGAATTTGAACCTGTGGTTCTTAAAATAAACGAAGAAAAGATATTTTTCTATACAAAAACCTATTGGCCTGGAATTGTTTCTGAGTGTGTGTTCCTCATTTATTGCCTGTGTGTATGTACAACAAATGCTTAACACTACTCCTTTGATAAGCCTACTGCTCAACCACACTACCACAAAATAGAGCATTAGAATTATCTCTTTTTGCCACTATCTTACCTCTAAGGGGAACTCTTGGACTCTGTGAATACTATTCCTTACTTTGAAATAGTGCATACAGAGCCAACTTCCTACATTGGTGGATCAGCGGTGGGGTACAAGACTTTGCATTTGCTGGACTACTCAGCCAATACCTGATCACACGACAAATTCCAAAAATTGTCATTAGAAATTGATTTTTGCAATTTGAACTATTTTTCTAAATTTTTAAAAGTCCTGCTAGGGCCTTGTGTTAGTCCCTGTTAGCATTTCTTTTAGAGTTTAAAAGTTTTGTGAAAGTTTGAATTAGGTTCTAGAACTAGTTTTAGATTCTTAAAAAGTTTTCCAACTTTTAGAAACATAGGGGGTGATTCTCACCCTGGCGGGCGGCGGAGGCCGCCCGCCAGAGTTCCCCCCTCCAAAATACCGCTCCGCGGTCGAAAGACCGCTGAGGGTATTTTGGGATTTGCACTGGGCTTGCGGGCGACCGCCAAAAGGCCGCCCGCCAGCCCAGTGCAAATCATCCTTCCCACGTGGACGCCGGCTCAGAATTGAGCCGGCGGAGTGGGAAGGTGCGACGGGTGCAGTGGCACCCGTCGCGTATTTCAGTGTCTGCAAGGCAGACACTGAAATACAAAGTGGGGCCCTCTTACGGGGGCCCCTGCAGTGCCCATGCCATTGGCATGGGCACTGCAGGGGCCCCCAGGGGCCCTACGACACCCCATACCGCCATCCTGTTCCTGGCGGGCGAACCGCCAGGAACAGGATGGCTGTATGGGGTGTCAGAATCCCCCATGGCGGCGCAGCAAGCTGCGCCGCCATGGGGGATTCCCAGGGCAGCGGAAAACCGGCGGGAGACCGCCGGTTTTCCCTTTCTGGCCGCGGCTGAACCGCCGCGGTCAGAATACCCTGTGGAGCACCGCCAGCCTGTTGGCGGTGCTCCCTCCAACCCTGGCCCCGGCGGTCCATGACCGCCGTGGTCAGAATGACCCCCATAATGTCTAGTGCAGATGTGAATGTGATGGAACTCGACCTCTCACCTTACCTCCATCTTAAGATGAGGGAGCTAAGGTCACTCTGCAAACTAAAGAAAATCACAATTGGCTCAAGACCCTCCAAACAACAGCTCCAGGAGCTTTTGGCAGAGTTTGAAAAAGCCAACCCCTCTGAGGATGACAACCCAGAGGATGATGATAGTGAACTGGAGGAGAATTCGCCCCCTCCAGTCCTACATAGGGAGAACAGGGCCCCTCAAGCCCTGTCTCCAAATATACTAGTCAGAGATGCTGCTTCCCTCAAAGGAGGGACCAGCACCTCTGAAATCACTGAGGATAGCCTCAGTGAAGAGGACCTCCTGCTAGCCAGGATGGCCAAAAGATTGGCTTTGGAAAGAAAGATCCTAGCCATAGAAAGGGAAAGACAAGAGATGGGCTTAGGTCCCATCAATGGTGGCAGCAACATAAATAGGGTCAGAGATTCTCCTGACATGTTGAAAATCCCTAAAGGGATTGTGACTAAATATGAAGATGGTGATGACATCACCAAATGGTTCACAGCTTTTGAGAGGGCTTGTGTAACCAGAAAAGTAAGCAGATCTCACTGGGGTGCTCTCCTTTGGGAAATGTTCACTGGAAAGTGTAGGGATAGACTCCTCACACTCTCTGGAAAAGATGCAGAATCTTATGACCTCATGAAGGGAACCCTGATTGAGGGCTTTGGATTCTCCACTGAGGAGTATAGAATTAGATTCAGGGGGGCTCAAAAAACCTCGAGCCAGACCTGGGTTGATTTTGTGGACTACTCAGTGAAAACACTAGATGGTTGGATTCAAGGCAGTGGTGTTAATGATTATGATGGGCTGTACAATTTGTTTGTGAAAGAACACCTATTGAGTAATTGTTCAAATGATAAACTGCATCAGCATCTGGTAGACCTAGGACCAATTTCTCCCCAAGAATTGGGAAGAAGGCGGACCATTGGGTCAAGACTAGAGTGACCAAGACTTCCACAGGGGGTGACCAAAAGAAAGGGGTCACAAAGCCTCCCCAGGGGAGGAGTGGTGAGACATCCAAAAACAAAAATAGTAAAGAGTCTTCTTCAGGCCCCCAAAAACCTGCACAGGAGGGTGGGCCCAGAGCCTCTTCACAAAACAATTTTGGGTACAAGGGTAAAAACTTTGATCCCAAAAAGGCCTGGTGTCGTAGCTGTAATCAGCCTGGACACCAAACTGGAGACAAGGCCTGTCCCAAGAAAAGTACCACTTCCAACTCCACTCCAGCTAACACTGAAACGGCTAGTCTCCAAGTGGGATCAACAGTGTGCCCAGAGCAAATCAGGTGTCACACTGAAGCTACATTAGTCTCTGAGGGTGGGGTGGATTTAGCTCACTGGCTGCCTGGGCCCCTAATATGCAAAAATACAGGCAGCAGCTCTTAATTAATGGGACAAGTGTAGAAGGCCTGAGGGATACAGGTGCCAGTGTCACCATGGTGACAGAGAAACTGGTTTCCCCTGGTCAATACCTGGCTGGACAAACTTATCCAGTCACCAATGCTGACAATCAAACTAAAGTACATCCCATGGCTATGGTAACTTTAGAGTGGGGAGGGGTCAATGGCCTGAAACAGGTGGTGGTCTCCTCAAATATCCCAGTAGACTGTTTGCTTGGAAATGACCTGGAGTCCTCAGCATGGGCTGAGGTAGAACTGAAAACCCATGCAGACATGCTGGGTATCCCTGAACTGGTGTGTGTCAAGACAAGGGCACAGTGCAAGGCTCAGGGTGAAAAAGTAGAGCTGGAGTCTGGAAAAAGGGCCCAGCCTACCAAGAGGAAAGGAAAGACAACTGGGAAACCAGCTGCAACACAACAACAAAAAGAGAACCTCTCTTCTCAGGAAGAAGTTCTGCCCTCTGAGGGAACTGAGCCTATGGAGTTAGAACCTTATCAAGTGAAGCTCTTAGGCCCAGGGGGACCCTCAAGGGAGCAGGTGTGTAAGGGGCAAGAAACCTGTCCCTCTCTTGAAGGCCTTAGGCAGCAAGCTGCTGAAGAGTCCAATGGCAAGAAAACTGGAACACATAGGGTCTATTGGGAAGGTGGACTCCTGTACACTGAGGCAAGAGATCCCAAACCTGGTGCCACTAGGAGAGTGGTAGTGCCTCAGGAGTTCAGAGAGTTCATACTGACCTTAGCCCATGATATTCCCCTTGCTGGGCATTTGGAACAAACCAAGACGTGGGAGAGACTAGTCAACCACTTCTACTGGCCCAACATGTCCCAGAAAGTTAAGGAGTTTTGTGTCTCCTGTACCTCCTGTCAAGCCAGTGGTAAGACAGGTGGACATCCAAAGGCCCCCCTCATTCCACTTCCAGTGGTGGGGGTCCCCTTTGAGAGAGTGGGTGTGGACATAGTGGGTCCACTTGAACCTCCCACAGCCTCAGGGAATATGTACATACTAGTAGTAGTGGATCATGCCACTAGATACCCTGAAGCTATTCCCCTTAGGTCGACTACTGCCCCTGCAGTAGCCAAGGCCCTCATTGGTATCTTTACCAGAGAGGGTTTCCCTAAGGAGGTGGTATCTGACAGAGGTACCAACTTCATGTCAGCATACCTGAAACACATGTGGAATGAGTGTGGAGTGACTTATAAATTCACTACACCCTATCATCCACAAACTAATGTCCTTGTTGAGAGATTCAACAAGACATTAAAAGGCATGATCTTGGGGCTCCCTGAAAAACTCAAAAGGAGATGGGATGTCCTCTTGCCATGTCTGCTTTTCGCTTACAGAGAGGTGCCTCAGAAGGGAGTAGGGTTCTCACCCTTTGAACTTCTGTTTGGCCACCCTGTAAGGGGACCACTTGCTCTTGTGAAAGAAGGCTGGGAGAGACCTCTTCATGAGCCTAAACAAGACATAGTGGACTATGTACTTGGCCTACGTTCAAGGATGGCAGAGTACATGGAAAAGGCAAGTAAAAACCTTGAGGCCAGCCAACAGCTCCAGAAGTTTTGGTATGACCAAAAGGCTGCAATGGTTGAATTTCAACCAGGGCAGAAAGTCTGGGTTTTGGAGCCTGTGGCTCCCAGGGCACTTCAGGACAAATGGAGTGGCCCTTACCCAGTGCTAGAAAAGAAGAGTCAGGTCACCTACCTGGTGGACCTAGGCACTAGCAGGAGCCCCAAGAGGGTGATCCATGTGAACCGCCTAAAACTCTTCCATGATAGGGCTGATGTGAATCTGTTGATGGTAACAGATGAGGACCAGGAAGCTCAGAGTGAACGTCTCCCTGATCTCCTCTCATCAAACCCTAAGGATGGCTCAGTTGATGGAGTGATCTATTCAGACACCCTCTCTAGCCAACAGCAATCTGATTGTAGGAAGGTCCTGCAACAGTTTTCTGAGCTCTTTTCCCTAACCCCTGGTCAGACACACCTGTGTACCCATGATGTGGACACAGGAGACAGCATGCCTGTCAAAAACAAATTTTTCAGACAGTCTGACCAAGTTAAGGAAAGCATCAAGGTGGAAGTCCACAAGATGCTGGAATTGGGAGTAATTGAGCACTCTGACAGCCCCTGGGCTAGACCAGTGGTCTTAGTCCCCAAACCTCACACCAAAGATGGAAAGAGAGAGATGAGGTTTTGTGTGGACTACAGAGGACTTAATTCTGTCACCAAGACCGATGCCCATCCCATTCCTAGGGCTGATGAACTGATTGACAAATTAGGTACTGCCAAATTCTTAAGTACCTTTGACTTAACAGCAGGGTACTGGCAAATCAAAATGGCACCTGGAGCAAAAGAAAAGACAGCATTCTCCACACCTGATGGGCATTATCAGTTTACTGTTATGCCCTTTGGTTTAAAGAATGCCCCTGCCACCTTCCAAAGGTTGGTGAATCAAGTCCTTGCTGGTTTGGAGTCCTTTAGTGCAGCTTATCTTTATGATATTGCTGTCTTTAGCTCCAGCTGGCAGGATCACCTGGTCCACCTGAAGAAGGTTTTGAAGGCTCTGCGATCAGCAGGCCTCTCTATCAAGGCATCCAAATGCCACATAGGGCAGGGAACTGTGGTTTATTTGGGACACCTTGTAGGTGGAGGCCAAGTTCAGCCACTCCAGCCTAAGATCCAGACTATTCTGGACTGGGAAGCTCCAAAAACCCAGACTCAAGTCAGGGCATTCCTTGGCTTGACTGGGTATTACAGGAGGTTTGTGAAGGGATATGGATCCATAGTGACAGCCCTCACAGAACTCACTCCAAGAAAATGCCCAAGAAGGTAAACTGGACTGTAGAATACCAACAGGCCTTTGACACCCTGAAACAAGCAATGTGCACAGCACTAGTTCTAAAAGCTCCAGATTACTCCAAGCAGTTCATTGTGCAAACAGATGCCTCTGAACATGGGATAGGGGCAGTTTTGTCCCAAACAAATGATGATGGCCTTGACCAGCCTGTTGCTTTCATTAGCAGGAGGTTACTCCCCAGGGAGCAGCGTTGGAGTGCCATTGAGAGGGAGGCCTTTGCTGTGGTTTGGTCCCTGAAGAAGCTGAGACCATACCTCTTTGGTACTCACTTTGTAGTTCAAACTGACCACAGACCTCTCAGATGGCTGATGCAAATGAAAGGTGAAAATCCAAAACTGTTGAGGTGGTCCATCTCCCTACAGGGAATGGACTTTATAGTGGAACACAGACCTGCAACTGCCCATGCCAATGCAGATGGCCTTTCCAGGTTCTTCCACTTAGAAAATGAAGACTCTCTTGGGAAAGGTTAGTCTCATCCTCTTTCGTTTGTTGGGGGGGGGGGGTTGTGTAAGGAAATGCCTCCTTGGCTCGGTTACCCCCTGACTTTTTGCCTTTGCTGATGCTATGTTTTGAATTGAAAGTGTGCTGAGGCCTGCTAACCAGGCCCCAGCACCAGTGTTCTTTCCCTAACCTGTACTTTTGTTTACACAATTGGCACACCCTGGCATCCAGGTAAGTCCCTTGTAACTGGTACCCCTGGTACCAAGGGCCCTGATGCCAGGGAAGGTCTCTAAGGGCTGCAGCATATCTTATGCCACCCTGGGGATCCCTCACTCAGCACAGACACACTGCTTGCCAGCTTGTGTGTGCTGGTGAGGACAAAACGAGTAAGTCGACATGGCATTCCCCTCAGGGTGCCATGCCAACCTCACACTGCCTATGCAGTATAGATAAGTCACCCCTCTAGCAGGCCTTACAGCCCTAAGGCAGGGTGCACTATACCATAGGTGAGGGCACCAGTGCATGAGCACTGTGCCCCTACAGTGTCTAAGCAAAAGCTTAGACATTGTAAGTGCAGGGTAGACATAAGAGTATATGGTCTGGGAGTCTGTCAAACACGAACTCCACAGCACCATAATGGCTACACTGAAAACTGGGAAGTTTGGTATCAAACTTCTCAGCACAATAAATGCACACTGATGCCAGTGTACATTTTATTGTAACATACACCCCAGAGCCACCTTAGAGGTGCCCCCTGAAACCTTAACCAACTACTCGTGTAGGCTGACTGGTTTTAGCAGCCTGCCACACTCGAGACATGTTGCTGGCCACATGGGGAGAGTGCCTTTGTCACTCTGTGGCTAGTAACAAAGCCTGCACTGGGTGGAAATGCTTATCACCTCCCCCTTGCAGGAGCTGTAACACCTGGCGGTGAGCCTCAAAGGCTCACCCCCTTTGTTACAGCACCACAGGGCATTCCAGCTAGTGGAGTTGCCCGCCCCCTCCGGCCACAGTCCCACTTTTGGTGGCAAGGCCGGAAGAGATAATGAGAAAAACAAGGAGGAGTCAATGACCAGTCAGGACAGCCCCTAAGGCAACCTGAGCTGAAGTAACTCTGACTTTTAGGAATCCTCCATCTTGCAGATGGAGGATCCCCCCAATAGGGATAGGAATGTGACCCCCTCCCCTTGGGAGGAGGCACAAAGAGGGTGTAGCCTCCCTCAGGGCTAGTAGCCATTGGCTACTGCCCTCCCTGACCTTAACACACCCATAAATTCTGTATTTAGGGGCTCCCCTGAACCTAGGAACTCAGATTCCTGCAACCTAAGAAGAAGAGGACTGCTGAGCTGAAAAACCCTGCAGAGAAGACAGAGACACCAACTGCTTTGGCCCCAGCTCTACCGGCCTGTCTC
Source organism: Pleurodeles waltl (assembly GCF_031143425.1). Lineage (NCBI taxonomy): Eukaryota > Metazoa > Chordata > Amphibia > Caudata > Salamandridae > Pleurodeles > Pleurodeles waltl. Next base: position 732,176,976 of record NC_090438.1, read on the forward strand.
CCCCCCTTCTGAAGAAACTGCTCCAGCGACACTTTCCCCAGGACCAGCGACCTCTGAATCCTCAGAGGACTGCCCTGCTCTAAAAGGACCAAGAAACTCCTGAGAACAGCGGCCCTGTTCACCCAAGACTGCAACTTTGTTTCCAAAGAAGCAACTTAAAGACAACAGCAGTTCCCGCCAGAAGCGTGAGGCTTGCAACTCTGCACCCGACGCCCCCGGCTCGACTTGTGGAGAACAAACACTTCAGGGAGGACTCCCCAGCGACTGCGAGACTGTGAGTAGCCAGAGTTGCCCCTCCTGAGCCCCCACAGCGACACCTGCAGAGGGAATCCCAAGGCTCCCCCTGACCGCGACTGCCTGACTCCCAGATCCCGACGCCTGGTAAAGACTCTGCACCCGCAGCCCCCAGGACCTGAAAGATCGGAACTCCAGTGCAGGAGTGACCCCCAGGAGGCCCTCTCCCTTGCCCAGGTGGTGGCTACCCCGAGGAGCCCCCCCCTTGCCTGCCTGCATCGCTGAAGAGACCCCTTTGTCTCCCATTGATTGCAATTGAAAACCCGACGTGTGTTTGCACACTGCACCCGGCCGCCCCCGTGCTGCTGAGGGGGTACTTTCTGTGCTAACTTGTGTCCCCCCCCGGTGCCCTACAAAACCCCCCTGGTCTGCCCTCCGAAGACGCGGGTACTTACCTGCTGGCAGACTGGAACCGGGGCACCCCCTTCTCCAATGAAGCCTATGTGTTTTGGGCACCACTTTGAACTCTGCACCTGACCGGCCCTGAGCTGCTGGTGTGGAAACTTTGGGGTTGCTCTGAACCCCCAACGGTGGGCTACCTTGGACATAAACTTGAACCCCGTAGGTGGTTTACTTACCTGCAAGAACTAACAATTACTTACCTCCCCTAGGAACTGTGAATATTGCATTGTGTCTAGTTTTAAAATAGCTATATGTGTTTTATTTGAAAAGTATATATGCTATTGTGATTATTCAAAGTTCCTAAAGTACTTACCTGCAATACCTTTCATGCAAAGTATTACATGTAGAATTTGAACCTGTGGTTCTTAAAATAAACTACGAAAATATATTTTTCTATACAAAAACCTATTGGCCTGGAATTGTTTCTGAGTGTGTGTTCCTCATTTATTGCCTGTGTGTATGTACAACAAATGCTTAACACTACTCCTTTGATGAGACTACTGCTCAACCACTCTACCACAAAATAGAGCATTAGTATTATCTATTTTTGCCACTATCTTACCTCTAAGGGGAACCCTTGGACTCTGTGCATACTATTCCTTACTTTGAAATAGTGCATACAGAGCCAACTTCCTACACCGTACAAATTAATAGCAAGAATAACTGCGCCAACAAAGTAATATACATTTAGAATCAGCAAAGAAAAGACATCAGCTGTTATTACACAGAGTGACCTTCAGCTGTGAAACCATAACTAACATCAGATTAGCATTGCATGCTTGGGCTTCATGCAAAACAATTTAGTCAACACAAATTTGGAAACTATGGCTCTGTCAAAACAGCGGTATCAGTAACATTTTTAGTATACCTGTCCTCATTATGGTTCAGCAAGCTGTGACAGTCTTCGTCAATAGGATATCAGTTTGGTCAGCAAGGCATCAGGATTCAGCATCAAAGTTCAGAAAAGCAAAGTCTCTTCATGCAGTTCAGAAAAGAATAGAGCTAAGTGGGTATTCTCATGGTAATTTACAATATCCTAGTTTATACTACCACCTATTCATCGGTGTCCATCTACCTTTGGAAAATGAAGTTGCATATAGAATTACAAGCTGGTCACAGTTAATGGGCACCCTGGAAGCAAGAACATAGACACAGAGCAGGGATTTAGTTTATACTGTTATTATGGAGTGGTAAATGACAGTGGACAAATAAAGTGAGAGGCACCTACAGTCCTCTATTAGCCACAGGATACACTGTGGCAGAAGGAGTCACCACTACCTATGTGGTGAGCTTGTCAGAAGGATTATAGAGGGATGCCAAGTTACAATAAAAAAATATTAGGGCATATTTAAGAGCCGCTATCGCCACCTTCGCACCGCCATAGCATCATTTTATTATGCTAAGGTGGCGCTAAAGTGCCTTTTTCCGCATGGCATATGTCAAACTGGCTCAATGCATGCATTGCACCACTTTGTAGATCCTTGTGCCACATTATGAATGTGCCAGGCATAATGTATGTAAGGGGGGAGTTTTGGCACTAGGAGATCCGCAAAAATAGCACAGTGAAATTTAACAGATTTCACTGCACCATTTTTGGCATTGTTTTTAATGGCTGCTCAGAGCAGGCGTTAAAATGAAGCTCCCATGGAAACCTATGAGCCTTCTTGCACTTTGCTACACTAGTGCCAACATTTTTGGTGCTAGTGTAGTAAAGCCTCCCCATAGCATCAAAAATTGTAACACTATTGTGCTAACGACCGCCATGGTGCGCCGTATTATAAATACGGCGCAACCATGCTGTCATTAGGTGCCGGTAGGGGGATCAGAAAAAGTGGCGCATCAGCTCTGATGCGCCACTTTTCCTCAAATATGAGCCATTGTTTTTTTCAATCCTGTTTTTTTCAATCCTGGAGTCTTCGGGGGAAGTGATTCAAGAGATAAGACCAGAAGGCATGAGGGTGGTTGTGAATACACACTGGGCCATGATAACCCATTTACTACTGTCCTTGAGGATAGTTGTAGCAGATCATTGATGAAAGTTAAAGACCACAAATTTAAAATCGACTGTAGAGAAAATCATGGTCCATATCACCAACAATGGCTCCAGATTGTTCACCATAGGGTGACTATTACTGACATGCCCACGCAGGTTGTAAGCATTGTACTTCATTGATGAGGTGCCGAGGCACTTCTGGACGCATGAATGTGTATTTGAGTCACCCATGCATAATTGTACAGAGTTTAAGTGTGGTGATTTAGTGTAACGCGCATATTTGTTGGGTGGCATGGGAGTTTTATTTTTCTCTCTTTTTCCTCCATTACCTTGGGATCTGTGGTGGGGGTGAAGAAGTGGATGACGTGGTTCCAGAGAGAAAGTGCTTTTAAAGGCTGAGCTGTGTACATGATCTCTAAGATTCTGGCATCTGAGAAGGTTATGCTAGCTGTATATCCTTAAAACGTTATCAATAAAGAGCTTATGGATGAAGAAATCTAAAAGGACACATTTAATCATGCTGATATTCACAAACGCTATTTCTTCTTTTTTGGAAGGATGAAAAATTGAGTAAGACTAGACTGAATGTATTCCTTAGACTTGCGAATAACTAGCGGCTTTGCAGCGCTGCTGATTTCACCATTGTCATAAAGACTAGAGCTGGTGATGTGTCACTTGAAGCACTCACGATAACATGAGCACAAAAACTAATGCAAGCAAAACCTTTAGCAGTCTGTGAGATGGGCTAACAATGTTCTCTTTCCTGTAAGGCAACAGGAGCCTACTTGCTAAGCTTACGAGAGAAGTTACCGCTGCAAGAAAAGTTACAGGTGACATTCAAGGATCATGCAAAACGATGTGTGAGGACAGCAGAAATTGGAGGAGGCATTTACTCTATCTTTCGGGCTAAAGCTACTTTCTTTGACAAGTACTTGAAAAAGTAAAAGGAAATATCATGCACTAGTTTTCCTAGTAATTTATCATTTCTTTTTGTAATTACAACACATTCGGATCACACCATCGTGCTCATTGTTCAATACTTCTTTATAATAAAAATGTTAGCCACATTCCGGAAACTGGCCAGACAAAGGGACAGATCCACAAAAAAAATGGTGCACCAGGTCCCAATGCACCACTTTTCTTGCTCCGCCCCACCCCACTTAACAACACCATGGCTGCTCCGTATTTAAAGGCACCATGGCGCTCGTTTCAACAATAGCGTCATGATTTATGATGATATTGTAGAACTTTGCTGGTTTAGAGACAAAGCACTAGGGAATCCCATAGGTTACTATGGGCCCATCACCTTAACACATGCCCCGTCACTTTAATGCCTGCCGTGAGCCAAAGGGCCAGATTTACAAGGCCCTTGCACCTCCTTGCACCACATTTGTGTCATATTTTTACACTAATGTGGCGTTAAATAGGCATTTCCAATGCGCCATATTTACAAAGTGGTGCAACGCTAGCATTGCCCACGTTGTAACCCCTTTTGCCACATTGTGCCTGCACCAGACATAGGGCCTGATTACAACTTTGGAGGAGGTGTTAATCCGTCCCAAATGTGAGGGATATACCACCAGCCGTATTATGAGTTCCATAGGATATAATGGACTCGTAATACAGCTGGTGGTATATCCGTCACATTTGGGACAGATTAACACCTTCCTCCAAAGTTGTAATCAGGCCCATAATGTAAAAAGGAGAGTGTTGTCCCCCAGAGAGGTCGCAAAAGAAGGGCACAGTGAAATCTAGAGGATTTCACTGCATCTTTTTTTCTGTCATTTTTAACTCCTGCACTTGCAGGCGGAAAAGGGACAGGCCCATTAAAATCTTTGGGCCTCCCTAGTGGTGTGCTGGACTAGCACCATAATTAATGGCGCTAATCAAGCAAAGTACCGCAATAGCGTCATACATTCTGATGCTATTGTGGTAACGTGCGCCATGGTGCGCTGTATTGTAAATACAACACCACAGTGGTGACGTTAGAGGGACTAAGGGCGGCACAAGAAAAATGACGCATCACGACGGATCTGCCACTTTTTTGTAGATCTGGCCCAAAGTTTTTTTTATTTTATGATTTTACAGAGGTTGAATTTATTCTTCCATTTTCTAAGAGTTCTACAATACTTTTTTCAAGGCAAGATGGATCGTGAGAATGAATAGGTTTTAGCCTCCTCTTGAACGTTCCCCATAAAAAGCTCTTTTGAAAGCAATGTATTACCGGGTACAATTTCGGCCCCTGTGTGTCATAAAAAGTCATTCCATTTCTCACAACTTTTATGTGATGTACATATCTTTGCAATGATCGAAGAACAGACTTGCCACGAAGCTGCTTCCTACTAAAAACTAACGTTTAAAGTCGGTATTTCTATGGATCCGTTGTTCTCATCTCCAGAGTGCAAAAATGGTTCTTATTGCATATAGAGGGCAAACAATTTTTTAAAGGCATTGGAACTATGATTTCATATAGTAAAGGTCTGACTAGCAGTGCAGCATTATTTTGTTGGTTAAGCTTCTGGGCAAGTTCACCTCAGATAACCTTATTTCTGTTCAATTGGAACAGAAAGCAGGGACTCACAAAAAGAGAAGAGACTAAAAGAGTGCTACACACACACAAACTGAGTACTTATATAATTTAAAATCTTGGACAATGGCACTTTATTAAATAGTATTGCCAAAGCCAATAAGCTTGGATATTGTTTTGTACATATAGAAAAACAATGTATAGGGACGCTTCGACACAAATGTAACCGGGTACAGACAGGGGAACACTTCTGGAGACATCTCTCACCAGGAGGGAAGTGTACATCAATAGATCCCCATATCTACAGGGGACACACCACGGAGACACATATATAAGTACATGTGACAACAAACTGACCGGAAACAAATGTCAAACATGCTCTGGGAGAGACTTAGGGATAGGCAGGCTGGACGTCTAATCCTTGAAATGGTGAGGACCACACACCAACCTGCTTTTCATAATAACAGTTCCCAGATGCTACAGTATAGCATTTTCAATGTGTTGTTTCAGCTGACTATGCAGGTGCAGTTGCATCAAAAATGTAATAGCAGGCGCATGACCATGGTGGTCCATTTGTCCTTTATTGCTCTGCAGAAGCAAAGCTTCAAAGTTTTCTTTCTGCAAAATGATAAAATCGGTGACATTGAGAAGCATGGCGTTTACTGTATGTGCTTAGTGACCATTGATGATTTTTTTTCTAAGTCCCTGAGCCTCGCAGTGCCGGAAAATATGGGTTGGATGGACTTCCCTAAATAGGCTGAAACTGTTTGCCCCCTTCGAAATTGACCCCATGTCAAAGGTTAAAAATGGCGGGCCGGCTGAGGCTTCAACCTTGGAAATCTGACGTTCCCCATCTCTAAATAAGACCGGGGAACCACAAGATTGACGAAAATAGAGAACTGACATTTTGTAGCATTTTTTCTATTCCACTAAACTTTACCTAATCCATCCTAACTAGGAGCAAAAATGGCCACTAAAAAGAAAAGCATGCTTCTTTTTTTCCTGGGACATGCTTTGAAATGCAAACAAGCAACTTGAGGCAATTACTGACTCATACATATAGGTTATGCAGGGGCGGCTCCTCTGTTAGAGCAGAGGATCATGACCCTCCCCCCGCCAGTAGCAGAAGCTGCAAAACTTTCACAAACAAGTGGATAATAAACTATGTTTATTATACCCTCGTTGTGAAAGGGGCAGGGCATCTGGGATGAGCAGCCGTGAGTGGGAGTGCTCAGCCGTCTCGGGCCAGACAAACACACATGCGTGGTAGGCTCTCTCCACCCCACCATCACAGTTGGGTGCACCCAGACAATCCTGACGCTCCTTTGAGCAGCATCAGGATTTGCCACAGGGCAGCGCTGGAAGCCTGTGCCTTCGTGCAGCCAGCAGGGAAGCGGAGGTGGTCCGGGACGCCATGGAAAACATAAGTGTCCATTTTTAAAAAATGTAATTTTATTACATTTTAGATCCCCCACTTCCCACCTCCCACCCCCCGCACGCCACACCTGCCCCGCTGCTTATGAATGAAGAGAGCTGCGACTGAGGTTATGATGATTAAAACGTTTTTAAAAACTGTTAGACCTGGCATCCTTGGCGTGATCTCCCCTAACTTTTTGCCTCTGTTTCCCAGGTTGTTGATGTGTGCTGAACTGTGTTTTTGCTGTTTTTGTTACTTTGGGCACTTTACCACTGCTACCCAGTGTTAAAGTGCAAGTGCACCCATGTAAAATGTATGTGTAGCTGGATTTCCAAGATTGGCATATTTGATTTACTGGCAAGTCCCGAGTACAATGCACTAGAGGTGCCCAGGGCCTGTAAATCAAATGCTACTAGTGGGCCTGCAGCACTGGTTGTGCCACCCACATTAGTAGCCCTGTAAACATGGCTCAGACCTGCCACTTCAATGTCTCTGTGTGCAGCTTTAAACTCCCAATTCGACTTTGCAAGTGTACCCACTTTCCAGGCCTAAGCCTTCCCTTTTCTTACATGTAAGACACCCCTAAGGTAAGCCCTAGGTAGCCCCATGGGCAGGGTGCAGTGTATGTTTAAGGTAGGACATATGCTAATGCGTTTTATATGTCCTGACAGTGAAATACTGCCATATTTGTTTTTCACTGTTGCAAGGCCTATCTCTCTCATAGGTTAATATGGGGGCTACCTTTAAATATGATTAAAGCTTAGATTCCCTTTGGGAGCAGATAGACATGTGGAGTTTGGGGTCTCTGAGCTCAAAATTTAAAAATACATCTTTTAGTAAAGTTGGTTTTGAGATTGTGTGTTTGATAATGCCACTTTCAGAAAGTAGGTATTTTCTTGCTTAAACCATTCTGTGACTCTGCATGTTTGTGGATTCCCTCTCTGGGTCAGTTTGACAGTTGGGCTGTTTGCACCTCTCTCTAGACAGTGACACAAAGGGAGCTGGGGTGTAGCCTGCATATCCTGATGAGCCATCTGTGCTAGGAGGGAGGAGAGGAGTGGTCACTTACACCTGCAAAGGCTGTGCCTGCCCTCATGCAATGCAGTCTCCAAACCCCTGGTGTGTATCTGGGGCCTGGCCTGTGCAAGGCAGGATCTCACAAACAAGAGAATCTTTCCTTTGAAAGTAGACCTACTTCAAAGGCCAAAATGGGTATAAGAAGAACACCCAAACCCTGAAATTAGATCACTTCTGGAAATCAAGAGGAACCTCTGCCTGGAGAAGAGCTGAAGTGCTGATGAGAAGTGCTGCCTCGCCTGTGACTGTGCTCTGTGGAGCTATCCTGCAGTTTCTGCTTCTGCCTGTGCAAGGGGACAAAGCCTGGACTTTGTTGTGCATTCCTGCTTGTGAAGAAATCTCTAAGGCCTTGTCCTGAGCTTGCCTCCTGTTGTTGAAGTCTCAGGGCCATCAAAGACTTCCCCTGCAAGCACCTGTACTCTCTGCTGAGACTCCTGCCAAGTGGTGCCGTATCCAGTTCCTGGGGCCTTAAAAGGTGAAGCTGGCAGACCAAGACTGAAAATCCACACACAGAACGCCGAACAGGGAAATTTTCGACGTACCTTCCGAGATGCAGCTGAGAAACGATGCGCCGCCGGATTCGTGACTGAAATTTACACTCCACCTGTATTGTGGCTGGAAGATCGACACACACAGCTGGAGAAACGACACACAGCACCTGCTGACAGAGACTGATAATGTCGCAACCCACATAGTGTGGTTTTTCTGATACCTTGCGGCAGGGTTTTTGATGCAAACCTCGCTGGGTGTGGAAAAATGACGCAAAGCCTGCCCAGACCCAAGGTGTCTGTCTGGATGGACGCACCGCTCTCCTGAGGAGAGGAAAAACGACGCACGCAGACCTGACTGGAGGAGGAACGACACACGGTCTCGCGTGCAAGTGAGAAATTGACACATTGCTGGCCCTTTTCCAATGCACACTCGCCCATGCAGTGTTATTTTGACGCAACCCAGGTACTTTTTCACGATAACAGCGTTAGCACTGTTTTCTAAAGATTTAGGACTCTTTCTTGCTTTTTAATTCATAACTTGACTTGTGTATGGTGGATTTTTGTCATTTTGGTCTTGTTTTGTTTAGATAAATATTACCTATTTTTCTATGTCATGACATTTTGTAGTGTTTTCACTGAGTTACTGTGTGTGTTGGTACAAATACTTTACACCTAGACTCTGAAGTTAAGCCTGCCTGCTTGTGCCAAGCTACCAAGGGGGTGAGCAGTGGTTAACTGTGGGTGATTCTCCTTTACCCTGACTATAGTGAGAGTCCATGCTTGGACAGGGGGTAACCTGACTGCCAACCAAAGACCCCATTTCTAACATTGGTAGCAGCAATGGGATTGAACTTGTATTAGTACTTGACATACAGTGTACACTACTGTTTTCAGTGCAGACCACTATATGACCACATATTACTTGTCTTGTGATTTTCTTGCTTTTTCTCTTTTTCGGATTTTTCCTTACGTCCATTTTGTGGTAATCCTTGATTGACTTTTGAACTCCATTTGGAAACGTGTTTTTCTGCTTTTGGAACTTTGCACTTTTCACTGTCCCTCATGTCTCAATCTGGGGATGCATCAGCTGGAGCTGCTTTTCATTTAGGGAAACTGGAGACTTACACAGTGGCCCAATTGAAACAGTTCTGTAAGGGTCTTGCCTGCCCCATCCCATTTCTAACAAAAACCATAAAGCTTAAATGATGTTAAGAATTCCTTAGTGAGCGTGCATCTTCTTTTATGTGACGTCAGGCAAGTCCTATCACGTTCTATATGCAACAGAATTTTTTCCAGTGACACTTCTGAAGAATTGAAGAAAAACCCACAAAGCAACGTAAAGGCTTGTAGCTTGGTTACAGTATAGTGTGCAATGACAGAGACGTATATCATACTGGGGCATATGTAGACAGAACCCACCTATACATTTAAACACATGTAGATCATCAAGCATGCTGAGACAAATGCACAGACAGCAAACAATTACCAGACACCAGTGAACACAAAACAACAAGTACACAGGACCACAAGCATGCATAGACAGCACACATACAGGCACTCATGTACATAGAAAATACAAAGAATCACACAAACATACACTGATGTGCATGCAGTCATATAAAGCACTAACAGGTGTACATGAAGGCACAGGCGAATGGGTGGCTGCACAAGTGTGTGGGTTGATGGTCCAGTAGATAAATGGATGAATGGATAGATAGACCTGTATACTTGTATTAATGGAGGTGCAATGGATACATTAATAAAAATAAATAAGAAACAGAAAATCCAGCATCTGGAGGATATATTGATAATTTAGCTTCTTTTTATGTTGGTATGTTCTATGAATATAAGGTGGTTCCTGTGTACACAATTTGTGAAAATTATTGTTGGAGGTTCGATGACACAATATCATGGTAAAAAATATTGCTGACAAATATAATGTTTACCACAATATAGTGCTCCTAAACATATAATGGCAAGTACAAAAATATTGGAAAAAATATTGTTGACAATAATGTCATCCAAAAATTGACACAAATATTGATTTTTAAAAATATCAATAGAGTTTAAAGTAGCAAATGTTAAACATTTAATATATTAATTTAATACAATGTAAATAAAATATATTCTACTAATATGTAGTTGTATATACAGGCATGTACTTATATAAACATACAAATACACATATATATCTTTTTGCAGTTATATATATATATATACATATATATATATATATACGTATAGTCTAACATAATTAATAAAATATCAACTAATGCTCTTGTATTATAGATTTATTTTTTTAAATAGTTTACATTTATTATTAGGAAAATATATATGTGACCCAGAGACAGGCTTTAAGCACTAAATGGCTTGGACAGAAAAATGCCAACTTTCTAAAAGTGGCATTTTCAGAATTGTAACTCAAAATCTAACTTTACCATGAAAGAGCATTTTTCTTTACAATTCACAAGACGCTAAACATGAACTCTTTACCTGTTCCTGTTGGACTTGGCCATTTTTGCTTGGTTATCTCCAAACCTTTTGCCTCTGAACACGTTTTTGTTGGCTTTTAAGACTTTGTACACTGTACCACTGCTAACTAGTTTTGAAGTGTTTGTGCTCTTTCCTTTAAGCATGGTAGGATTGGCTTTTATTGAATTGGTACATTTAATTTACTTGTAAGTCCCTAGTGAAGTAGCACTACGTGTGTCTAGGGCCTGTAAATTAAATGCTACTAGTGGGCCAGCAGCAATGAGTGTGCCACCCACTTAAGTAGCCGTTGCAACATGTCTTAAGTCTGCCATTGGAACCTGTATGTGCAGTTTTAAACTGCCATTTTCAACCAGGCAAGATAAAACTTTTGTCAGGTCGAAACCTCCCTTTGTAATAAATATAAAACACTCCTATGGAAAGCACCTTTAAGTTTTGCATGTCTTAGTTGTAAAATCCTGTTTTCACTACTGCAAGGACTTCTTCTCGCATAGGATAACATTGAAGTTTTGCATGTCTTAGTTGTAAAATCGTGTTTTCACTACTGCAAGGTCTTCTTCTCCCATAGGATAACATTGAAGTTACGTTGTTACATTTAATAAGCTGTAACTTCCAAATGGGAACTGTGAGAAATTGAGTTACTGGTTGAGGGCTGCGAAGCCCTTCTCAAGCAGCAACCACAGTCCTTGCCAGGGTGAAGGACAAGCAATCTCGAGTTAACCTGTGCTCAACTTTCTACTAGCTTGGCACAAAACAGACATGCTTATCTTAGATGCAATGTGTAAATTATTTATGTAGTACTTCAAACAGTGATAAAGTGAAAAAACAACGCATGAATAATCCCACACCAATTTAGAAACATAGGGGCCAGATGTATGAAGAAATGGCCTTGAGAATCGCAAATAGCGATTTTTAAGAAATCGCTATTTCCGAGTCGCAATAGGCCATGTACCATAATTGCGATTCGGAATTAGCGATTTCTTTAAAATCGCTATTTGTGGTTTGCGAGGCCCAATTACTGAATCGCAATTTGCATTTTCGCAAATTGCAATTCAGTAATTTAATATTTCGAGAAAGCACACCTGGAGGAGCCTGATGACATCACAAGCAGGAAGTGATCATCCCAGGCAGTTTCAGGTGCCACACACAAACCAGCATCCAGAGAGAGCAGCCCAGCCACACTGAGAAACACTCTGAAGGAGGCAGCACACCTGAACAAGGATGGACACCTCAGCCCAAGAAAAGGAGAGGGGAGCAAGAAAGCGGAAGCTCAAATTTAGCGAGCAAGAACTGGAGGTGCTGACAGAGGAGGTGGTCAGGAGCCATGACCGCCTTTTTGGTAAAAGCTTACTCCAGGTACCGGAGAGTGAGAAAAGGAGACTCTGGGCAGATATACAAACTAAGATCTGCGCTATTGTAGTGGCACAGCGATCGGTCGATGAATTTAAGAAGAGGTGGTATGACCTGCGGTCCCGTGCGAAGGAGAGGGTGGCAAGAAGACTGCAGGAGGCCAGGGGCACAGGAGGTGGTCCATCCACAGAGGCACCATCCACCCTGTTAGAGGACCTAGTGGAGTCCACACTCCTCCCTGAAGCAGTGAGTGGGGTCACAGAGATTGACACCTCCGGCACACCAAGTAACAGCAAAGGTAAGTGCAATATTGAACTGTAACCCCATATGTGTATGCACAAAAGCCCCTTAGGAATTAGCAAGTAATGTAAAACATTGTGAGAAGTAGTCCATTCCACATGCACACAACAATGCATTATGGGAGTGGCAGTCCACAACCCAGAGCTGAAAGTAGCACATACAATGTATTTAAGTAGAGCGACACCCAGAGGAACACAACACCCACAACACAATGAAGAGAAGTACCTGTACCTTTATTACCATTGTGTGCCCTTACTTGCAACAAACATAACTGACATGCTGCATATTGTCGTTGCAGGTGGGCCAGGCCTAGCAGCCACAGCATGTGCCAGTTTAAGGGAGACTGACACCCATCCAGCCTCAGACTCCAACACGAGTGGGTCTCTTACCAATGCGCCACTCCGACGCAGGCCCAGGGCACTGCCACTGCCAGAGCTCAGTCAGGACTAGGATGAGCAGCAGGAAGGGCCACATACACCATCCCCAACTGGCAGACGCACCCAGATGCAGGAGGCCAGTATTCAGCAGACCACAGCACCCCGCAGGATGGCGACAAATGTCGGTGCACAGGCGAATGAGGCAAGTGAGGGTCCCTCCTTCTTTGGGGGGCTGGAAGCAGCTATGTTGCAGCAGCAGCGCCTACAGAACAAAAAGATCACAGGTGTACAGAAACAAATGCAGCAACATAATGCCAACATGGGGGGCCTGCATCGCCAGCTGGAGTGCCTGAATGCGAATATAGAACTGCTGCATGAGGGACAGGTGCAGGCATCACAGGACACAAGGGAGCTCACTTCTGCTGTGCGGGAACTATGCCAGGAGCTGCGCCATGACAGGGTGAGCCATCGCAGGCATGAGCGACGATTCATGAACATGTTCGGGGGATTCTGTCGCTCTGTCAACAGGCTTGCTAATTCAACCTCACTGATTGCACGTTGTGCAGTGGTTGCACAGGTGGAGGCAGCACACAGCAGCAGGGATGTGGCTCAATGACTTGTCCAAATCACAAATGTGATAGACAACATCATGGGACAGAGGTCAGCCACACCTAGTGAGCTTGGACTGGGTTAACACAGAGGACACTTCCAGCCTCAGCAGCCTAGCTGTACCTGCACTGGACACCAGAGTGCGCAGTGCCAGGCACAGCACTGCCACTGAGGCAGACAATCGAGGTGCCAGTGAGGGAACTGGGCAACCGAGTGGTGTGCGTGGCCGCAAGAAGTAACTGTAGCGGCCAGAGGGGTAATGAGTGAACTATGACGTAATAGTGCATTAATCTGAACTTCTATTGTTTCTATTTTTTAACACACTTTTGTTGCTTTTCGTTGGACTCACATTACCTGACATTAAGGTAATAAATTTACTTCACTACAGGTACATTTGTCAGTGCATTTGTCTTATTCATACTTACATCTGAAATCATTGTGTGTGATGTCAGCACGCCTTTGCCTTCCCTCTGCTGCACTGGTCCTGTCTGCTGGCTGTAGGGGTGGTATGGGATCATCATCCTCATCAGATTCAGATTCACATATTTCTACAGGTATGCCCCTGGTGGTGGCTATATTGTGCAAAATTGCACAAGTAGCCACTATTCTACATGTGGTCTCTGGGCTGTACTGTAGTGCCCCTCCACCTTTGTGGAGGCACAGGAAGCGACTCTTCAGCAGTCCAAAGGTGCGCTCCACCACATTGCGGGTCGCCCTGTGTGCTGCATTGTATCTCCATTCAGCAGGTGTTGCAGGATTGAGGTAGGGAGTCATCATGTAGGTGCGCACTGCGTAGGCACTGTCTCCTGCAAGGGACAGAGGGTATATTGAGTAACTGAGCCATCTGACATCAGCACGCCATCAATGCGCCATTGTACAGAGGGACAATACCTAGTAGATATCCTTCTCCAAACTCCCCAGCTGCAGTCTTGTGTGAATGCTGCTATGGTGAAAGATGTAGGAATCATGTGTGCTCCCTGGGTACCTGGCCACGAGATCAGTAATGGTATAGGAGGCATTGCAAATCACCTGTATATTCATTGTATGTTGGTATTTACGGTTGCGGTACACATACTCTGTGGCTGATGGTGGACAGATTGCAACATGTGTCCCATCTATGGCACCTAGGACGTGGGGGAACTGTGCTATCTGGTAAAAATCTATTTTTGTCTGCTGTATATCCTGTGGGGTGTGGGGGAATCTGATATACTGGTGTATCCTGCTCAGCATGGCGTTGATAAATGCATTGAAAAATCTAGAGAGGGCACTCTGTGATACCCCTCCTGCTGCTGCTATGACCCCTTGAAAGCTCCCTGATGTGAGTAGGTTGAGGGAGCATAATACCTGCACATGGGTGGGTATGCTGTGAGTCCTTTGTGTTCTGCGCTGCAGTATGGGTTGTAGCTCAGCTATCAGATCAAGTATCATGGCTGAGTTCAACCTATACCTCTCAAACATTTCCTCCTCTGTCTGGTTGGAAAGTGTTATGCGCACTCTGAAAATGCGCTCCTGTCTCCTCCTCCCTCTCCTCAAACCTGCCAAGATCCTCATCCTCCTCACCATGACGTAGAGTGCGGCCATTGTGAAAAAGAGTCTGAGGCATTCTAGGCCTCTTTATAAAGGTTGCACCTGGTTACCACCTGGTTTCACTTAGTGGTATTTTGCATGTGCAAAATGCCATTCTGCGAAAAATCGCAATTTGCGATTTTTTGATGCATCGAATTGCGACTTGGATTTAGCGAATCGCATTTTGCGCCTCGCAATTTCCTACTGGAAATACAGAATCGCAAAATGCGACTCGCAAAACCAGGTCGCAACGCAAAAAAACAAAGTTTTTGCGATTTTATATTTTTGGTCTGCGAATGCCTTTCCTGCATTGCAGACCACGTTTTTGCATTCGCAAACGGCCGAATTTTGCGATTTTTTACCATTTGCGAATGCAAAAAAGTTTCACATATCTGGCCCATAGAGCACATTTCAATAAATAATAACAAGACTAAAACAACAAAAATTCAATCAGTAGAACCAGACATATGGAATTTTAAAGATTTAAGTGGAAAAGGCACCAAAAAACCCAAAGCACCACTTGTGGCTATCTGGTCGGGAAAGACTGGGAGAAAGTCACAAGTTCAAGCCCACTGTGATGGAGCACTGATCGGATACAGGGACCAGGTTAATCCCACTGAAAAGTTACCTTCTCAGTCCAGTGCAAAGAGTCCTGTTCATGGTGGAGGGGGTTGTGAGGAGCAGAGAAGTGTTGTGGATTGTCGTCAATGAAGTGCGAAAGCATTGTCGACAGTTGACACTGTCGCATGAAGATCCTATTGTCGAACTGAGTAGGCAGGCTGGAGCTTCAACGTGAAGATTTGGGTTGGTGGAACAAGGCGGTGGTGGATGGTGCGGGTGACTAGGTTTTGCATCAACTGGCCTGTTTACAGTCGTGAAGACCCTAAATACTTACATTTAGCCTCTCTGAGGTCACACCAAGGGTCCAGGACATGAGGGGAAGAACTTGGGGGTGAGGGGCTTCTTCCATCTGTATCTGGTTACTGTATCACGTCTGCCATTTCACAGAGTCAACAAAAACAGGTTCAGAAAACAGGAGGGTGAAGGCGAAACATTTGGGGATCACCCTCCAAAAAAGGCCAAGTCCAACACAAGGGTGATGCAATAAGGGTACTCCTTTGAAGTGATAAAACACCTGCTGTTTAAATGCAATATCTGTCAAAACAAAGAAATGACTGGGAACCATGAATCTGGTCATGATGATGTAAGATACTATCGTAGAGTGCTATATGGCCCATAAGTGATGAGTTCAGCTAGCTGCAGATAGATTGTAAGGAATACTGGATTAACTTTGTACATAATGATGCTTAATTTCCTTAAGAGTTTTAATGTAGGTTGTCCCTAAAAACACTTGAAAGAAGCAGGGTGACATGATGCATTTTTAAAGGACTAAACATTTACAGTTCTGAAGAGGCAATAATGATATATTCCAATACTTTCATGATGTACCAACTGTATCTTATTCTCCTAGTGCAACTGGGGGTTCACCCTTATAAAGACAAATTTGAAACTTGATTAGCAATAACAGTTCTGTTTTTGCGCTTTCTCCCTATAAATTGCCTTCAGGGTTTTAGATATTAGAGATAATTCAGAAAATTTGGAAATGTAATTTGATGTGGCTTTATTATTTCTGTCACTTCCACATCTATACTATGCTTATTGGTTTCATTCTGTTGTTTTATAAAATGCATATTATGACCTTCATGGCGTTAGAGACCTGAACAATATTAAAGACATATAAAATTAAATTTTCTTTAGTTCTCCCCCTCCTCTTGCAATCAAATTCTTTTTTTTTTTTAAATGTGTATTAGTCAGTAATGGCACAGTATAGAGAACCATTGAATACCACATATAGCAGTGGCACAAAAGAGAGAACAATTATAATCCAATATAGCCAGCATTGTACAAGAAGCATACAGGATAATAATCCAATGTTTTAGGCCAGTGGTTCCCAACCTTATGACTCCAGAGGACCCCTAATGAACCATTACTGGAAGCCGGGGACCCCCAGCAATTTGTACGATTTATTTTTCAAACATTAAAACAGTAATGTGCAAAAAATATAACAAGTACACACCAAACAAATACTCAAATTACTAAAGATAAAATTCTTTTATATTGAAAAAATATGCAAAAATCGAAACATTTTATTAGGAAGGTTGGCACTGCATCTCGGCAACTACCTTTTCAATGTTTGGTTTTATTTAGGAAAGGTGAATCCTCAGGTCAGATTCTACATTTCCGGAGTGATTTCTGTTTTTATTTTTTAGGTATGCAAGATCTGAGAAAGCTTTTTCACATAAATAAATGAAGGGGAAAGAAAGTAAACCATAAGGGCCTCTCATCTCTCCCTAGCCTCTCTGTCACATGTACTTAATTTGTTTATTAGCACCTCTCATACCACTGTAGGGTGTCAGGGCACTTTACAGGGGACTACAATGTATAGGATTCACATGTCATCAACACTGGTAGGCATTTTCTAAGAGTGCTTGGTCCGGAGAAACACAAACTTACGATTCAGAACACAGCACAGTGATTAGCGATGTAGTTAGCACAGTGCTTAATTTGTAAATAAAAACGTGCCAGTGCCCAAAGCCCTCCTCTTGAACACACGGCTGCTGCAGTTAAATGTGGGTACACGGAATACTGAGGCAGCATAATCCGGAAGCCATCTCAGGATTCTTCAATCCATATAAAGCCACTCCCTGCCACTTCAGCTCACTCTAGTAGCTTTCTACTTTGTGACGCTTTTTCATTTTTCCCTTCCTCTATTTTTCACATATGTGTCTTTTGCTTGAAGCAAATGCTTGAGGCAGAAAAATAAGACCTGGCCCTCAAAAATAAGTGCCGGTGCTCAGCACCAGAAACAACAAGCACAAATTAAGCACTGCGTTAGCAATAAGAATGTATTTCTACACAAGCAAACCTTTTTTTTAGCAGCATAAGGAAAATGAAAGACTAGGAAAAAAACAACTTTCTAATTTGTGCCATGCAGTTTGCATGCAGCTCTTTAAAGGCAGTTCACAGCTCACTGTGCTAGATTACGATTATGAACTGCATAGTAACAAAATAATCTCTGTGACAAAAGCAATAACCCACTGTGCCATGCACATACAATACTGTTCTTTGCATGATACACATTCTTTGCAGCAGGCATATTAACCATCTGCGCTACCTTTGAGTCAAAACTGCCACTTGCACAAAACTCCCATCTCTCTCTAGCAAATACATTAATCACTTGAGTTAGCTTGACGCTTTTATTTTTGCAGTACAAGGAGCTTTGAAGTGCATTTAAAACTGCTCAGCAAAGGAAGTAATAAATATGAAAACACGCACCCACCCACGTGTTTGTCACAGGCCCCAGCTGGAGAAGTGCCTTCCTCCCAGCCGAGGCCTGCGGACCCCCTGGGAATGTGTCACAGAGCCTTGGGGGTCCGCGGGCCACAGGTTGGGAACCACTGTTTTAGGCTATGGCTCTCTACATCAGGCGATCTTGGCGGATCCCAACCTTGTGCAATAATAGTACAGCTGGCGCAGTGCAGGTGTATAGCAGTGTTTGACCAATGTGCCATAGCATGACAAGAAACAGACAATGTACAAATTTAAAGAAAAAACCCTACCCCTCAAAGAAATAATGCAGTAACTAACAGCAGTGGCAGCATCGACCAGTAAATGTTTGTCCTCCCAGGGCAGTCGTATGCAAGTTGGGGGGGGGGAGGCAGAATCATGGGCACAGAGGTCTCGACGGAGGGCGAGTCCTCCTCCACAAAAGGCGAGGGGGGTCTCGCCAGAAGGCAGAAGCCAGATGGCCAATGGCATTCAGAGCTCAACCTGCTGAAAAGTACTGTACCCCCACTGACACACAGCCTCTACGGCAGCTGCAGAAATAGACCATGCCCAATCATACTCTATCTGTGGGTGTACAATTATTCGCACTCACTCACTCCCCGCCCCATCTATCTATTCACCCATCCACACCAGCCCGCTCACTAGGACTCAGCTACACACCCTTCAGGGCCAATTAGATTCTTAATCCTACATTTATCTATTAAAATCTACTTGGAAAATAATCCAAGACCCAAGAAGATCCAAGTAAATTCTCACTTTTTATCCTTGAGTGAGAAGCTATTTGAAAGGGACAAGGTGTTAACATTAAGGGGCATATTTATACTCCGTTTGCGCCGAATTTGCGTCGTTTTTTTCGACGCAAATTCGACGCAAAACTAACTCCATATTTATACTTCGGCGTTAGACGCGTCTAGCGCCAAAGTTCATGGAGTTAGCGTCATTTTTTTGCGTGAACACCTTCCTTGCGTTAATGATATGCAAGGTAGGCGTTCCCGTCTTAAAAAATGACTCCGATGCATATGCGTGGGATTTATACTCCCGGGCAAAAATCACGCCCGGGAGTGGGCGGGTCTAAAAAACCTGCATTAGCGCCGGATTTTAATGCCGGGGTCAGGGCAGGCGTTAAGGGACCTGTGGGCTCAGAATGAGCCCAGAGGTGCCCCCCCATGCCCCCAGGGACACCCCCTGTCACCCATGCCCACCCCAGGAGGACACCCAAGGCAGGAGGGACCCATCCCAGGGACATTAAGGTAAGTTCAGGTAAGTATTTCTTTTTAATTTTTTTGTGGCATAGAGGGGCCTGATTTGTGCCCCCCTACATGCCACTATGCCCAATGACCATGCCCAGGGGACAAAAGTCCCCTGGGCATGGCCATTGGGCAAGGGGGCATGACTCCTGTCTTTGCTAAGACAGGAGTCATTTCAATGGGGGTTGGGAGTGAGAAAAAAAATGGCGCAAATCAGGTTGAGGCGATTTTTTTGCCTCAGCCTGACTTGCACCATTTGGGGACGCCCATACGCCATTTTCCCCCTACGCCGGCGCTGCCTGGTGTACATAGGGGCATATTTATACTCCGTTTGCGCCGAATTTGCGTCGTTTTTTTCAACGCAAATTCGACGCAAAACTAACTCCATATTTATACTTTGGCGTTAGACGCGTCTAGCGCCAAAGTTCATGGAGTTAGCATCATTTTTTTGCGTGAACACCTTCCTTGCGTTAATGATATGCAAGGTAGGCGTTCCCGTCTTAAAAAATGACTCCCAGGCATGTGCGTGGTATTTATACTCCCGGGCAAAAATGACGCCCAGGAGTGGGCGGGGCAAAAAAACCCGCATTTGCGCCGGATTTTAACGCCTGGGTCAGGGCAGGCGTTAAGGGACCTGTGGGCTCAGAATGAGCCCAGAGGTGCCCTCCCATGCCCCCAGGGACACCCCCTGCCACCCTTGCCCACCCCAGGAGGACACCCAAGGATGGAGGGACCCACCCCAGGGACATTAAGGTAAGTTCAGGTAAGTATATATATATTTTTTTTGTGGCATAGGGGGGCCTGAATTGTGCCCCCCTACATGCCACTATGCCCAATGACCATGCCCAGGGGACATAAGTCCCCTGGGCATGGCCATTGGGCAAGAGGGCATGACTCCTGTCTTTGCTAAGACAGGAGTCATGTTAATAGGGGTTGGGCGTCGTAAAAAAATGGCGCAAATCGGGTTAAGGCGATTTTTTTGCCTCAGCCTGACTTGCCCCATTTTTGGACGCCCAAACGCCATTTTCCCCTACGCCGGCGCTGCCTGGTGTACGTCGTTTTTTTTGACGCACACCAGGCAGCGCCGGTCGGCTAACGCCGGCTAACGCCATTCAATAAATACGGCGCCCGCATGGCGCTTCAGAATGGCGTTAGCTGGCGCTATTTTTTTTTACGCAAAACTGCGTTAGCGCAGTTTAGCGTCAAAAAGTATAAATACGGGCCGTGGTCTTTTTTAACGCACACCAGACAGCGCTGGTGCAGTTTTGCGTCAAAAAGTATAAATATGGGCCTAAAAGTTCTACAAATCTCACAATCCTCAAATTTCAATTTAATTTAACTGAAGTATTTATATTCTTAAAACATACTGGCCATAGCTGTAAAGCCCCTATAGTACCAATGAATCAAGATCAGAACTGACCCTCCCGAATCTAGCATGAATTTTGACAGAAATCTATTTGCAAAATGCAAAATCTGAAAGTGTCACCTTAGCAGGTTCTGAAAATGTACACATTTTAAGTGCTGTCAAGTGCAGACCTTTCATTTTTGATAAATAAGTCCGATTCCCCTGACTAAAGCTTGTAATTTTTATTAATTTGTCCCTAAAAACACCCTTTCACTTTTAATAACTACATGTTCAGTCTCAATAGCTCCAGTACTTTAAAGATGATCACAATTAGGCCAGTGCCACCGGTTTCCTGGAAAGGAACCATTATGTCAAGTGGGTCCCGAAAATGAAAACGAAAGCACCATTATGCCAGGGCAGCCATTATGCATTACATAACCACAGTTTTATCCAGCATGGCCCTAACATATGAGGATGGCTACCATTGGTGCACAGACATCATTATGCTAGAGATCATCAAAAATATCTCAAGTCTGTTCACCAGATGTCAAAGATGGTAACATTATGGTCGGGAAAATACAACAAGCTGCAGAAGCGAGTGAACCTTGAATGTCCTTCCTGTGCCCCACAAACACAAACATCTGTTCACTCACAGACATGCACACACAAACATGTGTATAGGGGTGTGCGGGGTGCTCTGCTCCGCTGGCGGAACTAACAGAGTTTTTGAAGCTCCGCACTCCGCTTTGAGCGCCGAGTTATGCAAAAAACTCTGCTAGCCCCGCCAGCGGAGCACAGCTCACCCACAAGCACAGATAGACATGCTGAGGAGGACTAGTTGGAGAGGAGGACCCCAGGGAAGATCCAGCTAAGTCCTCTTATCTTTGGTGAACAAACAAGGACTGAAACAGTAGCTTTCACTGCCTAAGGAACTGGGCTGAATTCAGTCCAAGGCCGTAGGCAGTGAAAACTGCTGTTTCAGGCCTCTTGTGCACCGGCCCGCCCCGTGTGCAGTTCACGTGGGGCAGGCTGGTGCACAAGAGGCTGACAGCTTTCACTGCCAAGGCCCTCTCCTGAATGTGACCGATCTCGGAAGCTCTAAACAGGGTCGAGCCTGGCTTCCGAGAACAGGTGAATTCAGGACTCTGCGGGTCACAGAACTCTGCCTCCGCAGAATTCCACAGAGTTTTTTTTTAACTCCAGGGAATTCCACGGAGTCTGACTCCATGAACTCCACCCAGGCCTACATGTGTGTGCACACAAATATACACACACTAACACAAAGGTCCAGATTTTTAAAAAGTGGCACCTCCCTAAGACCACCATTTGTGCGCCGTATTTAAGATACAGCACATCATGGCGGTATTAGGAACAATAGCGCCAACATTTTTGACACAATTGTGTTGCTTTGCTCCACTAGCGTCAAAAATTCTGATGCTAGTGGAACAAACTGCAAAGGCGGCCCATTGACTTCAATGGGTGCTTTAAGAAGGCGTTACAAATGACCCCAAAAATGGCGCAATGAAAATTTGTAGATTTCATTATGCCATTTTTGAGGGCCTCCTTGCGTTGGAACGCCACCTTTGCATACATTATGCTTGGTTCATGCACAAAGTGGCATAATGCATGCATTGCACCACTTTGTAGATATGGCGTGGCGTTTTTGGTAATCTAACACCACATTAGCGTCAGAAAAATTATGCTAATATGGCGTTAGATGGTCCAAGGCCATCCTTAAATTTGGGTCATAGACTCTTCTCCATGTCCCCTTTATGCAAATTACTCCACAACACAGTGGATTCCATTGAACTCCTAGCTCTGATTTCACTTGGCTCTTCTCTTGCTCTCCTAATCAGAATTTCTCCTGAACAAGCAAGAGATGTCCTGGCCTCTGAGGTTTGTATTACCTCTACTCATCAGCCAATCCTCAATGAACCAGGTATCTCATGGCAGATCTTACATGTATAAGGGCAGCTGCATATACAGCCCTTTGCACAATCAAATCTTCATTTTCTTTACCAGGAAGGAAGGCAGTGACGCAGCCACCCTATTGGTCCTTACAGTACATGTTTAAAAGAAGTCTTCACCTAATCTGAGAGCCTCACCTTAAGCCCAGTGCTCAGTAAAAGACTGCAAAAGTAGTGTTTGGAATGGTGAGACCCCTCCCACCACACCCTAATGGGCTAGCTGCCTCTGGTTGAATAGATGCCCTTCAGTCTTGCTCCAGGCTTCTTGATCAACATCCAACCTAGAGACTCTCTGACAGCTTTCTCATGCTTAATATATGATATATTTGATACAGAACCCACTACTAGATACTTTGAGGAATCTACAATTCACCAAAACATTCTGTGATCAAACAGAAGGGAGAAGTAGCTTGTCAAGTTTTTTTTAAAACATCATGGATCTTTGAGGTGATTTGCAATGCTCTTATATTGAATGATAGAGGATATTTTATATTTTTTAGTATATAGTTGCATCATCACTCTTTCCCTGCCATCTAAGATATCCTGATCTCTCGCCCCTTCTGATGAAACAGTTCTTTTGGTTGTAGATATGTAGAAACAATTTGGAATCTTTACTGTGAGATGAAAATGTTGTTTGTAATTTGTTGTGATGATTTCTTGGCTGGCCATCATGTATTACTAACCCATACCCCTTAGGAAGTTTATAAGCTTTTCATGTTTCTTTTATGGCTCCCAAACTATATGAAATGCACTATTTTAGTAAGTTGCTTGCGTTCTCTCACTAGTCCAATTAGGGCAAGGAAATCTACTCAACAATTTAGGCAATGTATTATACTATAGTATTCATAGATTATTAGACATCACACATTGTTGAATGTGTTTCAAAATTATATTTTTATTCTTTATTTATATAATTTCTTTCAATGTTTTTCAAATAAATACCAGTTCAGATTCATGTGTGCAATCAATTTTGTGTTTACAATTTTTAATCAGAAGCATTAATTAATTTATTTTCTGTGACTAAAACAAAGTAAAAAGTTATCATTCAATTAAACATGTCTACTGGCTATATTCACTAACATTGTTTACTACATTTATGTGTGACAAAGTCAAACATGAATCAGTCACTTCCGTAAGCAAAGGCAACCTGTGTCCCCAGTGTCCACACCCTAATGCATACTGATGGAATTGAGGCTTTCATACCGAACGAAAGTAATGTTAGTTCTAATGTTGTTTCCTAGTAACTTGTCAGTATTCATTGCAGTTGTGGTAAAGCATTTTTCTCAATATTCGCAGGATTCGAAGATGCTTCCCCAAGGTCAATGGGATCTTTTGACCCAGTGAGGAGTGTGGTAACCATACCCAACCAATTCAAACCCAAACAACAAATTTAAACACCAAGTCCCATGAGGTCAGAGAAGAATACTCCAATCAATAAAAAGTTTCAAAGCCTTATTTAATATCCACAAAGCCAAAATCACAGAAACTGTGCTCAAAATCAGATTGTAAAGATAAATAAACACCATAGGTTGGCCAAATCTACGAAACAAGTTTAATCTACTCAACAGCAGCACCATTAGACATTCAAGAAGAATAATGCATATTATTAAGCTGCTCACTTGTAAAATAGAAACAGGCTCAGATTGTGAATACATTAGTCAAATCAGATTACAAAGATTCAGAAATCAGGATTTGTATATATATGTTTTCCCTACTACTAACCAGATTAAGACAAGCATGTGTGGAAATGGGCTAGCACATGTGGGAAAAAGCAAAAAGAAAGACAAAAATAATTTGGAAAATCATCTATCTCGGGCTAAGTTAAACTACCTGGGAAAAATAAAATAGGCAGTGTCAGCATGCTAACTTCTACTCAGAAAAGCAGGTCAGGGAAAATAACATTTGCATTAGAATATACCTCTCCTAGGCTCAGCATTCAATTAATTTTCATCAGCAAAGCATGTGGATCATCAGCAAAGTCAGTTGGAAGCACCATCAGGGGGGAAAGTGCAGAACACAGGCTGCACATGGAAATCAGGAAATCCTCCAAGGGCAAGTTAATAGAACAAGGTTCAAAAGGGGACTGCCTCAAACTTAGAATGTCTGCCCCTAGTTAGAAATACTCAAAATAGTTCTATTGGGCAATTCTATTAGTTCATATTCCGAAAAAGGGGCAGTATCCAATCAGTCTATTAGCACAAATTGAGTTTGTAACATCAGGAAACTTTGCCAGGTTTGCTGAGAATTCATCTCTGCTTTCCGTGTGAATCCAATGGTTTAACAATGTGTACATCTCTTGTTGCAGTGTGCATGCCTTCCCATGGTACAAGATGATTTGCACAGTTCACATGAGAAAAGGGTCTGTGAAACAATGGCTGTGCTTTACTTTCAGTCCTCATGTAACAATATCAAGGGCACTGTGAAACAAAACTTACACATAATACAATAGGGCTCTTCACTATTCATGAAAAACAATCTAATGGAAAAACGCATGTTAGAGGAAAAGAAATGATTCAACACTTCTTCTTAGCTGCAAATATGAATACTTCAGGCCTAGTTAAGCTAGCACAAGAAATATAATGCATTAATATCACCATTAATATAACACACATAATAAGCAAACATATGAATTAATTGTTGATAATATATCTTAAGAATACGTAAAAGCATTTAATTAATAATTGCAATCATTATTAAAGCATCACATTAAGTATGACTAAGATGTGCATTTACTTTTCTGCACACATGTAACTTTATGCTAATAAGTCAACTTAATTTCTACTAATAATAGAATGATTAATCTAATGATTAAAATATATTTCAACATTGTTTTAATGTTAGCACATTGTTAGTTCTGGTAGGCACAACGTCCATTTAAGTGTAAAATGTGAACAATTTTAAAATGCATGGCATACAGCTTTATACTTATGTTAGGCTTTTAAAAGTGAATATAAATGACACATAATGCTGACGTCTGGTGCAAAATATGCAATACTAAAATTTATACTTCAACTAGCTCCCTCCTATGATGGCAATCTATGCAGAAAAAAAGGACGCTCTCATTTCAATGAGACAATTCAGAGCCTTGTGGTCTAATAATGAAAAGGCCTTGGTCTACTGAAACTCTAAATTATCTTCAGGTTCTTTTTAATTAGCACTCCTCATTTTCTCCATTTCAGTGTCTCCCCTCCCCTGTTTACTCTTAACTCTTTGTACTTTCCAAAATCTTGTAAAATCCAAGTGCCACCATAGCACACAATGTCGCAGTCAACAAAGGTCTCAGGATCATTCTCACAATTCCCTTTCCCAAATCTCCAAACCATGATCCAATATCTGCAAATCCCTTACCTGTTGTCTCCCAGACACTTGTCTCCTTTACGTCTGTCACGTCATTTTTCAAATGTGTGATGTTGGAGATAAACTTCCTTGTCTCCTTACTATTGTCCAATATAAACGTGCAACAATGTTGCACCTGTAAAACGTGTCAGACTGCCTTACTTTGTCAATAAAATGTCTAACGCAAGATGATTTTGCTAAATCATTGATCTCATAGAACCATTTCCGTATTCATGAGCAACATTGCTCCAGCACAATCAGTAGACATCTTGTCCACAATTGTTGACAACTTTCTAATCTTGATATCATTCAAGATGACACCAACTGATGGAATAATGGCACCAAATATACCACCTGCAATCTCTGCTGCACTAGCTACTCTTCTTGTTCTGGATTTTGGCCTCACCTTCCAGACTGGATTGGCAACATTTTCCACTTTGTAGATTTTCAGACAAATTACCCCTAAGTAACATGTACAATACCAGCCTTTCGGTAGTTTGCAATAGGCATTTTTCCCACAAATGAAATAAACACCTGTTACGCAAAGGTCCTGTCCATTTAGCATAAAATCCCAAACACTTCTAAACAAAATACATATGTCTACATTCACTAGTACCTACAAATTTTGTGTCAGTCTTTGACTGTAGCCTACATATACATAGCATCCCTACATGTTGCCAATCCAAAGCTAGACACACTTGTGTATCACTGCTTGCAAGATGGGTAGCATCCTTTTGGCAATTCTGTAAACCTGTTCCTTTATCTGTTTTGGTTTTCATTGCTTTTCTCCTGTCATCCACTTGATTAATTAACTCTTTCTGAACTTGTATGAGAATGCAGGTTAAATTATTCTTATGTGTGTACGCAGTTCCAAAAGTTATGATTGGTTCAAAGACCCTCCCACAATATCAATGTTCTTAGCTTTAGAAATACTACTAAGATGCTGGTTAATTGGCGCAAAGGAAAACACTAAAGGCCCGATTCACAAAGGTAAACTTACACTTTTGGTGTAAGTTTAGACCAAAAGTGTAGGTTTACAATTTCCAGGTATTCACAAAGGTAAGTTACGAGTAGTATCTTTACATCCAAACTCGGGGTGGATCATTTGCACTCGAGTCTGATCATCCGTACTAGCGTCGGATGAAATGACACACCTGTGTAAGTGCCTACCACCTCCCACCCAGCTCCAGCTAAAACTCCTCAGTCCACACCCAATCCCAGCCCTGCTGCATACATAAAAGCAAAGCTGGCAAAAACAAACCCTTTCAGCATGTCACAGAATGTGTTTGTTGGTTTGTCTGTTGCTATGCAACAGGATTATTTAAGGAGAAGGAGGAGGAGGAGAGTATAGAGGATCTTCAGAAAAAGAATAAACCTCTTTGGGATGTCCAACCAAGATATCAGATACAGTGTTCCCCCGACATCATTTTGGAGATGGTTTGTGAGTGGGAGCAGGACCTTGATACTGTGACCTTCCGCTCCCACTCCATCCCAACCTATGTCAAGATTCTGGCAGCTCTCTATTGCTTTGCTACGGTGTCATTCCAGAGAGTCACCGGTCATGTTGTGTGCATCTCCCAGGCAATCCAGTCCCAATGCCTGCATCAGGTACTGAGCTGTATCATTAGGAGAGAACATTGTCAGAAGGCAATGGGTATCCAGGGATTCCTACCTCATTTCCCGCTTCCCACATGTGCTGGGCGCAATTTTCTGCACTCATTTGGCTCTACAGCCACTTCACCACAATGCACACATCTTCTTCAGTAGGCACCGCTGGCACTCCATTAACATGCAGGGTGTCTGTGATGCCAGTGGTAGCTTTATTGATGTGCATGCAGTGTTCACAGGCAGTACCCATGACAGCTATGTATTCTGGGGATCACCTCTTGCCTGGCAGATGGCAGCGGAAGAATTAGGCAACATGTGGCTATTGAGTAAGTACCAAGCACCGCACAAGTATGATATGTATCATTGTGTTTGTACATGTGCACAGCCATTAGACAACACTGATCCTCATGCCACATACATGCCCCCAACAGGCACAGTATGTGCCATTTCAAACAGCAAATACTGTACAGATGAATGAGGGACATTTACAAATATCACTCTATTTCCTTCCTCAGGTGATGCTGCATATACACTTTCCCCTCATCTCCTCACACCTTGGAGACGTGCAACTACTGTACCTCAGTAGAGGTACATTAGGGCACACAGCCATCATTGAGTGCAGTTTTGAGCTCCTGAAGACAAGGTTTAGATGTCTTTACCACACGGGGGCAGGGCTGCTACTGTACTCCCTTCAAGCTGTGTGCAATATTATAGTAGCCTGCTGTGGTTTGCACAACATAGCATTAAATCATGGCATACACATACCTCTGGGCCCTCAGCTAGGTCGAAATCGGACAACCAGGTGATTGTAGAAAACAGAGGGCAGTGTATGCAGGTGCATGACCAGCTGGTTGACACTTTTCTCACCTGAGCAACATGTTGTGTCATGAGCTTCATGTGGTTTGCAGTCTGTCTTCGATGATAATTGCTGGACTATTAGCACTCTGTCCACATATGCCATCCTGAGACTACTTTGTGAGCCCTACATGATGTCTGTATTCAACAACTGTTCCCAAGAGTCAAAAGATTGGCTGTGCAGTACGTCGTGCACATGTCATGGACTAGCGTGGACAATGTCTCTTAGGGCTTCATTGGTTCTCGGGATCAAATGTCTACATGTGTGAAACCTTCCAGGACAGTGTCACAAGAGGGCTCTGCTTCACAAAGGGCCTCGCCCATTGGGGTGAATGTGCCACATCAGAGGTTGTGTACCTGTAACCAAGGGGAAATTCCTGCTATGAGATTTTACAGTGTAGTGATCGTACCCCATGTGCAATGATTGAGGGGTCGTTGCTACTAGTGCGTAGGTCGTGGGCATGTCTAGACTGGCCTGGGGGGTGGGCTTTTCTCATGAGTCTAGAGGCGAGAGGGCAGGTCGCACTACTGTGATTTGGTTCAGAACTGCCACAGCAATATGTGCCACCAGTTCCAAATCAGCAATCCTGCATGATCCACAAACTTGCATTTACTGATTCTGTGTTGGGACTGCTATGGCTTCCCAGTCTTACTCTGTATCTCTTGTCCTTGGTGTACTTGGCACTATGGCCCTCATTACAACTCTGGCGGTCGGTGATAAAGCGTTGGTAATACCGCCAAGAGGCCAGCGGTAAAAAATATGGAATTATGACCACGGCGGAAACCGCCAAGACAGACAGCCACTTTAACACACTGACCGCCACGGCGGTAGCAACAAGCACTACGGCGGTAACCGCCAACAGCCAGGCGGAAGACAAGGTTCCGCCCACTGTATTATAAGACACCAATCCGCCGCCTTTTCCGGGGTGGTACCAACGCCATCAAAAGCACGGCGGAAACAGTACACAGAAGGCAAAGGACTCACCTCTGGAGGCTCAAGGAAGAACCACAACGCCATGGAGCCTGAACTGCAGGTGTTCCCCATGCTGGTCTACCTCCTCCTACACCAGAAATACCAACGCCAGCGACGACGACCACGATGAGTACTGCCACCTAGCACACAGGGGTTGGGGGAGGAAAAAAAGAGTGACACACACACGCAACACCCCTACCCCCAACACCCCGCAACACCCCCACCCACAACATACACACAACTAGATGCAACAACATTACATATTCAGCCCCCACCCCTCAGGAATAATGCAAGGACAAAATGATTTTAAGAAAGTGAGTGTAATAATATAAAATACTAGAAATACGTCCTCAAGAATCAAAACAGTTTTTACAGACATACAAATGAAGGGACACTGCTCAGTCCATAATGTCCGTGGGCCACAGGGCCATATCACATAGGCCAAGGCCCCACTTGACTCCTGCCTCAATACGGAGAGAACACTGCTGGGGCATCAGGTCAAAAATACACAGGCACCTCAGGGAGAATGGGAAAGGGAGGCACCTCAGCCAGAAGATGGTACAACCCCACTGCTCCTGGAGGCGGCTACATGCCCTCTGCGATGGCCTGGGGAGTGCTAAGCCACAGTCTCTCAAGTGGGTGGTTTGCCCACTGCTTGGTCCTGGGGAGTGCAAGGCCACAGTCTCTCAAGTGGGTGGTTTGCCCACTGCTTGGTCCTGGGGAGTGCAAGGCCACAGGCTCTCAAGTGGGTGGTTTTCCCACTGCTTGGTCCTGGGGAGTGTAAAGCCACAGTCTCTCAAGTGGATGGCTTCTCCACTGGTTCTGGAGGGGGCTTTGTGCCCAGTGTGCTTCATCCTGGCAAGGAGGGGGTGAGTGGATGCCTTCTTCCACTGGTTCTAGAGGGGGCTTTGCACCCAGTGTGCTTCATCCTGGCAAGGAGGGGGTGAGTGGATGCCTTCTTCCACTGGTTCTGGAAGGGGACTTATGCCCTGTGATGCAGCACATGGGGAGTGCAAGGTCACAGTCTCACACCTGGTTGTCAGATCTACGAGATTTTCTGTGGGCAGAATGCATGACACTCCATGGAGGAAGGACTACAGTCCCTCCACCAGCAGTGACGGCTGTACAGTGGTGGCAGTGCCGGTGTCAGTGCTGCCAGTGGTGGGGGTGGGCTCCAGCCCTTCCCCTGCAGCCTCGGATGGCTGCCCACTGGTGCTGATGCTGCTGCAAGTGGTGCTGGTGGCGGTGCTGCTGGCGGTGCTGGTGATGGTGCTGCCAGTGGTGGAGGGAGGCTCCAGCCCTTCCACTGCAGCCTTGGACGGCTGAAGCAGCATGGTTGGTGGTGGGGGTTCAGATCCTGTCACTGCACCAGGCCTCCTGTCCCTCCTGCCTGCAGGGCAGGCCCTTTGCCCTTGCCCTTGGCAGCTGGTGGTGCCTTCTTGCCCTTGGCAGCTGGTGGTGCATCCTTGCCCTTGGCAGCTGGTGCTACATCCTTGCCAGCTAGTGGTGCCTTCTTTCCCTTGGCAGCTGGTGGTGCGTCCTTGGTCTTGGCAGCTGGTGGTGCATCCTTGGCCTTTGCAGCTGGTGGTCCCTTCTTGCCCTTGGCAGCTGGTGGTTGTTCCTTGGCCTTGCCCTTGGCAGCTGATGATGGCACACTGCCAGTGCTGATGTGTGTCTCCTTGGAGCCGCTCACACCTGCAGTAGCTGCCGAAACTACAGTGGCTGTGGACTGGGTGGCTGAGGTGCTGGCCTGAGTTCTGCCCACCCTGGCCTGAAGTGAAGGATGGGGGGGAGGGGCAGGGAAGAGGTCAAGGGTGGAGAGTAAAAACTTTTAGGGACATTGGGGCGGGAAGAGGGTGAAGGTTTGTGAGTGGAGGAAGAGGGAGTGGTGGTTGGAGGTGTCTGTCTGCTGTGTTTGGGTGCAGGTGCATGGGCTGGATGCTGTGGTGAGGTGGAGGGCTGTTGGGTGTCTGAGTGCTTACGTTTGTGTACCTTGGGAGGAGGGCGCACATTGGGAGAGGACACAGGGGATGTGTGCATGGATGTGGGGGTGGTGGCTACCAGTGAGGGTTGTGTAGTGATAGGCGTGATGGTGATGGAGGTAGTGGACGAGGATGTAGTGCATGCAGGTGTGAGTGTAGATGCAACTGGGACAGAGGTGGATGAGGAGGAGGAGGGGGACACAGTGGAGGCAGTGGATGTTGGAATGTCTGATTCTGGATGGTGTTTGTGTGAGTGCTTGTGTGATGATGTGTGGTGCTTGTGTTTGCCTGAGCCACTCCTGTGTGTTATCTTGGGCGCATGCTGGTCTGATAGTGTGCTTGGGATAGGCTGGGGTTGAGTGGAATGGGACTGGGTAGAGGAAGTTGGAGGGGGGAGGCTAGAGACAAGGACAATGGCTTCCATCAGGGAGGAGGCCAGAGCCTGGAATGATCTCTGTTGGGGTGCTGAGCCAGAGTGAATGCCCTCCAGGAATGCATTTGGTTGCTGCAAATGCCAGGCCAGCCCCTGGATGGCATTCACTATGGTTGACTGTCCAACAGAGATGGATCGCAGGAGGTCAATAGACTCCTCTCTCAGGGCAGCAGGGCTGACTAGGGCAGGGCCTGAGGTGCCTGGGGCGAAGGAGATGCCCACCCTTCTGGGTGAGCAGGCATGGGAAACACTCTGAGGGGCTGCTGGGAGGGCGGTGCAGGTACGGGGGTGGCGGCTGTAGCTGGGGTGGGCACCGAGGTGTCCGCCACCACCAGGGAGCTTCCATTGGAGGAGGTATCACTGTGAGAAATGTCCCCTCCAGACTCCGCCATGGTGCTCCCCTCGCCCTCCGTCCCACTGGTGCCCTCACCGTCAGTGGATTCAACCTCATGGGCCCTGTGGGATGCAGCTCCCTCCGTCGCTGGTGCCTCTGCTCCTCCGCCAGATGATGCTAATGCACATAAGGACAGGGTGACAAAACAAAAAGGGGGGAGAGACAGAGGATACACTTGGTCAATGCCAGCAACAACACCACTGTTGGCGTACACAACACACAGGGAACAGCCCTATTCACTAGGCGATGCACTACCAGTCACAATGCTAGTCACCAGGCCATGGAGACTAATTCCTAATGCCAATAGCAGCATATCTGAGACCCACAGAACCCTGACCAGTAGAATGTGCCCACTAGCACGTTTGGGGGTGGAGTGCAACAGACCCTGCCCAACATGGATCCTACCCTGCAATGTTCGACCTGGCCTAGGGGCACCCAAAGGCCCACATCCCCCACCTAGATAAAACCCCACCAAGCGCAATTTGCAGATTTGGAAACTGTACTCTCCCCCTTGTGACTGCTGTGATGCCCTCAAGTGCCCATCCAACTCCGGATAGGCCACCGCAAGTATGCAGAACATCAGGGAGGTCAGGGTTGGACGGGCACCCTTTCCTTGTTGGGAGGCTTTCCCCAGCTGGGCCTCCGCCGTCTTCCTTGCCCAGCATCTCAGGTCCTCCCACTGTTTGCGACAGTGGGTGCTCCGCCTGTCGTAGACACACAGGGTCCGCACATCCTTGGCGATGGCACGCAACATACCCTTTTTTTAATAGGCGCTGACCTGCAGACCAATAAACATAGAAAAAAGGTATCAGTCATACCATCCGGCCTGTTACACCCATGGCTCACCATATCCCTCCCATCCCCTTAGACACATACATTGACCCTCATACATGCAGCCCTCTGCCCATGACCCCTCAACCAGCCCCCCTTACACGAGGCCTTCACACACAGCACTCCATGCATTCATGCCCTATGCATCGTTTACACAGTGTACCCACCTGTTGGTCTGGAGGCCCTTAAAGCAATCGGTACTGGGGTGGGACCCAATCCAGCAGTCTCTCCAACTCCTCCGAAGTGAAGGCTGGGGCCCTTTCCCCAGAGACTCAAGCCATGGTGGCTTCCAGACACAGGTCACAGCAGCACTTGCAGTGTAGGTCCTCTCCTGTTGAAGGTCAGGTAGCAAGTGAGTGGACAGATAGAAGATGGCGGTCACGTCCGAGGTGGTGCACAACGTCACCGCTGGCATACATCACATTTGGATACTGTACCGTATAGGGCCCAATGATAACCAATGCGGAGTTGCACGGCGGTTCTCGACCGCCTCCCGCCACGGTGCACAACATCAGCGTAATTACCTCATTCCCACCTGTCCCTCCACACAGGACAGGCATCAGCCATTTCAGGTGGTGGCAGACCATAGCACATAACTGCATCACAGCAGACTTAAGCACATTTAGGGGCTACACGTAAACATTTGCTAAGACAGGAGTCATTTCAATGGGGGTTGGGAGTGAGAAAAAAAATGGCGCAAATCAGGTTGAGGCGATTTTTTTGCCTCAGCCTGACTTGCACCATTTGGGGACGCCCATACGCCATTTTCCCCCTACGCCGGCGCTGCCTGGTGTACATAGGGGCATATTTATACTCCGTTTGCGCCGAATTTGCGTCGTTTTTTTTCAACGCAAATTCGACGCAAAACTAACTCCATATTTATACTTTGGCGTTAGACGCGTCTAGCGCCAAAGTTCATGGAGTTAGCATCATTTTTTTGCGTGAACACCTTCCTTGCGTTAATGATATGCAAGGTAGGCGTTCCCGTCTTAAAAAATGACTCCCAGGCATGTGCGTGGTATTTATACTCCCGGGCAAAAATGACGCCCAGGAGTGGGCGGGGCAAAAAAACCCGCATTTGCGCCGGATTTTAACGCCTGGGTCAGGGCAGGCGTTAAGGGACCTGTGGGCTCAGAATGAGCCCAGAGGTGCCCTCCCATGCCCCCAGGGACACCCCCTGCCACCCTTGCCCACCCCAGGAGGACACCCAAGGATGGAGGGACCCACCCCAGGGACATTAAGGTAAGTTCAGGTAAGTATATATATATTTTTTTTGTGGCATAGGGGGGCCTGAATTGTGCCCCCCTACATGCCACTATGCCCAATGACCATGCCCAGGGGACATAAGTCCCCTGGGCATGGCCATTGGGCAAGAGGGCATGACTCCTGTCTTTGCTAAGACAGGAGTCATGTTAATAGGGGTTGGGCGTCGTAAAAAAATGGTGCAAATCGGGTTAAGGCGATTTTTTTGCCTCAGCCTGACTTGCCCCATTTTTGGACGCCCAAACGCCATTTTCCCCTACGCCGGCGCTGCCTGGTGTACGTCGTTTTTTTTGACGCACACCAGGCAGCGCCGGTCGGCTAACGCCGGCTAACGCCATTCAATAAATACGGCGCCCGCATGGCGCTTCAGAATGGCGTTAGCTGGCGCTATTTTTTTTTACGCAAAACTGCGTTAGCGCAGTTTAGCGTCAAAAAGTATAAATACGGGCCGTGGTCTTTTTTAACGCACACCAGACAGCGCTGGTGCAGTTTTGCGTCAAAAAGTATAAATATGGGCCTAAAAGTTCTACAAATCTCACAATCCTCAAATTTCAATTTAATTTAACTGAAGTATTTATATTCTTAAAACATACTGGCCATAGCTGTAAAGCCCCTATAGTACCAATGAATCAAGATCAGAACTGACCCTCCCGAATCTAGCATGAATTTTGACAGAAATCTATTTGCAAAATGCAAAATCTGAAAGTGTCACCTTAGCAGGTTCTGAAAATGTACACATTTTAAGTGCTGTCAAGTGCAGACCTTTCATTTTTGATAAATAAGTCCGATTCCCCTGACTAAAGCTTGTAATTTTTATTAATTTGTCCCTAAAAACACCCTTTCACTTTTAATAACTACATGTTCAGTCTCAATAGCTCCAGTACTTTAAAGATGATCACAATTAGGCCAGTGCCACCGGTTTCCTGGAAAGGAACCATTATGTCAAGTGGGTCCCGAAAATGAAAACGAAAGCACCATTATGCCAGGGCAGCCATTATGCATTACATAACCACAGTTTTATCCAGCATGGCCCTAACATATGAGGATGGCTACCATTGGTGCACAGACATCATTATGCTAGAGATCATCAAAAATATCTCAAGTCTGTTCACCAGATGTCAAAGATGGTAACATTATGGTCGGGAAAATACAACAAGCTGCAGAAGCGAGTGAACCTTGAATGTCCTTCCTGTGCCCCACAAACACAAACATCTGTTCACTCACAGACATGCACACACAAACATGTGTATAGGGGTGTGCGGGGTGCTCTGCTCCGCTGGCGGAACTAACAGAGTTTTTGAAGCTCCGCACTCCGCTTTGAGCGCCGAGTTATGCAAAAAACTCTGCTAGCCCCGCCAGCGGAGCACAGCTCACCCACAAGCACAGATAGACATGCTGAGGAGGACTAGTTGGAGAGGAGGACCCCAGGGAAGATCCAGCTAAGTCCTCTTATCTTTGGTGAACAAACAAGGACTGAAACAGTAGCTTTCACTGCCTAAGGAACTGGGCTGAATTCAGTCCAAGGCCGTAGGCAGTGAAAACTGCTGTTTCAGGCCTCTTGTGCACCGGCCCGCCCCGTGTGCAGTTCACGTGGGGCAGGCTGGTGCACAAGAGGCTGACAGCTTTCACTGCCAAGGCCCTCTCCTGAATGTGACCGATCTCGGAAGCTCTAAACAGGGTCGAGCCTGGCTTCCGAGAACAGGTGAATTCAGGACTCTGCGGGTCACAGAACTCTGCCTCCGCAGAATTCCACAGAGTTTTTTTTTAACTCCAGGGAATTCCACGGAGTCTGACTCCATGAACTCCACCCAGGCCTACATGTGTGTGCACACAAATATACACACACTAACACAAAGGTCCAGATTTTTAAAAAGTGGCACCTCCCTAAGACCACCATTTGTGCGCCGTATTTAAGATACAGCACATCATGGCGGTATTAGGAACAATAGCGCCAACATTTTTGACACAATTGTGTTGCTTTGCTCCACTAGCGTCAAAAATTCTGATGCTAGTGGAACAAACTGCAAAGGCGGCCCATTGACTTCAATGGGTGCTTTAAGAAGGCGTTACAAATGACCCCAAAAATGGCGCAATGAAAATTTGTAGATTTCATTATGCCATTTTTGAGGGCCTCCTTGCGTTGGAACGCCACCTTTGCATACATTATGCTTGGTTCATGCACAAAGTGGCATAATGCATGCATTGCACCACTTTGTAGATATGGCGTGGCGTTTTTGGTAATCTAACACCACATTAGCGTCAGAAAAATTATGCTAATATGGCGTTAGATGGTCCAAGGCCATCCTTAAATTTGGGTCATAGACTCTTCTCCATGTCCCCTTTATGCAAATTACTCCACAACACAGTGGATTCCATTGAACTCCTAGCTCTGATTTCACTTGGCTCTTCTCTTGCTCTCCTAATCAGAATTTCTCCTGAACAAGCAAGAGATGTCCTGGCCTCTGAGGTTTGTATTACCTCTACTCATCAGCCAATCCTCAATGAACCAGGTATCTCATGGCAGATCTTACATGTATAAGGGCAGCTGCATATACAGCCCTTTGCACAATCAAATCTTCATTTTCTTTACCAGGAAGGAAGGCAGTGACGCAGCCACCCTATTGGTCCTTACAGTACATGTTTAAAAGAAGTCTTCACCTAATCTGAGAGCCTCACCTTAAGCCCAGTGCTCAGTAAAAGACTGCAAAAGTAGTGTTTGGAATGGTGAGACCCCTCCCACCACACCCTAATGGGCTAGCTGCCTCTGGTTGAATAGATGCCCTTCAGTCTTGCTCCAGGCTTCTTGATCAACATCCAACCTAGAGACTCTCTGACAGCTTTCTCATGCTTAATATATGATATATTTGATACAGAACCCACTACTAGATACTTTGAGGAATCTACAATTCACCAAAACATTCTGTGATCAAACAGAAGGGAGAAGTAGCTTGTCAAGTTTTTTTTAAAACATCATGGATCTTTGAGGTGATTTGCAATGCTCTTATATTGAATGATAGAGGATATTTTATATTTTTTAGTATATAGTTGCATCATCACTCTTTCCCTGCCATCTAAGATATCCTGATCTCTCGCCCCTTCTGATGAAACAGTTCTTTTGGTTGTAGATATGTAGAAACAATTTGGAATCTTTACTGTGAGATGAAAATGTTGTTTGTAATTTGTTGTGATGATTTCTTGGCTGGCCGTCATGTATTACTAACCCATACCCCTTAGGAAGTTTATAAGCTTTTCATGTTTCTTTTATGGCTCCCAAACTATATGAAATGCACTATTTTAGTAAGTTGCTTGCGTTCTCTCACTAGTCCAATTAGGGCAAGGAAATCTACTCAACAATTTAGGCAATGTATTATACTATAGTATTCATAGATTATTAGACATCACACATTGTTGAATGTGTTTCAAAATTATATTTTTATTCTTTATTTATATAATTTCTTTCAATGTTTTTCAAATAAATACCAGTTCAGATTCATGTGTGCAATCAATTTTGTGTTTACAATTTTTAATCAGAAGCATTAATTAATTTATTTTCTGTGACTAAAACAAAGTAAAAAGTTATCATTCAATTAAACATGTCTACTGGCTATATTCACTAACATTGTTTACTACATTTATGTGTGACAAAGTCAAACATGAATCAGTCACTTCCGTAAGCAAAGGCAACCTGTGTCCCCAGTGTCCACACCCTAATGCATACTGATGGAATTGAGGCTTTCATACCGAACGAAAGTAATGTTAGTTCTAATGTTGTTTCCTAGTAACTTGTCAGTATTCATTGCAGTTGTGGTAAAGCATTTTTCTCAATATTCGCAGGATTCGAAGATGCTTCCCCAAGGTCAATGGGATCTTTTGACCCAGTGAGGAGTGTGGTAACCATACCCAACCAATTCAAACCCAAACAACAAATTTAAACACCAAGTCCCATGAGGTCAGAGAAGAATACTCCAATCAATAAAAAGTTTCAAAGCCTTATTTAATATCCACAAAGCCAAAATCACAGAAACTGTGCTCAAAATCAGATTGTAAAGATAAATAAACACCATAGGTTGGCCAAATCTACGAAACAAGTTTAATCTACTCAACATCAGCACCATTAGACATTCAAGAAGAATAATGCATATTATTAAGCTGCTCACTTGTAAAATAGAAACAGGCTCAGATTGTGAATACATTAGTCAAATCAGATTACAAAGATTCAGAAATCAGGATTTGTATATATATGTTTTCCCTACTACTAACCAGATTAAGACAAGCATGTGTGGAAATGGGCTAGCACATGTGGGAAAAAGCAAAAAGAAAGACAAAAATAATTTGGAAAATCATCTATCTCGGGCTAAGTTAAACTACCTGGGAAAAATAAAATAGGCAGTGTCAGCATGCTAACTTCTACTCAGAAAAGCAGGTCAGGGAAAATAACATTT
Source organism: Pleurodeles waltl (assembly GCF_031143425.1). Classification (NCBI taxonomy): domain Eukaryota; kingdom Metazoa; phylum Chordata; class Amphibia; order Caudata; family Salamandridae; genus Pleurodeles; species Pleurodeles waltl. The sequence goes on from NC_090438.1 coordinate 732,215,893, forward strand.
GCATTAGAATATACCTCTCCTAGGCTCAGCATTCAATTAATTTTCATCAGCAAAGCATGTGGATCATCAGCAAAGTCAGTTGGAAGCACCATCAGGGGGGAAAGTGCAGAACACAGGCTGCACATGGAAATCAGGAAATCCTCCAAGGGCAAGTTAATAGAACAAGGTTCAAAAGGGGACTGCCTCAAACTTAGAATGTCTGCCCCTAGTTAGAAATACTCAAAATAGTTCTATTGGGCAATTCTATTAGTTCATATTCCGAAAAAGGGGCAGTATCCAATCAGTCTATTAGCACAAATTGAGTTTGTAACATCAGGAAACTTTGCCAGGTTTGCTGAGAATTCATCTCTGCTTTCCGTGTGAATCCAATGGTTTAACAATGTGTACATCTCTTGTTGCAGTGTGCATGCCTTCCCATGGTACAAGATGATTTGCACAGTTCACATGAGAAAAGGGTCTGTGAAACAATGGCTGTGCTTTACTTTCAGTCCTCATGTAACAATATCAAGGGCACTGTGAAACAAAACTTACACATAATACAATAGGGCTCTTCACTATTCATGAAAAACAATCTAATGGAAAAACGCATGTTAGAGGAAAAGAAATGATTCAACACTTCTTCTTAGCTGCAAATATGAATACTTCAGGCCTAGTTAAGCTAGCACAAGAAATATAATGCATTAATATCACCATTAATATAACACACATAATAAGCAAACATATGAATTAATTGTTGATAATATATCTTAAGAATACGTAAAAGCATTTAATTAATAATTGCAATCATTATTAAAGCATCACATTAAGTATGACTAAGATGTGCATTTACTTTTCTGCACACATGTAACTTTATGCTAATAAGTCAACTTAATTTCTACTAATAATAGAATGATTAATCTAATGATTAAAATATATTTCAACATTGTTTTAATGTTAGCACATTGTTAGTTCTGGTAGGCACAACGTCCATTTAAGTGTAAAATGTGAACAATTTTAAAATGCATGGCATACAGCTTTATACTTATGTTAGGCTTTTAAAAGTGAATATAAATGACACATAATGCTGACGTCTGGTGCAAAATATGCAATACTAAAATTTATACTTCAACTAGCTCCCTCCTATGATGGCAATCTATGCAGAAAAAAAGGACGCTCTCATTTCAATGAGACAATTCAGAGCCTTGTGGTCTAATAATGAAAAGGCCTTGGTCTACTGAAACTCTAAATTATCTTCAGGTTCTTTTTAATTAGCACTCCTCATTTTCTCCATTTCAGTGTCTCCCCTCCCCTGTTTACTCTTAACTCTTTGTACTTTCCAAAATCTTGTAAAATCCAAGTGCCACCATAGCACACAATGTCGCAGTCAACAAAGGTCTCAGGATCATTCTCACAATTCCCTTTCCCAAATCTCCAAACCATGATCCAATATCTGCAAATCCCTTACCTGTTGTCTCCCAGACACTTGTCTCCTTTACGTCTGTCACGTCATTTTTCAAATGTGTGATGTTGGAGATAAACTTCCTTGTCTCCTTACTATTGTCCAATATAAACGTGCAACAATGTTGCACCTGTAAAACGTGTCAGACTGCCTTACTTTGTCAATAAAATGTCTAACGCAAGATGATTTTGCTAAATCATTGATCTCATAGAAACATTTCCGTATTCATGAGCAACATTGCTCCAGCACAATCAGTAGACATCTTGTCCACAATTGTTGACAACTTTCTAATCTTGATATCATTCAAGATGACACCAACTGATGGAATAATGGCACCAAATATACCACCTGCAATCTCTGCTGCACTAGCTACTCTTCTTGTTCTGGATTTTGGCCTCACCTTCCAGACTGGATTGGCAACATTTTCCACTTTGTAGATTTTCAGACAAATTACCCCTAAGTAACATGTACAATACCAGCCTTTCGGTAGTTTGCAATAGGCATTTTTCCCACAAATGAAATAAACACCTGTTACGCAAAGGTCCTGTCCATTTAGCATAAAATCCCAAACACTTCTAAACAAAATACATATGTCTACATTCACTAGTACCTACAAATTTTGTGTCAGTCTTTGACTGTAGCCTACATATACATAGCATCCCTACATGTTGCCAATCCAAAGCTAGACACACTTGTGTATCACTGCTTGCAAGATGGGTAGCATCCTTTTGGCAATTCTGTAAACCTGTTCCTTTATCTGTTTTGGTTTTCATTGCTTTTCTCCTGTCATCCACTTGATTAATTAACTCTTTCTGAACTTGTATGAGAATGCAGGTTAAATTATTCTTATGTGTGTACGCAGTTCCAAAAGTTATGATTGGTTCAAAGACCCTCCCACAATATCAATGTTCTTAGCTTTAGAAATACTACTAAGATGCTGGTTAATTGGCGCAAAGGAAAACACTAAAGGCCCGATTCACAAAGGTAAACTTACACTTTTGGTGTAAGTTTAGACCAAAAGTGTAGGTTTACAATTTCCAGGTATTCACAAAGGTAAGTTACGAGTAGTATCTTTACATCCAAACTCGGGGTGGATCATTTGCACTCGAGTCTGATCATCCGTACTAGCGTCGGATGAAATGACACACCTGTGTAAGTGCCTACCACCTCCCACCCAGCTCCAGCTAAAACTCCTCAGTCCACACCCAATCCCAGCCCTGCTGCATACATAAAAGCAAAGCTGGCAAAAACAAACCCTTTCAGCATGTCACAGAATGTGTTTGTTGGTTTGTCTGTTGCTATGCAACAGGATTATTTAAGGAGAAGGAGGAGGAGGAGAGTATAGAGGATCTTCAGAAAAAGAATAAACCTCTTTGGGATGTCCAACCAAGATATCAGATACAGTGTTCCCCCGACATCATTTTGGAGATGGTTTGTGAGTGGGAGCAGGACCTTGATACTGTGACCTTCCGCTCCCACTCCATCCCAACCTATGTCAAGATTCTGGCAGCTCTCTATTGCTTTGCTACGGTGTCATTCCAGAGAGTCACCGGTCATGTTGTGTGCATCTCCCAGGCAATCCAGTCCCAATGCCTGCATCAGGTACTGAGCTGTATCATTAGGAGAGAACATTGTCAGAAGGCAATGGGTATCCAGGGATTCCTACCTCATTTCCCGCTTCCCACATGTGCTGGGCGCAATTTTCTGCACTCATTTGGCTCTACAGCCACTTCACCACAATGCACACATCTTCTTCAGTAGGCACCGCTGGCACTCCATTAACATGCAGGGTGTCTGTGATGCCAGTGGTAGCTTTATTGATGTGCATGCAGTGTTCACAGGCAGTACCCATGACAGCTATGTATTCTGGGGATCACCTCTTGCCTGGCAGATGGCAGCGGAAGAATTAGGCAACATGTGGCTATTGAGTAAGTACCAAGCACCGCACAAGTATGATATGTATCATTGTGTTTGTACATGTGCACAGCCATTAGACAACACTGATCCTCATGCCACATACATGCCCCCAACAGGCACAGTATGTGCCATTTCAAACAGCAAATACTGTACAGATGAATGAGGGACATTTACAAATATCACTCTATTTCCTTCCTCAGGTGATGCTGCATATACACTTTCCCCTCATCTCCTCACACCTTGGAGACGTGCAACTACTGTACCTCAGTAGAGGTACATTAGGGCACACAGCCATCATTGAGTGCAGTTTTGAGCTCCTGAAGACAAGGTTTAGATGTCTTTACCACACGGGGGCAGGGCTGCTACTGTACTCCCTTCAAGCTGTGTGCAATATTATAGTAGCCTGCTGTGGTTTGCACAACATAGCATTAAATCATGGCATACACATACCTCTGGGCCCTCAGCTAGGTCGAAATCGGACAACCAGGTGATTGTAGAAAACAGAGGGCAGTGTATGCAGGTGCATGACCAGCTGGTTGACACTTTTCTCACCTGAGCAACATGTTGTGTCATGAGCTTCATGTGGTTTGCAGTCTGTCTTCGATGATAATTGCTGGACTATTAGCACTCTGTCCACATATGCCATCCTGAGACTACTTTGTGAGCCCTACATGATGTCTGTATTCAACAACTGTTCCCAAGAGTCAAAAGATTGGCTGTGCAGTAGGTCGTGCACATGTCATGGACTAGCGTGGACAATGTCTCTTAGGGCTTCATTGGTTCTCGGGATCAAATGTCTACATGTGTGAAACCTTCCAGGACAGTGTCACAAGAGGGCTCTGCTTCACAAAGGGCCTCGCCCATTGGGGTGAATGTGCCACATCAGAGGTTGTGTACCTGTAACCAAGGGGAAATTCCTGCTATGAGATTTTACAGTGTAGTGATCGTACCCCATGTGCAATGATTGAGGGGTCGTTGCTACTAGTGCGTAGGTCGTGGGCATGTCTAGACTGGCCTGGGGGGTGGGCTTTTCTCATGAGTCTAGAGGCGAGTGGGCAGGTCGCACTACTGTGATTTGGTTCAGAACTGCCACAGCAATATGTGCCACCAGTTCCAAATCAGCAATCCTGCATGATCCACAAACTTGCATTTACTGATTCTGTGTTGGGACTGCTATGGCTTCCCAGTCTTACTCTGTATCTCTTGTCCTTGGTGTACTTGGCACTATGGCCCTCATTACAACTCTGGCGGTCGGTGATAAAGCGTTGGTAATACCGCCAAGAGGCCAGCGGTAAAAAATATGGAATTATGACCACGGCGGAAACCGCCAAGACAGACAGCCACTTTAACACACTGACCGCCACGGCGGTAGCAACAAGCACTACGGCGGTAACCGCCAACAGCCAGGCGGAAGACAAGGTTCCGCCCACTGTATTATAAGACACCAATCCGCCGCCTTTTCCGGGGTGGTACCAACGCCATCAAAAGCACGGCGGAAACAGTACACAGAAGGCAAAGGACTCACCTCTGGAGGCTCAAGGAAGAACCACAACGCCATGGAGCCTGAACTGCAGGTGTTCCCCATGCTGGTCTACCTCCTCCTACACCAGAAATACCAACGCCAGCGACGACGACCACGATGAGTACTGCCACCTAGCACACAGGGGTTGGGGGAGGAAAAAAAGAGTGACACACACACGCAACACCCCTACCCCCAACACCCCGCAACACCCCCACCCACAACATACACACAACTAGATGCAACAACATTACATATGCAGCCCCCACCCCTCAGGAATAATGCAAGGACAAAATGATTTTAAGAAAGTGAGTGTAATAATATAAAATACTAGAAATACGTCCTCAAGAATCAAAACAGTTTTTACAGACATACAAATGAAGGGACACTGCTCAGTCCATAATGTCCGTGGGCCACAGGGCCATATCACATAGGCCAAGGCCCCACTTGACTCCTGCCTCAATACGGAGAGAACACTGCTGGGGCATCAGGTCAAAAATACACAGGCACCTCAGGGAGAATGGGAAAGGGAGGCACCTCAGCCAGAAGATGGTACAACCCCACTGCTCCTGGAGGCGGCTACATGCCCTCTGCGATGGCCTGGGGAGTGCTAAGCCACAGTCTCTCAAGTGGGTGGTTTGCCCACTGCTTGGTCCTGGGGAGTGCAAGGCCACAGTCTCTCAAGTGGGTGGTTTGCCCACTGCTTGGTCCTGGGGAGTGCAAGGCCACAGGCTCTCAAGTGGGTGGTTTTCCCACTGCTTGGTCCTGGGGAGTGTAAAGCCACAGTCTCTCAAGTGGATGGCTTCTCCACTGGTTCTGGAGGGGGCTTTGTGCCCAGTGTGCTTCATCCTGGCAAGGAGGGGGTGAGTGGATGCCTTCTTCCACTGGTTCTAGAGGGGGCTTTGCACCCAGTGTGCTTCATCCTGGCAAGGAGGGGGTGAGTGGATGCCTTCTTCCACTGGTTCTGGAAGGGGACTTATGCCCTGTGATGCAGCACATGGGGAGTGCAAGGTCACAGTCTCACACCTGGTTGTCAGATCTACGAGATTTTCTGTGGGCAGAATGCATGACACTCCATGGAGGAAGGACTACAGTCCCTCCACCAGCAGTGACGGCTGTACAGTGGTGGCAGTGCCGGTGTCAGTGCTGCCAGTGGTGGGGGTGGGCTCCAGCCCTTCCCCTGCAGCCTCGGATGGCTGCCCACTGGTGCTGATGCTGCTGCAAGTGGTGCTGGTGGCGGTGCTGCTGGCGGTGCTGGTGATGGTGCTGCCAGTGGTGGAGGGAGGCTCCAGCCCTTCCACTGCAGCCTTGGACGGCTGAAGCAGCATGGTTGGTGGTGGGGGTTCAGATCCTGTCACTGCACCAGGCCTCCTGTCCCTCCTGCCTGCAGGGCAGGCCCTTTGCCCTTGCCCTTGGCAGCTGGTGGTGCCTTCTTGCCCTTGGCAGCTGGTGGTGCATCCTTGCCCTTGGCAGCTGGTGCTACATCCTTGCCAGCTAGTGGTGCCTTCTTTCCCTTGGCAGCTGGTGGTGCGTCCTTGGTCTTGGCAGCTGGTGGTGCATCCTTGGCCTTTGCAGCTGGTGGTCCCTTCTTGCCCTTGGCAGCTGGTGGTTGTTCCTTGGCCTTGCCCTTGGCAGCTGATGATGGCACACTGCCAGTGCTGATGTGTGTCTCCTTGGAGCCGCTCACACCTGCAGTAGCTGCCGAAACTACAGTGGCTGTGGACTGGGTGGCTGAGGTGCTGGCCTGAGTTCTGCCCACCCTGGCCTGAAGTGAAGGATGGGGGGGAGGGGCAGGGAAGAGGTCAAGGGTGGAGAGTAAAAACTTTTAGGGACATTGGGGCGGGAAGAGGGTGAAGGTTTGTGAGTGGAGGAAGAGGGAGTGGTGGTTGGAGGTGTCTGTCTGCTGTGTTTGGGTGCAGGTGCATGGGCTGGATGCTGTGGTGAGGTGGAGGGCTGTTGGGTGTCTGAGTGCTTACGTTTGTGTACCTTGGGAGGAGGGCGCACATTGGGAGAGGACACAGGGGATGTGTGCATGGATGTGGGGGTGGTGGCTACCAGTGAGGGTTGTGTAGTGATAGGCGTGATGGTGATGGAGGTAGTGGACGAGGATGTAGTGCATGCAGGTGTGAGTGTAGATGCAACTGGGACAGAGGTGGATGAGGAGGAGGAGGGGGACACAGTGGAGGCAGTGGATGTTGGAATGTCTGATTCTGGATGGTGTTTGTGTGAGTGCTTGTGTGATGATGTGTGGTGCTTGTGTTTGCCTGAGCCACTCCTGTGTGTTATCTTGGGCGCATGCTGGTCTGATAGTGTGCTTGGGATAGGCTGGGGTTGAGTGGAATGGGACTGGGTAGAGGAAGTTGGAGGGGGGAGGCTAGAGACAAGGACAATGGCTGCCATCAGGGAGGAGGCCAGAGCCTGGAATGATCTCTGTTGGGGTGCTGAGCCAGAGTGAATGCCCTCCAGGAATGCATTTGGTTGCTGCAAATGCAAGGCCAGCCCCTGGATGGCATTCACTATGGTTGACTGTCCAACAGAGATGGATCGCAGGAGGTCAATAGACTCCTCTCTCAGGGCAGCAGGGCTGACTAGGGCAGGGCCTGAGGTGCCTGGGGCGAAGGAGATGCCCACCCTTCTGGGTGAGCAGGCATGGGAAACACTCTGAGGGGCTGCTGGGAGGGCGGTGCAGGTACGGGGGTGGCGGCTGTAGCTGGGGTGGGCACCGAGGTGTCCGCCACCACCAGGGAGCTTCCATTGGAGGAGGTATCACTGTGAGAAATGTCCCCTCCAGACTCCGCCATGGTGCTCCCCTCGCCCTCCGTCCCACTGGTGCCCTCACCGTCAGTGGATTCAACCTCATGGGCCCTGTGGGATGCAGCTCCCTCCGTCGCTGGTGCCTCTGCTCCTCCGCCAGATGATGCTAATGCACATAAGGACAGGGTGACAAAACAAAAAGGGGGGAGAGACAGAGGATACACTTGGTCAATGCCAGCAACAACACCACTGTTGGCGTACACAACACACAGGGAACAGCCCTATTCACTAGGCGATGCACTACCAGTCACAATGCTAGTCACCAGGCCATGGAGACTAATTCCTAATGCCAATAGCAGCATATCTGAGACCCACAGAACCCTGACCAGTAGAATGTGCCCACTAGCACGTTTGGGGGTGGAGTGCAACAGACCCTGCCCAACATGGATCCTACCCTGCAATGTTCGACCTGGCCTAGGGGCACCCAAAGGCCCACATCCCCCACCTAGATAAAACCCCACCAAGCGCAATTTGCAGATTTGGAAACTGTACTCTCCCCCTTGTGACTGCTGTGATGCCCTCAAGTGCCCATCCAACTCCGGATAGGCCACCGCAAGTATGCAGAACATCAGGGAGGTCAGGGTTGGACGGGCACCCTTTCCTTGTTGGGAGGCTTTCCCCAGCTGGGCCTCCGCCGTCTTCCTTGCCCAGCATCTCAGGTCCTCCCACTGTTTGCGACAGTGGGTGCTCCGCCTGTCGTAGACACACAGGGTCCGCACATCCTTGGCGATGGCACGCAACATACCCTTTTTTTAATAGGCGCTGACCTGCAGACCAATAAACATAGAAAAAAGGTATCAGTCATACCATCCGGCCTGTTACACCCATGGCTCACCATATCCCTCCCATCCCCTTAGACACATACATTGACCCTCATACATGCAGCCCTCTGCCCATGACCCCTCAACCAGCCCCCCTTACACGAGGCCTTCACACACAGCACTCCATGCATTCATGCCCTATGCATCGTTTACACAGTGTACCCACCTGTTGGTCTGGAGGCCCTTAAAGCAATCGGTACTGGGGTGGGACCCAATCCAGCAGTCTCTCCAACTCCTCCGAAGTGAAGGCTGGGGCCCTTTCCCCAGAGACTCAAGCCATGGTGGCTTCCAGACACAGGTCACAGCAGCACTTGCAGTGTAGGTCCTCTCCTGTTGAAGGTCAGGTAGCAAGTGAGTGGACAGATAGAAGATGGCGGTCACGTCCGAGGTGGTGCACAACGTCACCGCTGGCATACATCACATTTGGATACTGTACCGTATAGGGCCCAATGATAACCAATGCGGAGTTGCACGGCGGTTCTCGACCGCCTCCCGCCACGGTGCACAACATCAGCGTAATTACCTCATTCCCACCTGTCCCTCCACACAGGACAGGCATCAGCCATTTCAGGTGGTGGCAGACCATAGCACATAACTGCATCACAGCAGACTTAAGCACATTTAGGGGCTACACGTAAACATACTGTTTCTGTCACAACATACAATGCATTTTACTCTGAGGATATGTTTGAAAATGACCAGCTGCTCACTGTTTTGCTCTCCAGATTACAATTGCTGAGGATGATTAGGAGATGGCGACATCCCCGTGTACAGGCCCCTGGTGGACTTGGCAACAATGGAGGACAGGCACATTATCCTCACCCACAGACGTGATAGGACACAATCCAAGAGCTGTGTGGCCAATTGGAGCCAGAACTGATCTCAGCTATCCGCCAGCCCACTGGGATACCCCCTCTTGTGAAAGTCCTATCAGTGCTACATTTATTGCAAGTGGCTCCTTCCAAGTGACAGTCGCTATGGCAGCAGGGATGTCATAGCCAATGTTCACAATAGTGCTGACCAGAGTGTTTTCTGCCCTGATGAAACACATGTGCAGCTACATTGTTTTCCCCCAGGTGGAGGATTTGGTCACAGTGAAGGCTGACTTCTATGCAATGGGACATATCCCCAACATCATTGGCGCAATTGATGGTACACATATTGCTTTTGTCCCCCCCCCCCCCGGAGAAATGAACAGGTGTTCAAAAATCAAAAGAGCTTTCACTCCATGAATGTGCAGATAGTGTGCCTTGCAGACCAGTATATCTCCCATGTGAATGCAAAGTATCCTGGGTCTGTGCATGATGCCTTTAGAATAGCAGCATCCCATATGTAATGGCTCAACTCCAGAGGCACCGGGTGTGGCTAATAGGTGAGCCCAGGTCCCCACCCAGTAGCTATTGGTATATGGGTGTGGCCATAAGGACGAGTGTATGGCTAACAGGTATCCCTCGATATTTGCAGGTGACTCTGGTTATCCCAACCTCTCATGGCTACTGACCCCAGTGAGGAATGCTAGGACAAGGGCAGAGGAATGTTACAATGAGGCACATGGGCGTACAAGAAGAATTATTACGCTCACCTTTGGATTCATGAAGGCCAGGTTCAGGTGCCTCCATCTGACAGGTGGATCCCTGTGCCACCCACCAAAGAAGGTGTGCCAGATCATCGTGGCATGTTGCATGTTGCACAGCCTTGCCTTGAGACACCAGGTGCCTTTTCTGAAGGAGGAAGGGGCTGGAGATGGGTGTGTGGCAGCTGTGGAACATGTGGACAGTGACGAAGAGGATGAGGATGTGGACAACAGAACACCTATGATACTACAGTACTTCCAGTGACACACAGGTAAGACACTGTACCTTCACCTTCCATTGCAGTTTTGTATAGTGATTTTTCTCTGGCAGGCTGCTGTTCCCACTACTATGGCCACTTACTGCACCCTTTGACATGTCTATTCACAGGTCTTTTTGCCCTACTCTTGCTCCTGGTGTATTGACTGCAACACATTACAGGTCATACCTATGTATACATAACTGTACAGTCTAATTGCAATGTCTACAGATTTTTAAACAAATACACCCTTAAAGCATTTGACAATCTCCATACTTGTATTTTTTAAGAGGGTGTTTATTTCAGTGCTGAAAAGTAAATGGGGATGTGCAATGGGCTGGGGTGATGATGGAGAAAAGTCCAGGATAGAGTTCAGTCTATTTGTATGACAGGGTAACAGAGTGGGACACAAGGGTGACAATCAGGAGAGTCTTATTTCCTGGCGGGGGTCTTGGCAATGTTCTCTTGCTTCTACCTGGATCGCAGGGACCGTTTGTGTGATGGTTCTCCTTCTGTAGTGGGTGGGGTGCTGGTGGCCTGTTGTTCTTGTGGCGGGCCTCTCATCCACTAGCGTTGGCGGAGGGCTGTTCATCGGTGTGGCTAGCGTCAGGGGCCCATTCGTGTGCCACTGCCTCCCTCATGGTGTTGGCCATGTCAGCCAGCACCCCTGCAATGGTGACCAGGGTGGTGTGGATGTCCATCAGGTCCTCCCTAATACCCAGGTATTGTCTCTCCTGCAGCCGTTGGGTCTCCTGCAACTTGGCCAGTATCTGGCCCATGGTCTCCTGGGAATGGTGGTATGCTCCCAGGATGTTGGTGAGTGCCTCCTGGAGAGTCGGTTCCCTGGGCCTGTCCTCCCCCTGTCGCACAGCAGTCCTCCCAGCTTCCCTGTTGTCCTGTGCCTCTGTCACCTGAACGGCGTGCTCACTGCCACTGACCCCAGGTCCCTGATCATCCTGTGTTTGTGGGGTTTCCTGGGGTCCCTGTAGTGGTGGACACACTGTTGATTGACGTGTCCTGGGCACAGAGGTATGTGCCCGCTGGGTGGGTGCTGTGCTGGTGTTTCCTGAGGGGGAGACTCTGTGGTGGTATGGGACTGTGGCTGGGTAACCGACTGTCCAGAGGTCTCTGATGGGCTAGGTTGGTCATCCTGATCCAGGTGTGCAGAGCTGCTGTTATCACTGAGGGCTTCTTCTGTGGGGGGCTGGATGTTGCTGGCACCTCCTCTCCGGTGACGTTGTGTGGGGGACCTGTGGGGATGTAAATGCAGTGTTAGGGTTTCTGCGTGTGTCATCTTGTGCATGGGTATTTTGCCTTATCTGGTTGTTATTTCCATGGCAGATTGGCCTTAGTGAGAGTTGTTATTTGGTGGGCTAGGTGATTGTCTCTAGTTTGCATGCAGTGGTGATGGTTGTCCATGCAGGTCTGTGATGGGTGTCCATGCACTGGTGGGGCATGCAGGGCTTGGCATTGGGATGAGTGGGTTGTGATGGTGGGATGTATGTGAGGTGGTGGAGTTATGGTGGTGAGGGTAGGGGTGGGGGTTTGTGATGGCATGCAGGTGGGGGGTGAAAGTAGTAAAGATTTGACTTACCAGAGTCCAGTCCTCCTGCTACTCCTGCCAGGCCCTCAGGATGCAGTATTGTCAAGACTTGCTCCTCCCATGTTGTTAGTTGTGGTGGAGGAGGCGGGGGTCCACCGCCAGTCCTCTGTACAGCTATCTGGTGTTTTGCAACCACGGAACGCACCTTCCCCCGTAGGTCGTTCCACCTCTTCCTGATGTCATCCCTTGTTCTTGGGTGCTGTCCCACGGCGTTGACCCTGTCCATGATTCTCCGCCATAGCTCCATCTTCCTAGCAAAGGATGTCTGCTGCACCTGTGATCGTAATAGCTGTGGCTCTACCCGGATGATTTCTTCCACCATGACCCTTAGCTCCTCCTCAGAGAGCCTGGGGTGTTGTGGTGCCATGGGTGTAGTGTGAGTGGTGTGTGTGAGTGTGTGGGGTGATGTTTTGGGGTGTGTGCTGTGAGGTGCATGGATGGTGTTCTGTGGCTCTGGTTTTGTGGGTGCTCTTGGTGTCTCTCTCTCTCAGCTGCAAAACATTTTGGAGTCGTAAAGGATTGTGGGTAGTGTGTGTGTGTGTTTTATATTGGTGTGGGTGTAGTGTGTGTATGCGTGTCAGGTGTGTGTAGTTTGAATTGTCCAATGTGGTGTTGTTTTGTATGTGTTTGTGTATTTCGAGCGCAGCGGTATGTACCGCCAATGGTTTCCTGCCATTGAAAGTCTGCCGCGGTGATTCGTGGGTCATAATGCTGTGGGCGGTGTGGGTTTTGCTACTGCCATTTTATCACTGACCTTTGGGCTGGCGGACTTGTGTGTGTGTCTGTATAGTGACAGATTTCTATGTGTGGGTCGTGATATGGTTAGCGGTATACCGCCGCGGTTGCTGTATGTTGGCAGCTGTCGGCATGGCAGTAAGCAGGACTTACCACCAATTTCATAATGAGGGCCTATATGTCCAGAAATTGACATCACTACGTGCACTCAGTTTGGTGATACAGTTCAGTTTTCTTAGATGTAAACAAGAAATGTTGACCACATGTACCATAATGTAATGCAAAGGCCCAGACTGTGCTGGGAAGTGCTATAGTGTAGAGTGTATCCACAAAACCATACCTTCCGTCCTGAGTATTCCTGCCCTTCCTACACGTTTGCATATGTCACACTTGTCTTTTCTCAAAACATTCCGTTCAGATTCTATGCCCAACAAGCAGATCCTACGATCCGCATTTGGAGTGTATGGTCCAGGTGCAGATAATCCGCCCTCGGGTTGTAGAATCCAGAGATGGGCAGGAAGTTGCAGGCAGTGATTTTCTTGTCATTTTGAGTCATTCTCGGCTACAAATATCATCCTCTGCCATCCTGCTGCTCTGTACACCCTAACTGGCTGAGAGAGTTGAAGAGAGGACACCTTGCTTCAGCGAAAGGAAATTAGACATTTTAGCTGGGCGGGTGCCGGACAATTACCCACAGCTTTATGGGTGCCCAGAGGAGCTGCTGAGCAATGCAGTATACGCCAAGATCTGGGAGCAGATTGCGCAGCACTGCACTGAGGTGGCAGTCTACCACCGGCGGGCCAGGACATGCCACAGGCGCTGGAAGGACCTGAAAAGTTGGGCCCAACTGAGGGTCAAAGAACTAAAGGGACAGTCCTCTGAGTCCCACATGTACAGGCCCTGCCTCACGTCACTTTACAGGAGGTTCCTGAGGACAGCCTGGCAGACCCTCCATGCTCAGCTGGAGGATTTAGAGCAGCAGAGATCTGGTAAGTGTGCTGCCTGCAAACTGTTTCTGATAGCATGGTGTTGGTGGTGACAGAGCAGTACTGACATGTATCACATGTCACCATCAGTGAAAGGAAATTGGACATTTTAGCTGGGGTGGCTGCTAGATGATTATCCCCAGCTTTATGGGTGCACAGAGGAGCAGCTGAGCAATGCAGCATGCACCATGACCTGGGAGGAGATTGCACAGCACTGCAGTGCAGTGGGTGTCTATCACCGGTGGGCCGGGACATGCTGCACATGCTGGGAGTACCTGAAACTTTGGTCCCAACTGAGGGCCAAAGAACTATTTGGCCTGTCCTCCCAGCCACCCGATCACCTACCCCGCCTTACGCCACTGTACTGGAGGCTCCTGAGGACAGGCTGGCCAACCCCCCATGCTCAGCTGAACAATTTGGAGCAGCAGAGATCCTGGTAAGTGAGCTGCCTGTATACTGTGTCTGGTAGCATGGTGTGATTGGTGACAGAGTAGCACTAACATGTATCACATGTCACCGTGTGTACAACCTTGGCAATTGCTTCAGCAGTCAAAAGGCCAATGCCCCATGGGATCACATTGGAAGCACTGACCAAAGTGCATCCTGGGACTTGTTGTGTTCCGAACAGTACGGAGTAGTGAAGCAAGGGCGTTATCACTGCTGGGTGCAATAGCAAAGGGATGGTTCAGACACTGTACAGTGTGAGGTCAAGAGGTTACATTTCTTGTGTTGGATGCTGTGCCATGCATACGTTTTGTGAGCCTCTCATATCTCTGTTCACATAATCCCAGCAATTGCTGCAGTAGTCATAAGGCCAATGAGCCAGGGGATCACATTAATAGCACTGACCAAAGTGCATCCTGGAACTTGAAGTGTCCTGAATGCTACAGTGGAAATAGTCATTAGTCTTGCATTTATGTGAAGAAATGCAATGCCGACATAATGACTGGTGAAGCAAGGGCCTCATCACTGTCCAGTGTGAGGTGAAGAGGATACATTTATTGTGCTGGATGCTTTAACATGCATGCCTTTGTTGTGTGTATCATCAGTGTAAAGTATTATTTCATGTATCTTGGAATAATGGCTGACTTTGGAACACTTGTCTCACACAAAATGGTTCCAACATTTCCAAATTCAAACTAATGGACAAGTCTCCACAACAGTGGCTCAGTCTCAGGTAACATCTAGCTAGCTGAGCCTATTTGCACATGTGCCAACTGGTGTACAGCACTAATAGGCATTCTTGAATTGCCAAACGTGGCACATGCAAAGCAGATTGGCTGATAGTATCAGGGATCCTCAAATACATGTACTCACAGCTTAGCAAATGTCAGAAGCAAGGGCTGTTTTTTACATGTACACCCATTAAGGCTTTCATGTAACATCAGACCATGCTACACAGCAGATGACATGCAATAGTTTGAGACTATCAAGTCTGCACTTGACAGGGTGATCTTGGACACATTGCTTTTGGGGCGGACAGCTCCACCCAGACTGTGTTCTATCTCCACTTGTAGACTGACTTGTGAAGATGACTAGGTAGTGAGGACGAAACCCTTGGCCCAAATTACTTAGGTAATTTTGAACTTCTGTCCAATCATTCACACATACAGCTGCTATGGCCCTTGTGAATCAGGCCTAGATATTGAAATCATGCTTAAGGTTAGGCTTTGTCACTACAGAAGGTTATACAACCCACAATTGTAACAGATGTCAATGTGTGAGTTATGTCTGGACATCTCTGTGATAGTATACATACGTTTGGGATCTAAGTCACCTGCAATTGGTCAGTGAGATCAATGGAGAATAAAGTCAGAACCTGCTTCTTGTACTCATGTACCTTGCCTTGATTTTGACACCGACTACATAATTTTCTCACTTCCATTTCTGTGGACCCAGCTAGAGAGAAAGACCAAGGAGAAGACCGGGAACCGAGAAGAGCTTCCTGGGAACGTCTGCGGGCACGGCCTCTTTCATCTACCAAAGAGTTAGAGGAGGAGGAGGGACCTGTAACATCTACAGACAGGGGTAGTGCACCCATCCGGAGGTACTCTGAAGACAATGACCGAGTGAAGGCTGCAGAAACTGTAGGGGGGCTTGACTTGAAAACCTCTGGCCATGGGGAGAGGATGTCACCTCTCCCCTTGACGATGAAGAACTGGACCAGCCAAAGGTGTCCCCAGAGTGGGAAACATTAACACCTGGGCCTGCTTCTGACCCCTCCTGACAACGTGAAGCCCCTAGTCCAATGGGACACCCAGCTTCCACCCCTGCCTCCAGCCCCACTCCAAGTGCCTGTCTTAGTCCCACGAGGAGCTCACATGTCCTCAACACCCCACATCCCTCTTTTTCCACGCAAAACCCTCAACTGTGTTTTGACCCCTGTGGCTGCATCTCACAAAGGGATGGTGGCATCTGAGAGGAAGCTGGGTAAACTCTCTTGGCTCCTACAGCAGTTGATTGATGAACAGCGTAGGACCCGAGTGAAGTTAACCTGTTCCTTGATTTAATCAATGCCACCCTCACTTCCTTGGTGCAGCCACAACATCAGCCCTGTCTCAGTGTCCCGCCCATACCACTGTCTATGTGTCACCCTATAGATCCTCCCACTCTGTTTCCCCCCATACTTCTTTAACCTCTGTGTGTCTCAGTCCCGTGGGGTGTTAGGCCCTCCAATGGCCAGCCAGGAGGAGGCCACTACACCAGAGGATCTGATTGTCATCAAAAAGGAGGATGACCAGAATTACATTTGAATGGGCAGAAACCTCTGATTGGACTTTTGCTTTGCCCCTTGTACATACAGTGATTTCCCTGATGTTTCCTGGCATATTTTTTCCCAACCCCTTCTATGTCCCCTGCCTCTAATACATGAAGAGCAATATTTGATTTTGTTTCTCCCTTCCCAATGGATAGGTTTTATTAACTTTACAAGGATATTTATATAAAAAAGAAAAATCGAGAAGAACTGTGTTGTGTAGTTCATTGTCTGTGCTGGAAGTATGGAAGTATACATCTGGAGTTGGTTAGCTATGCTTTCCACATGACACAATTGTACACTGGTGATTCTAGTGCTGAACATTGCGTATCCGCATTGTTGACACATATATGCCCTACAGCCTCATTCAGCATGTGAACATATCAACTAATGCCCAACCTAGTTGAAATGTGGAATATGTTATTTATTAACATAGTGCTGTGCAAGCACATGTCACAATGCTCATGGGGGATCTCGCTTGCGTCTTCTCAGTTTTGGTGGTGAGGATCTTTGTGATGTGGTGCATTTCCTGGGGTTCTTAGTTGCAGGTGGGTGTGGTTCCTGTCCAGTGTGGGTGTCTGCCTGGACAGGGGGTGTTAGAGCCTGTCCAGTGTGGGGGTCTGCCTGAACATGGGGTGTCTGAGTCCGTACAGTATGGGGTCTGCCTGGGCGGGGGTGTTTGAGTCTGTCCAGTGTGTGGGCTTGTCTGGAAAGGGGGTGTCAGAGCCTGCACAGCATGGAGGTCTGCCTGGACAAGGGGTGTCTGAGCCTGTCCAGTGTGTGGGTCTGCCTGGACAGGGGGTGCCTAAGCTTGTACATTATGAAGGTCTGCCTAGACAGGGGTGTCAGAGCCTGTACAGTATGCATGTCTGCCTGGACAGGGTGGTCTTCTGTGTACAGTGTGGGGGTCTGCCAGGACAGTGGGTGGTGTTCCCTGTACACTGTTGGGGGATCTGCCTAGACAGGGGAGTCAGACCCTGTGAAGGGAGAGGAGCTGGCCGTGCAGTGAAGGGCTTGTGCAAGGGGAGAGTTCTTGTTGTGGATTGCTTGAGGCCCTACGCAGGTTTCCTAACCACGGGTTGGGGGTGAATTGTTGCAAGTATATGTGTTTGCTCCCCTCCAGGAATTGACTGTGAAGGATTTTGTATCATCTTGAGTATCCTCTCCATCATCTTCATAGTCAATGCATGGTGACTTGCACTCTTGCCAGGATCTATCCTTCGTCTCCAACGCCTGATTCATTCTGTGCACCAACTGTGAGAGTCCGTGCATGTCCTGCAGTTAGGCAGACATGTCAGATGGGGTAGCCCCTATGTCACAAATGTCCTGCCTCATCTGACTGCTGCTGGAAAAAAGCTTCCTCCCACTCTCTGACATATATATCTGCCCACCCTCTCTGCCTGGGACGGCCTCAACTACAACCAGCAGTTTCACCACCAGGTGGTTGCAAGTTGGAGGTTGTGAGAAGTAGATTTGTGCCTAGGAGATTCCTGCTCCTCACCAGGGCTGATATCTCCATCAGATGTTGGAGAGAAGGCCTGGAAGACACTATCCAAGTATGAGTATGTAGGGGACCCAAGATGTCTAGCATGGATGTGCGGGCTTTGGGTTGGGGTTTGTGAGGAATGGGAAGTCCTTTTGGGTGTAGAACGGGGCACCATGCAAACCACTACAGATGGTCTTTGTTGGTGAGCTGCAATGGCCAAAAAGAGTGGTCAGGGGTTTGTACTTCACATCATTTGAAATCAGCCCCTGATCTTCCTCCTCCTCTACTTCCTCATCCTCCTCCTAATGTGCACTTCTGGCAGCTGACAAGGCAGCTTGGAAGAGGAGTGGGTTCTCCCTTCTGATTGCCCGGCGCCCATCACTAGTAGATGGTCCTTCCTCCAGACGCAAGTCTTTGTCCTCACCACCTGTGAGACAGAGGTTGCAACAGGCTAAGTATTTGGCTTACAACATGATGCGGTGCAACACAGGAATTACATAAAATTATCTTCATATCAACAGATATTCCACATGTGACCTATTATGTGTACCCCTACACATGATAGCTCACACTGTGGCATTGAGGAGTTCAATGCAGATGTCAAATGCAAAAGCAAACTCACCAGTTGCAATCACAGGTCTGTGTGATACTTTGATTCCCCTAGATGACAGCTACTGGACTGCGCTTCCTGTGTGTATAGCAGAACACGTCTGTGATCCAGTAGCTTTGGAAAGAAGTGGCACCATGGTTCATGTTCTTCATGTATTATATGTGATTATGCACACCTGACGTCAACATCACTGATCTTTCAGGGTACATTTTACACCCACAAACATACCCCACAATCCATTGCATCACCAATAGCACGACTGAGATTGACAACACAACACGTATACACTGAACACAACATAACACAAGTCAGACACACAAATACACCACCAAAACACATACAAACCCCAAACACCTTTATAAGCCACACACACACAACCACACAACAGCACCCTCACCAATACACCCACAACACACACCATGGCACCCCCTAAGTACACCCGCTTCACAGATAGGGAGCTAAGGACCATGGTGGATGATTTACTCAGGGTCGAGCCACAACTATTTGGGGCATAGGTGCAGCACACACCCGTGGCCAGGAAGATGGAGCTATGGCAGACAATAGTCAACAAGGTCAACGCAGTGGAAAACCATCCACGCAAAAGGGATGACATCTGGAAAAGATGGAACGACCTGCGTGGGAAGGTTCGGTCAATGGCATTGAGGCACAGCATCGCCGTACAACAGACTGGTGGCAGTCCTCCACCTACACCCACCAAATACACCGACTGGGAGGAGAAGGTCCTGGCTATCCTGCACCCAGAGGGCCTCACTGGACTCCATGGAGGACTGGACTCGGGTAAGTCAACTACTTTATCCTAACATTCACCCCACCTATAATGCATGTATCAACCCAACCTTCTCATTCCCACCAGGACCCAATCCCTAGCCAGCCCACAACACCCACATCCAACTACCCTGCATGCCCACTATCCCTCAAACAGACCTCCATCCTGCCCCCTGTGCATAGTCACCTATCCCTGCATGGATTCCAAGTGGCACTACAGCACCCACAATGCACCTCCACCCCCTACATAAAATGCAAACAAATGTACACAAAGGTACCTTGCATGCCATGTCAGGGGAACATAAGCACAAAATAGGACAGAGTAGTACATCAATTGCCAAAAAAGTACCTGACACCCACATGTCCATTCCCCCCCACAGGCACCACCACCCATGCCACCTGGACAGAAATGCCAAGGAGTGCCAGCGCCCCACATGAAGACAGAGGCCCCACTCAGGACGGTGCAGAGGGATGTCTGGAAATTGAGGAATACCCTGGCCCATTACACAGTCGTGGACTGTCACCCTCCAGCAGCCACACCTAGGATACCACTGACAGCTCTACCACCCAGCCACCATCATCAGCTCTGGCCAAACGACCCCACACCAGTGTCTCCCCACCACAGACTGGCGGCCCACATGTACAGAGGCCAGAGTCTCCACCCACCAACAGGCAGGATGATGAAGGGGCCCAGTGCAAGTGGGACTGCCAGACCTGTGCAGGGGACACAGGCACAGGGGGTTAGGGCCAGTGGGAGGGCATCAGTGGCCCAGGGGGGTGGCCAAAGGATGGATGAAGCAGCCCAGAAGGTGATATCTGAGGTCCTAGCAGCATACCACCATACCCAGGACAGGATGGGCCAGATCCTGGCCACCTTGGAACAGAATCAGAGGCTGCAGGTAGCACACCACCAGGATGCCATGGAGTAATGGAAACAGCTCAATGCCACTATGGCCTCCAATGCAGGGGGTGCTGCAGCACCAGTACCACAGCCAGCCTGAGTCCTCCACCCACCTGCAAACCCCCACCACTAGCCAGGACACTGCCCTGCCCTCTACATCTGCAGCAGCTACTGGACTGGTGGCACTTCCAGAGGATACACAGGAAATCAGCACCCCTACTCCTGCAGTCCAGCTCCAGCCACACAAACGTGCCCTCAGACCCAGACATGCCACTGAAACACCAGCAAAGACCAAGCCCACCGCTAGGAAGTGACTCTGCCCTGAACTGTCTCCCTTGTGTGCCACTGTGCTCTCTTGTTGACATGCCACTGCCATCACACCATCTACCAATGTCCACATGGACCAAAACCCAGTGCTACCAACAGCTGAGCATATGTACCTGAGTATGGATATGCACCATGTGCCCCCTCCCTATCACTGTCCCACGAAATGTGTAGATTTTGCCATTTAATAAATACACCTATGCACTCAAATCGTATGTCCCGCGTCAATATGAGATGTCAATTGTGTATGCATTAACCAGTCGATAACCTAATCATACCTTTGTGTCTGAAGTATGTCACCCTGTACATGATATTGGGTTTCCTGGCACATGCCACTTCAGTCAACAGTTAACAGGGTCACTGACTATAGACACCACATTACCAATTACATGAGTCAGACTGAAAGGAGGAGACAGGAGCGCATTTTCAGAGTGCACATTACACTTTTTAACCTGACAGAGGAGGAAATATATGAGAGGTATAGGTTGAACTCAGCCGCGATACTTGATCTGATAGCTGAGCTACAACCCAATAATGCAGCGCAGAACACTAAGGACTCACAGCATACCCACCCATGTGCAGGTATTATGCTCCCTCTACTTACTCACCTCAGGGAGCTATCAAGGGGTCATAGCAGCAGCTGGAGGGGTCTCACAGAGTACCCTCTCCAGATTTTTCAATGCATTTATCAACACCATGCTGAGCAAACTACACCAGTACATCAGATTCCCCCACACCCCACAGGAAATACAGCAGACAAAATTAGAATTTTACCAGATAGCACAGTTTCCCCACGTCTTGGTGCCGTTGATGGAACACATGTGGCAATCTGTCCACCATCCACCACAGAGTATGTGTACCGCAACCGGAAATACCAACATTCAATGAATATACAGGTGATATGCAATGCCTCATACATCATAACTGATCTCGTGGCCAGGTACCCAGGAGCACCCATGATTCATACATCTTTCGCCATAGCGGCATACACACAAGACTGCTAGCTGGGGAGTTTGGTGAAGAATATCTACTGGGTATTGTCCCTCTTTACAATGGCGCATTGATGGCATGCTGATGTCAGATGGCCCACTTCTTATTATACCCTCTGTCCCTTCCAGGAGACAGTGCGCACCTACATGATGACGCCCTACCTCAATCCTGCAACACCTGCTGAAAGGAGATACAATGCAGCACACAGGGCAACCCGCAATGTGGTGGAGCGCACATTTGGACTGCTGAAGAGTCGCTTCCGGTGCCTCCACAAAAGTGGAGGGGCACTACAGTAGAGTCCAGAGACGACATGTAGAATAGTGGCTACTTGTGCTTTCTTGCACAATATAGCTACCACCATGGGCATACTTGTAGAAATATGTGATACTGAAGACTATATTTATACTTTTTTAGCGCTGTGTTTGTGCTGCTTTTTGACGCAAAAACGGTGCAAACTTACAAAATACAATTGTATTTTGCAAGTTTGCGCCGCTTTTGCGTAAAACAATGACGCAAATGCGACGCAAAAAAAGTATAAATATGGGTCTGAATCTGATGAGGATGATGATCCCATACCACCCCTACATCCAGCAGACAGGACCAGTGCAGCAGAGGGAAGGCAAAGGCGTGCTGACATCACACACAACCATTTCAGACGTAAGTATAAATGACACAAATCCTCTGACAACTGTACCTGTAGTGAAATAAATGTATTACCTTAAGTCAGGTAATGTGCGTTTGAGGAATTGCAAAAAAAGGTTAAGTGATAAACTAGAAACAAAGAAGGACCTGAGTAATGCAGTATTACGTCATAGTGAAAACATAAGTCCACTGGCAGCTACAGTCATTTTTTGCAGCCAAGCACACCACTCGGGTGCCCAGTTACCTCACTGGCACCTCTATTGTCCGCCTCAGTGGCAGTGCTGTGCCTGGCACTGCACCGTCTGGTGTCCAATGCTGGTACAGCTACACTGCTGAGGCTGGAACTGTCCTCAGTGTCCCCCAGTGCAAGCTCACTTGGTGTGGCTTACCTCTGTCCCATTATGTTGTCGATCACATTGGTGATCTGTATCAGTCCATTCGCAACATCCCTGCTGGTGTGGGCTGCCTCCACTTGTGAAGCCACTGCACGATGGGCAATCTGTGATGTTGCAATTGCCACCCTATTTGAAGCACGACAGAAGCCACCAAACATGCTCATAAAACTGCGCTTTTGTCTGCGGTGGCTCACCCTCTCATGGCGCAGCTTCTGGCATAGTTCACGGACAGCACTTGTGAGGTCTCTGGTGTCCTGTGATGCCTGCACCTGTCCCTCATGCAGCAGTGCTATGTTAGAATTGAGGGACTCAAGCTGGCGATGCAGGCCCACCATGTTGCTGTTATGTTGGCGCAAATTCTTTTGTAATCCCTGGATCCTTTTATTTTGTAGGCGCTGCTGCTGCAACATAGCAGCTTCCAGCTCACCAAATAAGGAGGGACCCTCAACTGCCTCATGCTGCTGTGCCCCGGAATTTGTTGCCACAGCGGGTTGCTGTGGTCTGCAGACACCTGACCTGACCTCCTGCATCTGTCTGCGCCTGCCTGTTGGTGATGGGGAAATTGGGCCTTCCTGCTGCTCATCTGAGTCTTGGCTGAGCTCTGACAGTGGCAGTGACCTGGGCCTGCGTCGGACAAGCGCTATGGTGATAGACCCACTGGTGTTGGAATCAGAGGCCTGATGGGTGTCAGTCTCTTCTACACATGCTGATGTTGTGGCTGCTGGGCCTGGCCCACCTGCAACGACAATATGCAGCATGTCAGTTATGTTTGTTACAATTACAGTCACACAGTGGTACTAAAGGTACAGGTACTTATCTCCACTGTGTTGTGTGTGTTGTGTTCCTCTGGGTGTCGCTCTACTTAAATACATTCTATGTGCTACTTTCAACTCTGGGTTGTGGACTGCCACTCCCATAATGCATTGTTGTGCTGCTTCTAAGATGTGGACTCGACTACTTCTCACAATGTTTAACATTACTTGCTAATTCCTAAGGGGATTTTTTGCATACACATATGGGGTTACAAATCAATATTGCACTTACCTTGGCTGGTACTTGGTGTGCCGGAGGTGTTTATCTCTGTGACCCCTGTCACAGCTTCAGAGAGGAGTGTGGACTCGACTAGGTCCTCTAATGGGGTGGATGGTGCCTCTGTGGGTGGACCGCCTCCTGTGCCCCTGGCCTCCTGCAGTCTCCTTGCCACCCTCTCCTTCGCACGGGACCGCAGGTCATACCACCTATTCTTAATTTCTTCTATGGAGTGCTGTGCCACTCGAATTGCGCAGATTTTTTATTGGATATCTGCCCATAGTCTCCTTTTCTCAATCTCAGGCACCTCGAGTGAACTTTTGCCAAAAAGGCGGTCATGGCTCCTGACCACCTCCTCTGTCAGCACCTCAAGCTCTTGCTCGCTGAATTTTAGTGTGCGCTTTCTTTCTCCCTTCTCCTGTGCTTGGGCTGAGGTGTCCATCCTTGCTCTGGTGTGCTGCCTCCTTCAGAGTGCTGCTCTGTGTGGCTGGGCTGCTCTCTCTCAGGTTGTTTGTTTGGGTGTGGCACCTGAAACTGCCTGGGATGACTCACTTCCTGCCTGTGATGTCATCAGGCTCCTCCAGGTGTGCTTTCTCAAAACTTCTCGCAATTTGCGATTTTTTACCGAATCGCAAAAAAATCGCAATTTGCTACATGGCCAATTGCGACTCAGAAATAGTGATTTCTTAAAAATCGCTATTTGCGATTCGCAAGGCCATTTTTTCATACATATGGCCCTGTATCTTTGTAAGTGCGACATGTAGGTAACACACACAGACGCAAAGTATGAAGTACACCGTTAGGCATGTGTGTGCTGAGTTAACTTTGACATAATGGCGTCCCAGTGAGGACACGATTCCAAAGATGGGTACATGTGAGGATCCTAGGCTCATGTCAGCAAGCGACTAACGTTGGAGATTTTGAGACCCTGGATGAGGCCCCTGGCCAGGCTATGGTGACGTGGTGGTAGCAAAATGGCAGCCTCCTGCCATCCAGGTATGAGAGAGTAGAAGTGACTTAATTCCGCTAGCGTTAGTAGTCATGGCGGAAGGCGGTGTTCACCACCGTGCACCGGATCATTGGATTACATGGTTGTCAATGGGAACCCGGGCCAATAATGATCGCCGGCGGCGGTGACGGAGCACACCGCTGTGGTACCTACGCCATTTCGTCAGACCCTTGAAACTTGACTCCTGATGCCCATGCAGGCTAGTACTCCCCTGTGCGTGCTGCGGTGTCCTGACTCCGGTCCCTGAGGTAACACAGGACACAGGGGAATGGGCCCCGGCCTTCACTGCAGAGGAGCTTGAGAAGCTGGTGGACAGGGTCCTACCCCTGTATGCCAAGCTGTATGGGCGACCAGAGGAGCAGGTGAGTTGGCATCTGTCATCCTTAGATGTGTATGATTGTGGCAGATGCCTGTTTTCATGTGGGTTCGATGTGTAACTGCCCAGCCGTAGACTGTCTGGCATTTACTGTATGTGAGTTGATAACTTGCCTTTCAACAATGGCTGTTTCATAGGGAACAACATGTTATCTGTATTCGGTGCACACATACTGACATCTTTTTTTTTTGCTCTGTGTGTCCCATGCAGGTCACCGCCCATCAAAAGAAAGGCCTGTGGCAAGCCATCGCCAAGGAAGTGTGGACCCTGGGGATCTGCAACTGGCAGAGCACCCACTGCAGGAAGCGGGGGGAGAACCTGAGGCGCTGGGCCAGGAAGACCAGAGAGGCCCAGCTGGTGAAGGCCTCCCAAAGAGGAAGGGGTGCCTGTTGGGCCCTGACCCCCCCTTATGGCCCGCATTCTGGCAGTGGTCTAACCGGATTTGGATGGGTGCCTGAAGGCAGCACGGCAGCCACAAGGGGGTGAGTACCTACACTGTTGTGTTACTGCTGAGATGGATGAATGTTGGTGCTGTGGTATGTATGCATTCTAGTGCCAGGCACTTGGACAGGTGTGTTCCTGCAGTCCTGCCCCCTCAATGTCCCTGGAATGGTGTGAGGGCTAGTTTGGGCAGTCTCAATAGGCCCATGGGGGGCCCCCTTTCTGTCATCTGGTATGCTTTGTGGCCTCATGGACTTGCAAGTGCATTGGCTGGGCATGGTCTGTCATGGGTGTACTCCACACAGTGTATCAGGTCCCTGTTTTTCTTGATTATGTGGTGTATTCTGGGGTAATGGCCACTAGTCAGGGGCACAGTCATGATGTATGTTGTAGGTGCTGCGTGTAGGTATGTGACCTGGATGGGAGTGTGTGTGGGCCAGAGATTTACATATATTTAGTTTTGACAAAGTTCTCCCTTGTTTTGTCTGTCTACCCCTGTGCTCTTGTGTCCTGTGTGTACATCAGCATCATCTGGCGAGGGAGAAGTGGCACCAGCGAGTGGGGATGCAGCAGCCCACGGTTTCAAGGTGGCAGAGTTGATCGACGGCAAGGAGACCAGTGGGTTGGAGGGCGAAGGGAGTACCACGGGGGAGGCAACTACCGCTGGAGATAGTGACTCTGATACCTCCTCCGATGGGAGCCTCCTGGTGGTGGCAGACCCTACAGGGCACACCTATTCTATGCCATCTTCCGCCACCCCCATGCCAGCACCGCCCTCCCAGTTGCTCACCACCTAGTTGTCCGTGCCCCCTCACACAGGAGGGTGGGTGTCTCCTTCGCCCCAGGCACCTCATCCCCGGCCCCAGTCAGCCCTGCTGCCCTCAAGGAGGAGGCTATTGTCCTCTAGAGAACTATCTCTGTACGGCAGACAACCATTGTGAATGCCATCCAGGGCCTAGCATCCCAGAAACAGCAATGCAATGCATATCTGGAAGGCATTCACAGTGCCATATCAGGCCTACAGAGATCTTTTCAGGCTCTGGCCTCCTCTTTGATGGCAGCCAGTGTTCCTGGTCTTTCCGCCCTCCCACCTCTACCCCTTCAAGCACCCCACTCCCTTAACCCATCCCAAGCACATGTACAGACAGCCCTGCACACATATCAACACGCAAGAAGCACACAGATAAACACAAGCACCACCCTTCTCACCACAGGCAGGCACACACCCAACATACAAAAGCACACACAGCAACATCCACTTGCCCCAGTGTGTCAACCTCCCCCGCCACCCTGTCTGTCACCTCACCATGTACAACCACACGCACTGCACCCTCAGTCACTGCTGCTGCCCCCATTCATGCAGTCACCACAACATTTGATATCCAGACATGTACCCCAGACACTACACCTGCACTCACCACAACTACATTGACAGACACTTGCAGCACACTCACCAGACCTGCGAACACCCAGACAACATCCATGTACACTGGCAGCCTGTCTTGTCCCACTGTGTCCACCCCCCTCCTCCCAAAACACTCAAACATTCACAGACATCCACACCAAACACATCCACCACACATCAGCATACTTTGCAGACATCTGTATCCATGTCTGGCACATCTGCACCTGATACAAGCACCCCCTCAACCTCCACTCCCAGACCTGCCTCCAAATCCCCTCCAACTGCCCCTAAGAAGCTTTTCCTCTCCCGTATTGACCTGTTCGAACCCACTGGCCCACCCCGTGTTATCCCTAAATGTGCCCATCTCCTTGCCCAGTCCACTCCTTCACGTCCAAGTCCGCCCTTCCCATTCCTGTGCCTCTTACCCAGGGAGGAAGAAGCCCTGTGGTGCCCCAGGTCCCTGTGCACCCCCCTATCCAAGCCCACTCCCCCTCCTTCCAAGAGCAAGCCCAAACCCCCTTCACCTCCCAAACCTAAGCCCAAGCCCCCCCTTCCATACGTAAGTTCCCACCCTCCCAACCCTCTGCCCCTGTTCCCTGAGGTGCCTGGCTGCCCCATTGCTGCCCCTTTCCACTGGAGTACTCTTTGCACACGTGGGACTCAAGCTCAGGCTATAGTAGCCCTTCAGGGACTTACCGATGGACTGGCCAATGGCCTTATTTGGACATTAGTTTTGATTGGTCAAATAAATATCAGTGTCCAGTAGTGCTGTTGGCACAATATAGTGAAGTTCTTCTTGTTTCACTGTAGGGTGTGTTGTGCACATGCGTGTTCTTTGGTGCAGGTCTTTGTTGCCTTGTGTCTGGTAAGTACATGACATGTTTGGCTTGGGATGTGGAAGGGTTTTTGAGTGCGTTGCAAGGTGGGTGGGGTGGGTGTGTAACTGTGCCCTTTCTTCTCATGTGTACCAGGTTGCAGTACTTACCTTTGTCGTCTTCGTTGGAGGTCACGTCCTGGCGGTATATGGCAAGGAGCAGCACTGGCATTATTTCCAACTCTCTCTCCATGTCTGTGTCGGCGTGTTCTGTGTGTGTCCGGTGAGTGTGTCCTTTTATATTTTTCATTTCCGCCATGCTTTGCCTGCCGGTGGTTCCTGCCCCGGAACTGATGGCGGTCTTGTGTTTCATTATTTGGTGGGCAGGTAGGACCTTTCCACCGGTTTGTGGGCGGCTTCCTCCGTCCTCGTCGGGACTACAAAGATAGCGGTGTTTGGATGGACCGCTACTTGTTTCCATTGGCTTTATTATGTGGCGATCTGGACCGCCAGCATGCTGGCGATAGTTACCGCCACCGCCAGCGGGGCGGTGTTTACTGCCATGTCCATAATGACCACCTTTGTCTTTCACAGATACACTCAAACCAGCAATTAATACAATGCTCACAATCACACACACTATTGCCAACCCCACACACACACATACTTACTTTTACTGCGTTTTCTTTATCTGTACTCATGCCTTGTCTAGAGTCAGACCAAGATATAAAATTTAAAAATCTAAATTGCAGAATCAAAAATCTAAAGCAGCTTTTTTTTCTATACATGAGCAAAGCAAAAATGCAAAATCAAAATATCTCTCTTCATAGGGTTTTTTTTGCACTTATTTACAACAGTTCTTGATCTTCTAGAAAGTTCATCAAGTATTCCCTACTTGCAAATGTCCAAAATCACTACTAAAAGTTAAAATGTCTTTAGTAATAAACGATTTGGCAATCATGTATAAGCACTTCCAGCATCTAATGTCTCTGCTCATCTAGCGGCAATGACATTTCAAAGTTCAGCTCAAGAGCAATTTCAAGGTTCAAAATATACATTTGAATCTGAATTGTGAACACAAAAGGCAATTAATTCCTTTTCCCTTTCATTAGCAACAAAGTAAGTCCATTCAGGTACTGAGTACCTGCGACTTGACACTCTTTTTCGTTCCGATCTCCTTGCTGCACAATTTTCACTGTCACTTTGATCATATTTTTGGGCTATAGTTGGAAGCACATCTATTATTGGGTCTGGACTCTTTGTGGGCCACTGGTCTCCTCTCACAGTTTTTGTTTTATGCACAACTGGATTTGCAACATTCACTGAGCTAGCTGGTCAACTGATTCTGACTTGACCCTCCTGCACCTTCAATTGCTTTTGACACACTCCAATTTTAAATGTGCAGGTTCTGTGATAGCCACTTGTCAAGTCCTCACAGTTTGCCTAACCTGCACCCTTTTACTCACCGATTCTACCCTAACCATGGGTACAGCCATGATAAGAACTTGCCATTGACGGTAACAAACTATTTGGCTACACTGCTTTTCCTTCACTGGAAACCCAAGCATCATCTTCATCTCTCTGAACAGAGCCTGCTGTATTCTAACCTCTATGTTACTCTTCAGTCACTTCTTCCTGCAATCTCTAAACCTCTTCTCAGGTATCAATTGCTGTCATTAAGAAACTTTGGTTTGTCTCACTGGTGCTACTTCTATTGCTCCATTCCTCATTAAAGAATGTGCTATTGGTAAGGTAAGTGTATTGCTTTCAACAATTGTTAAACATTGTCACCGTTTCAGATAGGTGATCCAGAAGAGGTCAAAAAATCTCTCTAGTACCATAACTGTCCGAAATCATGAAAAACACCAAAACTAAGGCACTTTGAGCTGTTCAGAAACACAGCATGCTCTAGTGAGAGATACCAATTTGGCTACTTGGGTGGAAAACACTCCTTGAAGCCATGAAGCTTCTATCACTCCTTAGATTGTGCAGACTGCGTAACCAGCTATAGGGAGTTCCATCATTATCTCTTAAACAGGAGCCATTAACGAACATGACATAGTCATTTTTATCTAAAGGAGTATCTTGAATATCAGGTCTTGGTTTGGTGCACAGTTCAGTAACATCGAGATAGACATGCTCCACTTTATCTTGATTATTAGCATTTTCAACATTATTGGGCATAAGTGTTGCAGGATTTAACACAGTGCATCTTCTAACATTTACAATAGCTGTCCCCAAGATCAGTTGCTCATAACGGGTAAAATGAGCAATAGTCAGGTGCTGAGTTTTCGTTCATGTCAAAAGGACTTCAACTGAATGAGGCACAACAATATTCAGGGGATGGACCCTAACAATGCTTTCAACTGGGCTATGCTGATACCTGGAGCAGCAACGAACTTTAAACAGCTGGGCGAAGCAGCAACTACAGGGTCCAGTGTAGCAGAAAAATAAGCCACTGGTCTGTTGACCCCTCTGTGTAACTGTGTCAAAACAGAAAGTGCACAACCATCTCTTTCACATCAAAACAAAGAAATTATTTACTGTAATCAGGCTTTCTCAGAGCTAAGGCTCGGCACATGCTTTCTCTCAGCTCGGAGAAGACTTTCATTCATGTGCCATCAAATTATGCCAAATCAGACACCTCCTTGTGTGTCAGTTTCAACAATGGCTTGGACAACAATGAAAAGTAGCTGACCATTCCCAGAAACATTCTGACTTCTCTTTGTGTTACAAAGCAATTTATTTGCATGATTGCTGAGATTCTCTCTTGGGACAACTTTTTGTTCACCTTTCTCTATGTGGTGATCTAAATACTTCACCTCTCTCTGACAGTAGTGTAATTTTGCAGGGGACACTTTATGGCCATGTTCGCCAAGATGGTTTACCAGGGCAACAGTTTCTCTTCTACAGGCTTCAAGTGAGTTTGATGCAACCATCAAATCATCAATGTACTTATCCAGAACTGAATGAACAGGCATGTTCAGGGACTCTAAATTCTTTTTTAAGATCTGATTAAAATGGATGGTGACTCCGTATAACCCTGAGGCGTACAACACCATGAATAAACACGGCTTCTGAATTTAAATGCAAAAAGGAATTGGCTTCCCTTGTGGGGTGGAATGGAAAAGAATGTCTGATGCAGGTCAGTAACAGAGATCCATTCCTCTTCACAAGGAATCTGGAACAAAATCACTGCAGGAGTTTGTAACACTAGACAACATGGAACAACAATCTCATTCACCTTTCTCAAATCCTGGACTATGCATTATTTTCCACTGGGCATCCACAGTCCTAAATAGGGGAACCACAGGGACTTCCCATGATTTCTTTCAGGACACCTTGCTCAACAAAAATCTTAATTTCGGGTGTAATTCCAGCAATTACTTCTGGAGCCACATTATATGGCGGTTTCCTTGGAAACACTGCATTTGGCTTCATTGTGATTTTAACTGGCTCTATGCCTCTTGTGAGTCCAATATCATGCCCTGAAAATCCCAAAGGTTACCATAACTGTCTCTTGTAACTCCTCGGGCAAAACTTTAACTGTCATCACTGGGAAGAATGAAATCAGAGGGTACATTTCATCAATGGTACTAGGTGTTTCATCATCATTATTTGTCTGAATGGCTATTCCTTTCTGGGAGCAGCTAATGAAAGCAGTTTAGCTCACACAATAGATCACGTGCTAACAAGCTCACAGGACTTGAATTGCAAACCACAAATTGATGCTGGTCCTCAAGTGACCCTATTTTAACTGGAATATTTTATTTGCGGATTTACTTGAACCCTTCTTCCTGACAGGGGCACATTTAGTACTTCTGCGGTTCTGACAGTGGAACGCGTTGCTCCAGTGTTATCCAGGAATGGAACATTGTGTCCCATAACATTGACATTTACATAGGGACAACGTTGATCCGCCTCTAAGTATGCTGCTAACATGCATTCTTCCTCATCAACAACTTTCACTGTTCTATGTTTCTGAAACTTCAGTATCACTAAAATCAATTAGTAGGTATTGTGTTACCACCGGATTCATATTTGCGTTTGCTCTCTGATTCATGTTTTACTGAGGAACCATCACTTGCTGCTGTTGCATTGGGGCTTGAGGAACCTGCATTTGCCAAGGGACTTGAATCTGTTGGGGGACCTGCATCTGTTGCAATCCAGTAGGGACAGTCACATTTTGAACTCGGGGTCTTTGGATTTTCTGAATTATTGTCCACAGTTTGAGCAAAACTACCATTTTGCATTAAATTATTCACATTACTGTACTTCCAGTGCCTGAAACTATGGGAAGCATGAAATAAACTCAGTTTCTTTGTTGACTAAACATCAACCACTCTGATCCATCTGCACACCACGTCCTCTACGTCTGAACTGAGGCATGTTGTTAACATACTGTTGCACACCTTGCATCCGACTAGTGTTCACCATCATTTGTGGACTCTGTGTTCCTGCCTAGGCAGACTTAATGTTCATCACCATTAATTTGCCCTTCAACTTTTTCTGCCAATTAAATTTCATCACTATAATACCTATTGTACTGCAGTACTTCTTCAATTAGTTTATTCTGCAAGCAAATCAAATAATTCTGAATTATGTTGCCAAATTCAGGTTTCAATCCTTGCACATATCTAAACACAAAATTACATATCTTTCGGCTCAATCACTTCAAACCCGCTATGCTGTTTGAAAATTGCAGCAATCTTTCATAACAGGCATGAATTGACTGCTTCGTTTCCTGTGCTGTCCTGTCAATCTTTTGTCAATCAACATCTTTTAAGGAAAATTTGTTTTTCAGAAAGTCAATCACCTTGTAATACCCATTCAACACCTCTTCAGGCGACACACCTGTTACTGGATCTCTCTGCGATTTTCGAGTTGGCCAATCAACACTCCGCTTATGCTCAACCCATAAATCGACTGGAACCATAATGTCAAATAATGCATTCAAATCTTCCCACAGGCAGTTTGAAAGTTTCACAAACCTCTCTGTTTTCTTATGCCATTCTACTGGTTTCTCCGTAAATCTCAGTAATCATTTGTGAATGACAGTACAGTATGTCACATCTTCTCCACGGGACATGTACCTAACCTCTACCTGGAATCTCCCTCATTGGTAGCATTTTTACACTCTTATCAGTTGGATTTGCTCTAGCCGGAGGCAAATTCTGATTTGCTTTCTTTTGGTCTGTTTTCTTTGCCAATCGACCTCCCCAATTATTTAATGCTCCCTATGTTTGAATGTTCAAAATTTGTTCTTTAATGTGCAATCTCATGCTGGATGAGCTTATGCTTGCAATGTCTTTAGGTACTAAATGTCAACATGTAACTCCTTCTTAGGGGCTTTGATTTTTTCCAAATCCACATCATATTTTTCTGACAATTCTACTAATTTCTCATATGTCAGTCCTGCACGATTTGTAACATCTTTCCACATGAAGCTCAATTCTTTTTCATTGTATGTATCAAAATTTTCCAGCTCAAGTGTTCCCTCAATTAATTTATTCCATTCTAATTTTAATCTGGGCACATTCACTGTCCTGCTTCTTTCTGGGGTCTTTTCTGTTCTCACACTGCCGTTTACTGTACCTGTTGCTCCTCTTTGACTCAAATTGTCTAACCACTCATTTAACTTTTGTGGTGAAAAACCTTGCAAACTAATATTACTCCTCTGTGCCATATTTTGTGAGATACAGCAATGCATACTGGCCATCTGATGTGGTGTGGACATGTGTGGAACTGGAGTTCCCTGCGGATGTCTCACATCTACTATTGGTCCTGTTTGATTTAACATCTCACTAGAATTTTCATTTCGCGTAGGTGTTGATGTTGGACCAAACAAAGCTAATTTCTACATTTCTGAATTAGGGGCCAGATGTAGCAAAAATAAAAATTGCGACTCGCATTTTGCGAGTTGATGCGACTCGCAAAATGCGAGTCGCAAAGTGGAATGCCAGAAAAAAAAGCGATCCGATTTTGCGACTCGCAGCCGGACTCGCAACGCTGTGTGCGAGTCCGCAGTTTGCGAGGTCGCTGTTTGCGAGTGTGCAAAAACGAACTCGCAATTAGCGAGTGGGTGTCGCAAATTGCGAATACCTTCAAAATTACTTGCAGATGCAGCAGAACACTCCGGAAAGCATACCAGAACACCCTGGAAACACTTCCTGGCACATGATGATGACATCACAGCCAGGAAGTTAACAAATACACCTGGGAGGAGGGCTCAACAGTGAGCAGTGTCTCTGCCACTCACAGTAGCGTGCTGAGGAGTGGTAGGCACAGCACCATGGACGCAGCAGGGACCAGCCAGGCTGGCAGGAGGGGCAGGAGATCATAGATAACAGCCAGGACAGATTCATGTGGCACATGGCGTTAATGTGCCACATGACTGGTTGGCATTTTCCTGCCGATGGACAATTTCAACTTGTATATAGTTTCTTCATGACATTAATAAAACAGTTATTTTCGTTCCACTTAACAAATGGTTAATAGGTGAGTATGGTGGGAGTTGACACGTACCGTCCAGAATATTGCATTGCAATGTGGTCCCGTCTCAGTCTGCCTTGATTAGCTAGACTCCTATCCCCATGATGGCGATGTGGTTGTTCTTGCCCTTCATCATCAGGATCTGGGTCTGCAGGGGTGAGAGGTAGCCCACGTCAGGTGGCTATGTTGTGGAGGATGGCGCATGCGACCACAATTTTGAAAGCGGTAATGGGGGTGTATTGGAGGGCGCCTCCGCTGCGGTGGAGGCATCGGAATCTTGCCTTCAGGAGTCCGAAGGTGCGCTCTATGAGGTTCCTGGTCCTCTTATGCGCACTGGTGTATTGCCTCTCTGAATCATTGCTGGGTGTTAAAAATGGAGTCATGATCCATGGCCTTAGAGCATATGCACTGTCACCTGTTGGGCACAAAAGTACACTGTTAGTAAGTCCAGATAGTCGTGCACAGTGACCTGTGTGTATGTCTGCAAGGTGTATGCAGCTCTACCTAGGAGGTATCCATCTCCAAACTCCCCACGTTCCAGGCGTTGATGTATCCCACTATGTCTAAATATGTATGAGTCATGGGTACTGCCTGGAAACTTAGCTACGATGTCCGTGATGACGTAATGGGCATCACAAACAACCTGTATGTTGAGTGAGTGGGTACACTTTCTGTTGCGGAAAATATGTTTCAGATTAGCGGGGGGGCATATTTGAATGTGTGTCCCATCTACACATCCAATGACATGGGGGAAGTGGGCAATGCGGTAAAAGTCCAGCTTCGTGCTGTTAATTTCTGCCTCATTCCTTGGTAAGTATATGAACTGAGACCTGTGCGCTACTAAGGCATCTAGGAATGCCCTGAGGAACCTTGACACTGCACTTTGGGATACCCCACCTGCCACGGCAATGACCCCCTGATAGCTCCCTGAGGCCAAGAGGTGCAGTGCGCATAGTACTTGCACATGCGTAGGGATGGCGCAGCCACGCAGAGTCTTGTGTTCTAGCTGTGGTTTTAGTAAATCTATTAATTCTAGAATGGCAGCGCTGCTAAGGCGGTATTTATCATAGATCTCCTCTTCAGTTTGCTGGAAAAGGGTCTGCCTTGTTCTATATATCTTCTCCTGTCTGTGGCCCCTCCTCCTCCTCTGCTGGGCTGCGTAGACTCTCCTCCTCACTGCTATCAGGTATATGTCCTCCATCTTGAGTGACCCAGATGCCTTCTGGGTCTCCTTTTATACTTTGGTAATGGTTACCACCTGCTCTGAGTTAGTGGTAAATGCGAGTTGCAAACTGGGCTTTTTGCGACTAGTCGCAATTTGCGAGTTGCAATTGCATAAGGTTTGCGACTTGCAATTTGCGGGTCGCAAAATGGGGTCGCAACGGATGCGACTCGCAAACGGGTCCCATCGCTTTTTGCGAGTCGGAAATGGGCTTTTTGCATCCCATTTCCGATTTTGCACTGTCGCAAATTGCGAATCGGCCCGTTTGCGAGTCGCAAACGTTTGCTACATCTGGCCCTAGGTGAGTATAATGATCTCTGCATATCACATGGTGACACCCTTGCAGATACCGGATTTGGAGTCATTTTGCAGAATTACCTGAAACTTACAATGGAACAACTGGACCAATGGTTACTGGGACTGTCAGGGCACCTGGTCCAGTCAAATTTGTCTGACTCAGAGGAATTTTGATCTTTTAATACTGTATTGAAAGTCTGTCCTAGTTGATTCGGGGTAATACTCAGGGATGTCTGTACTGATGTATACATGTGCATAGTCTAGTTCTGATAAAAATTTGCATGGGTGCTGTCACATTAGTTGCAGATTCCATGTGAATCATTTTCATACTTGCCACTACCTGATTCACAATTGGGCTTGGAATTTGCTATGCTGTATTAACATCAGGAACTGGTGGATAAATTGCAGGCACATGTATCACTGAACTGACAGGTGTACTTGGGGCTACTTGAATCTGACTCTGTGAAACTGGAGCTGTCAGCACACTTGGGGCTACATTCCGAACTACTATCTCAAATGAATGATATGGGGAGGGGAGCGATTAATTAAAAGCTGATTTATAAACTCATCTTCTGAGTCACTCTCATGTGTAACTGTCTTCTTACCCTCATCTGCTGTCTGCTCTGTCTTTTCTGACAGCTTCTTTTTTGTTTTAGGTTTCGTACTCCCATCCCCTTCTTCTGTAATAGCTGGAAACAGAATATACCATGTAGATCATCAGCAAAGTCTGTTAGAAGCACCTTTGAGGGAAAGTGAAGAACAGGGGCTGCACATGGAAATCAGGAAAACATCCAAGGGCAAGTTAACACAACACAATTCAAAAGGGGATGCCTGCAACTTAGAATGTCCGTCCCAAGTCAGGAATACTCAAAACAGTTCTATTGGTCAATTCATGAGTCCACATTATGCAACATGGGCAATTTCCAATCAATCTATTAGCACAAATCGAGTTTGTAACATCAGGAAACTTTCTCAGGTTTGGTGAGAAGTCGTCTCTCCTTTCCATGTGAATCCAACAGTTTAACAATTTGTACATCACTTGTTGCACTCCGCATTCCTTCCCATGGTACAAGATGATTTCCACAGTTCACATGAGAAAATATTCTGTGAAAAAATGGCACTGCTTTACTTTCAGTCCCCAGGTCCTTATGTAACAATATCAAGGACACTGTGAAACAAAACTTACATGTAATACAATAGGGCTCTGTACTATTCATGAGAAACAACCTAATGGAAAACTTCATGTTAGAGGAAAAGAAAGGGTTCAACACTTTTACTGCAAATATGAAGATTTCAGGCCTAGTTAAACTAACACTACAAATATAATGCATTAATATCACCATTAATAAAACACACATTATATGCAAATATGAATGGATTCATCATTGATAATTTAGCATCAAAATACGTAAAAGCACTTAATTCATAATTGCAATCTTTATTAAAGCATCACATTAAGTATGACAGGGATGTGCAGTTATTTTTCTGCACACATGTAACTTTATACTAATAAAGCACATTAAACATAATAAATCAAGGCAATTTCTACTAATAATCATTCTAATGATTAAAATATATTTCAGCATTGTTTTAAATCATGTTATCACGTTGTCAGTTCTGGTAGGCACAATGTCCATCAAAAATGTAAAACATGAACACTTAAAATGTGTCAGTGCAGATTTTTCTCTATGTAGGCTTTTAAACGTAAATATAAATGACACCAAAGGCTGACATATGGTGCACTAAAAGCATTACTAACATTTATGCTACAACAGTTGAAGTGGACTGATGAAAACTACAAACTCCGTGCAATTCTAATCTCTCATTTAAGCGATTTGGAAAATGTGTATTCCTAATCCAAAATGCACATCGGTGAAGGAGAATACTTTCTTTGTTGGCACTGTGCTCTGTTTCATCAGTCAGTTTTAATATTTGCAATGTTCATTTAATGATAGTGTCATGTGATGGTGAATTGATTTCTAGTTACTCTAACAGCAAGAATTGTGACTTCACAACTTGGAAGTAATACGCTATTACAGTTAATAAGTGCAGTGCTTTTCACATTAAAGGTAGGTAGTCATCACTAAATTCCAGTAAATATTGTTTATACTCAAACTTGCCCTGTGACATTTGGCAAGAGACCAATCCCACCTATGTAAGATCTTGAAATATGTGTGGTTGAGGCATGCTTCTCACAGTTGTGTGCCATGAGTACTTAACAGGGAAGTTCAGTCCTCTATTGAGTATTGTGTGTAATAGAATTTGCCATCAGACACTAGTCTCCTCTTCACTCACTGGATTGAATCACAGAGTGTAGATGTGTGGTCGACATATTATACTAACCAGTCATCACCCCTGTGTTTTTATACTGTTTCTCAATGTAGAATAGTATTGGCCCATGATGGAAAGTGATGGTTGTATGCCCAAATCTTCCCCTTAGGCAGTGTGAAAATTGTTGGGGCTGCCCTGCCTGTGATCAGTGAGATGTCAACTTCTAAGCAGACATCATCGAAAGGTTTTATATTCTCACCCTAACCTGAGTACTCTACAAGAAGTCTATATGTGCTTCTAAATACTGTGCTCCAATCAACAATCCTGCATTGTCCCATATGGGGGCTGTACAATGAATTCATTTGAGAAATTTAAGCTTTTGAGTGCTACCGTCCAAGAATCCAACATGGCATGTAATGTCAGGTGAGGGAAGGTGAATAGGTTTTTTCTTGCAGTAAAGACAATTGATGCCAGGAAGATTGTCTAGGAGTGCCGTTCCAGTAGCCATTATCCGCACAGTCATGGGCAAAATACAATAGGTTGGAAAGTTGGTGTGTTAGATGATATGAGTACATGTCAGGGACCCTCAGGCCCTTAGAAGAGATATCCATATGTAGATTTGATGGCCAAGTTAATGGTTTTCTCTCTGCCCAGAAAAAGTTGAGTATCAAGTGGACATTAACAACCTGGTGGGACGTAGCGGGGGCAACATTCAACACAAATTATTGTACCTTGAAGCAAGTACCAAACCCCTTTTTGGCATCTAGTGAGACCACTATTGCAAGGTTATTCTTTGCTGACCATAATATACTAGAGAGGAACATTAGATGGTTCCTTGATGCATGGGAAAGGTACAAAACCTACCATGGAATCCTGGGATTTGTGATAACCATTTTCATGCTGTTTCCTAGGACTTTGGCTAGTATCTTGACATTGTTGCCGATGATGGAAATCAGCCTTTTGTTGGAATGTTGTGGTTGATTGTTATCTTATTTGTGAAGCAGAGAGATAATCACCTTATTAAATACCTTACCAAGCCCGCTTGTAGTTTCCTCCTCCTTGAAGACTCCTCAAGCGATTGGGGATATTAGTGGTCTGGTGATTCTGAATAAATCACTTTGTAAGATGCCATCACAGAGCGCCTTGAAAGGTTGATATAAAATCTCTTCCTCAATTTCATCAGTAATGCTCTTATCCTCAGGCAGTCTTCACCCCTTTGACAGAAAAGGGAGGCACACACCTGTCAAAAAATTAAACTCTGCTTGGTGCAAGTCAAAGTACTCGTATATACACAAGCATCAGCAACAGTCTGAGAATTCAATATTGATTTTGGTAGGGTGCGTGACAAGGGTGTTACAGTCCTCATAATTAGCAAAAAAAAATGGATTGGGTTTCTCTTTAGCTAAACCGTGCCACCAGAACCATACCAGATCTCCCCCCACTGTTTATAATGGTGCCATCACATTCAGATTAGAGCATATTCAGCCTTTTCAACTGGCCATAATGGTCAAATTTGTTCGGATCCAAGTTCCGCTGCAATTCCTGCATTGGGTTGTTTGTGTAGGAAGCAGGAAGATGTCTGATCTCTCTTTCAAAGGTGGTTTGAATTTATTTTGCTCTACATTTGTGGTGGACTAAGCCATGCATCATATCACTCCTCAGGACAGCCTTCCTCTTGACCCATGGGGATTGGACTAAGATACGAAGATACTGAAACTCTATTTACATCCAAACAGTCTCAAGGCTTCTCTCTGAGTGGATTTTGTCAAGGGAGTTTTTAACAGGAGTTTTTTATTCTCTACCTCTTGGAAGCTGGAGGCACATGGCCCAAAACCAAGGTTACCTTCACTTGGGATTGATCATAGATTCACCCCTCTATTATGGAACAACCACAAACATAACACAGAATCGAGTCAAAGGCAAGCAAGCCAGGATCCTCCATACTATCTTACAGGATTGACCTGTCCCTCCTATTTTCTGCATCTCTGAGTCTATTTCAGCTCACAAACAGGTCCATCATTTGACTGCAGTTGCTTCCATTAACGCATGTGTGGGCCTATACTCGAAAAGGAGTCTGGAAATGGAATTAAAGTAGCCTTGAAGTTATGGGAGACATAGATTAAACCGACGGTTAACATGGATCACAACTGATTTTGACAAATGCATATCTTTCATTGGGTCAGTCCATGTCTTCAGAACAGAATATTGCAAAGACTTCCAGAAAAGGATTGCTACTCCATATATTTTGAAGAAGAATGAGAGGAGCTCCATATTTGGGACATCTGGTTGTTGATGCACTATACTGCTACTAGCTATGTCCCCCTCTAGCTTTCAGACTCAGCTTGTGCAAGGTGTGTTTCTTGTATGAATGAAGTATCAGGAGAATTTGTGGCTATGTATGGCAGAAGTGTATTACTCTTATTATAGTTGTCATAAACGGGACACATATGCCCTCATTATGAGTTTGGTCGTCCACCACGAGGCCACCTGTGTGGGCTGAAAACCGCTGGCTCTAATATGAGTTCACCATGTTTTCACCCACTGGCCCAGCGGTGAACAGGGCCTTAACATTGATGCCGGATCGCACTGTTCCCGCCCACCAGCCCAGAGGTGAACATGGCCTTAACATTGACGCCGAATTGTATTCAAGCAGGCGCCAATGTGGGGGTGTGGCGGGTGCAGCAGCACCTGTCGCGCTTTCCACTACCTGTGATTCGGGCAGTGAAAAGCGCAGTGGGACTGTCGATGAGGGCCCCTGCACTGCCCATGCCAAATGCATGGACAGTGCAGGGGCCCCCAAGGCCCCCCGGCTTCCTCTTTTCACCATCCTTTGCTAGGCGGGGCTCCCTCCATGGAAATGCTAGAGGAAAGGAGACTTGTCATCCCCAGGGCAGCACTGCAAGCAGTGCTGCCCAGGTGGATTACAACCGCTGAGATTGCCAGGTGGCACCAAAGTGACGGTGACGGCCATCTGACTGTGTCGCTTTCGCCACAGTTGTAATGCTGCGGTTGTGACCGCCAGGGTAATAATGAGGCCCATAGTGTCAGGAGTGTCAAGTACTGGACTGGTGGATTCTTCAAGAGCAGAAGCCTGTTCTAACGTCCCTCTACTAATATCCACAATAACTTTCTGACTATTAATGAGTTGTGAAAATTCTCTAAGAAAAGTTTCTCGTAATGTAGATTGTCTTGAATTTTTCCAAAAATGTTATGCCACTTGAAAAGAATCTCTTACCTGACCTTTGCAAAGAAGTTAAATGCAGAGCAAGCACTCAAACACCCTTTGAACTATTAGTGCTGCAGAGAACTGAAATACCTTCTGTACGACGAAGAAGAGTCACTATTCCAAGATGCGTGAGCTGCTTTCCATGACCAGGCAGAGTATTGTCCTTTCTGACGAGGAATCTTCTGTGAGGTTAATATGTACACTGAAGAGATGCCTGCCTTTGCATGGTAGGGCTACCCCCATGCCTATGCTGGTGGAAAGGGGACTCGTAAATCCCAGGGCAGCACTGCCCTGGTGGTTTACAACTGCAGAGACCATCAGGCTCTCGCCTGGCGGCAACCTGGCAGTGCCAGCAGTCTGACCATGGTGCTTTCAGAGAACTGAAATACTTGCTGTACAACGAAGAAGAGTCACTATTCCAAGATTTGTGAGCTGCTTTCCATGATCAGGCAGAGTATTGCCCTTTCTGACAAGGAATCTTCTGTGAGGTAAATATGCGCAGTGAGGAGACGCTACCGTTGCCTAAGTAGTCAAGTTGAAGTGCGCCACCTACATTGACGAGCGCTTGCATGTCGAATGTCGAGCTGAGATTTCAGCTTGCACGTGAACACTAGACAGCTACCCTTCCAGGAACGTCTGCCATTTTGGAGATCTCAAAGTCAATGTGTGGAGCAAACACGCGGAGGGTGGCCTTCAACAACAGTTTTTGCGGATGGCTTACCATGCTGCCAATGTGGATATCACCGGGCTCTTGTCAATCTCTGGCATTATGGTCTTTTGCACAAGTAAGTCTTTGTTCCTGCTACTTAATTCCTGACAGTACCTCCCTCCATAGGGTGCCTCCCCAACTTTGGCTTCTTGGGGTACATCGTATGGGGGCATGCACATTCATATTGTGTTCCCAGGATCGCTCCTCCTTCCACTCCACCAAATAGTATAATTTTCCATTCACCATTTATTAATCTAATATTCTGCTAA
Organism: Pleurodeles waltl; assembly: GCF_031143425.1. Taxonomy (NCBI): domain Eukaryota; kingdom Metazoa; phylum Chordata; class Amphibia; order Caudata; family Salamandridae; genus Pleurodeles; species Pleurodeles waltl. Next base: position 732,258,005 of record NC_090438.1, read on the forward strand.
CTTCAAATTCTTCTCCGGAACTCACAGTTACAGAGGTTGGACACTTAGGGGGTCATTACAACATTGGCGGTAAAAGGCGCTGAGCGCCGTGCAGAAGACCGCCAATACACCGCCGCGGCGGCGGAATTCCGCCACAGCTATTATGACACACATCTCGGAAACCGCCGAAATTCAGACACCCACACAACTCCGCCACACCAAAGGTCAGTGATAAACTGGTGAAAACAAAACCTCCACCTCCACGCCAACAGAAACACGCCCATGCTATTATGACCCACGAATCCAGGTGGCGGTCTTTCAACCGCGGTATTCCATTGGCGGTACACACCACTGCGCTCAAAATACACACACATCTCCAAAACACCGCCACATTGGACAATTACAAATACACACACCTGATACACATACAAACACCACTCCCACACACCCAACACAATATAAAACACACACCAACATCACCCACAAACTCCTACAACCAAAAATTTAGACGAAAGCCAGAGAGAGAGCACAGCATAGACAACCCCACCATACAGAGGCACACAACACCATCACCCACACAACATCCACGCACAAAACACCACACACCACTACACATCACCACACACATCAACACTCACACCGCCCCACACATCACACACACCACCCCATGGCACGCCAAAGACACCCCCGCTTTTCCGAGGAGGAGCTCAGGGTCATGGTGGAGGAAATCGTACGGGTAGAGCCACAGCTATTTGGCTCACAGGTACAGCACACATCCGTAGCCAGGAAGATGGAGCTATAGCGAAGAATAGTGGACAGGGTCGACGCTGTGGGACAGCACCCAAGAAATAGGGAGGACATCAGGAAGAGGTGGAACGACCTATGGGGGAAGGTGCGTTCAACGGTCTCCAGACACAACATCACGGTTCAGCGGACTGGCGGCGGACCCCCACCTCCTCCCCCACAACTAACAACATGGGAGGAGCAAGTCTTGACCATCATGCATCCAGAGGGCCTCGGAGGAGTCGGTGGAGGATGGGACACTGGTAAGTCAAATCTTAACTAACATACCCCTCACCCTACCTGCATGCTATCACACCCCCCACCCCCACCCCTATCACCCCAAATCCTCACTAATGTATTCATAACACAAACTACACATCCCAACACCAAGCCCTGCATGACACAACTAAGCATGGACACCTATCACCTAAGCATGCCCACTGCACATACTCACAACAACCCCCTAACCATCATCACACAAGCCCCCATACAGGAATGCTTGCACTGGGGTACACAGACACCCACCCATTGCACGCCATCACACCCACAAATGCAATAATCATGCTCTTATGCCCCTGCAGGAACACGAAGGACCGTCACCACACCAGAGGGTCCAGACAACACCACTCCACCCCCAGAAGAGGCCCACAGTGACGATAGCAGCTCTGCCCTACTGGAGCCTGATGACCAGCCCGGACCATCGTGGGCCTCGGGACAGTCGGTTACCCTTGCACAGGCACAGCCCAACACTGACCTTTCACCCTCTGGTAACACCAGCACAGCACCCACCCAGCGGGCCCAAACCTCCGTACCCAGGACATGTCAATCAGCGGTGTGTCCACCACTACAGGGAACCCAGGGTAACCCACCACCCCAACAACAACAGGGACCTGGGGGCAGTGGTAGTGGGCACACGGTCCAGGGGACGGAGGCACAGGAACACAGGGGAACTGGGAGGGCTGCTGTGCGACAGTGGGTGGACAGGCCAAGGGAACCCACTCTCCACGAGGCCCTCACCTCCATCATGGGAGCATACCTGAAGAACTTCCGCCCCATCTCGCTCCTCCCCTTCCCAGCCAAAGTAATAGAGAAGACCGTCAACAAACAGCTTACCAACTTCCTTGAAGACAGCAACCTTCTCGACCCCTCACAATCCGGATTCCGACCCAACCACAGCACTGAAACCGCCCCCATCTCAGTCACAGACGACATCAGAACCCTGATGGATAACGGTGAAACAGTTGCCCTCATCCTCCTCGACCTCTCGGCTGCCTTCGACACCGTCTGTCACCGCACCCTAATAACCCGCCTCCGCTCCACCGGGATCCAAGGCCAGGCCCTGGACTGGATCGCCTCCTTCCTCTCCAACCGCTCTCAAAGAGTCTACCTCCCACCTTTTCGCTCAGACCCCACCGAGATCATCTGCGGTGTCCCCCAAGGCTCCTCGCTCAGCCCGACACTCTTTAATGTCTACATGAGCCCCCTCGCCGACATCGTACGCAAGCAGAGCATCATCATCACCTCCTACGCCGACGACACTCAACTTATACTCTCCCTCACCAAGGACCCCGCCAGCGCTAAGACCAACCTGCAAGATGGTATGAAGGACGTCGCAGATTGGATGAGGCTCAGCCGTCTGAAACTGAACTCAGACAAAACGGAAGTCCTCATCCTCGGCAACACCCCGACCGCATTGGACGACTCCTGGTAGCCCACGGCCCTTGGCACCGCACTGACTCCCTCAGACCACGCCCGCAACCTTGGCTTCATCTTGGACCCTCTTCTCACCATGACCAAACAAGTCAACGCTGTGTCCTCCTCCTGCTTCCTCACCCTCCGCATGCTCCGCAAGATCTTCTGCTGGATCCCCGCCGACACCAGAAAAACCGTGACCCACGCCCTCGTCACTAGCCGCCTGGACTACAGCAACACCCTTTATGCTGGGACCACTGCAAAACTCCAGAAACGTCTGCAACGTATTCAAAACGCCTCCGCCCGCCTCATCCTCGACATACCCCGCAACAGCCACATCTCCTCCCACCTGAGACACCTGCATTGGCTCCCAGTCAGCAAAAGGATCATCTTCCGACTTCTCACCCACGCACACAAAGCCCTCCACAACAAGGGACCAGAATACCTCAACCGATGCCTCAGCTTCTACGCCCCCACCCGTCTCCTCCGTTCCACCAGCCTCGCTCTCGCCGCCGTCCCCCGCATCCGCCGCTCCACAGCGGGTGGGAGGTCCTTCTCCTACCTGGCGGCCAAGACTTGGAACACCCTCCCCACCAGCCTCAGGACCACCCAGGACCACTCCGTATTCCGGAGACTCCTCAAGACCTGGCTCTTTAAGCAGCAGTAACACCCTTCCCCCTAGCGCCTTGAGACCCGCACGGGTGAGTAGCGCGCTTATGAATGTTAATGATTATGATTATGATTACCACCACTCCCAGGAGACGATGGCGACGGTCCTGGTCAAGTTTCAGGAGACCCAGCGCCTGCAGGAGGACCAGTGTTTAGGGTTCAGGGAGGAGCTCAGGACCATCAGCTCCGCCCTGGGCACCATCGAAGGGGTGCTGAAGGACATACAGCAGACCCTGAGGGACACCGTGGCACTCCAAGGGGCCCCTGACACTAGCCAGGACGATGAACTGCCCACCACCTCCGCCGGCACTAGTGGACAGGACGCCCCACCACAGGACCACCACACCAGCACCCCACCCCCTGCAGACAGACAACCACCACGCAAGCGGTCCCTGAGAGCCTGGAGCAGGACAGAGCAAGATGGCAACACCCCACCAGGAAATGAGACCACCCTGATTGTCCCCCCACTGTCCCACTTTGTTACCCTGTCCATACTTGAACTGCCCCTACTCCACTTCCTATGCCCATATGGGCAGTGCACCTGTGAGACTAATAGACTGGACTCTGCCATGGACATTCCTCCGCCATCACCCATCCTCATTGTACAACCCCCTCCCATTTCTGAGCACTTCAATGAACACCCTTGAAATACAAAACAATCTGGAGTCAGTCTAGGATTTGTTCAAATGTAATATCTATGGCAGTGTAAAAATGCGTTGTGAGATGTAAAGTCAACATACCAATGTCACACATCAAAAGTCCTTGAAGGATGCAAGTAGATGACACACGTTGGTAACCACACCTGTGAAACCGTAATGGAAAGAAACAAATCAATTACCAAATAATCCCAATAAATTACACACAGGATAGAGGAAGACGTGTGACAGTGAATGTAATGTTAAAACTGAAAATGTTCTCACCTGTGTGTCACTGGAAATATTGCTGTATGACTGACTCCCTGTTGTCGTTGTCCTCTTCCTCAGCTTCCTCCTCATCACTGTCCACAGGCTCCACAGCTGCCACAACACCGTCATCTGGACCATCCTCCTGCAGAAAAGGCACCTGGCGTCGCAAAGCCAAATTATGAAGCATCGAGCAGGCAATGATGATCTGGCACACCTTCTTCGGTGAGTAGAATAGGGAACCACCTGTCATCTGAACCTGGCCTTAAGGAGCCCGAAGGTGTGTTCGATCAAACTCCTAGTCCGCCCATGGGCCTCATTGTACCGTTCCTCTGCCCTGGTCCTGGGATTCCTCACTTGGGTCAATAGCCACGAAAGGTTGGGGTAACCAGAGTCCCCTAATAGCCATACACTGTGCCTCTGGAGTTGACCCATCATATCAGGGATGCTGCTATTCCGTAGGAAGTAGGCGTCATGCACTGAGCCAGGGAACATAGCATTAACCTGGGAGATGTACTGGTCTGCCAAACAGACCATCTGTACATTCATAGAATGATAACTCTTCCTGTTTCTGTACACCTGTTCACTCTTGTGGGGGGGGGGACCAGAGCTACATGGGTCCCATCAAAGGCACCTATGACGTTGGGGATATGTCCAAGGGCATAGAAGTCACCTTTAACTGTACTCAAATCTTCCACCTCAGGGAAAATGATGTATCTCCTTACGTGTTTCAGCAGGGCAGACAACACTCTGGACAAGACGTTGGAAAACATAGGCTGGGACATCCCTGATGCCATGGCCACTGTTGTCTGAAAAGAGCCACTTGCAAGGAAATGGAGCACTGACAGCACCTGCACGTCAGGGGGGATTCCAGTGGGATGGCGGATTGGTGACATCAGGTCTGGCTCCAACTGGGTACATAGTTCCTGGATTGTGGCACGGTCAAACCTGTAGGTGACGATTACATGTCGCTCTTCCATTGTCAACAGGTCCACCAGCGGTCGGTACACCGGAGGATTCCGCCATCTTCTCACATGTCCCAGCTGACGGCGCCTACGAAGGACAACAGCGACGAGAAAGTCAATTTTCCTCCAGGTATGTACCCACAGTTCCACAGAAGACTACACCAAACACAAAACCCTTCCTGTATGTGTGTTGAGTGTAGGCCTAGCTATGTGTGATGCAGAAGTAAATGAAGCCATGTGGGCCCCTGAAATGGCGGCTGCCCGACCTCTAAACTGCAAGACCGCGGCGCAATGGTTGACATAGGACCCTATGGGTCCCAGGAGCCAATGAACAGGTGCGCCGGCGGTGATGATACGCACCGCCGCGGACGTCACCGCCATTTTCGATCTGTTCAATCACTAGATACTTGACCGTCGACAGGAGAAGACCTACACTGCAAGTGCTGCTGTGACCTCGGTCTGGAAGCGACGATGGCTGCTGCGTCTGGGGAAAGGGCCCCTGCCTTCACTGCTCAGGAGTTGGAGAAACTGGTAGACGGGGTCCTCCCTCAGTACACACTAATTTACGGTCCTCCAGACCAACAGGTTAGTACACAGGGAGCACGTTGTATGGGCTAGGCCTGGGTGGAGAGGGCTGGTTGTAAGAGGGAAGGGGGCAGAGTTCAGGGAACATTAATGCATGTGAATGAATGGGCCACATGGCTAGAGTAGGGAGGGCACCACTCACATCGACGGTGCAATTAGTAACGACTTTTCGTCTTCCCTTGTGCATGTCATGTAGGTCAGCGCCCACCAGAAGAGGGACATTTGGCGTGCCATCGCCAAGGAGGTCCGGACCCTGGGGGCCCACCAGAGACGGGGCACCCACTGCCGGAAAAGATGGGAGGACATTCGCCGCTGCAGACGGCGGAGGCTCAGCTGGGGATGGCCTCCCAATGTGGGAGGGGTGCCTGTCGCACCATGACCCCCCTGATGTTCCGGATCCTGGCGGTGGCCTACCCTGAGTTGGATGGGCGCTTGAGGGCATCACAGCATACAACCTCATTCTGCGGACTTTGCGCACAGTAGAGGGGTCTGGGTGGGGGAGGAGGCCTGTGGGTGTACCTAGGCCAGCCAGAAATAAGTAGACTAGGCCCCTCTGTCATGCAGCCCATGTGGCACTCTGCCCCACCTCAGTAGAGTGCCAAGTACAGGTATAGTTGCCCCTGTGGCATCCATGTGTGCAGATGTCCACCATAGCCATGTAGGCCATATCCCAGGAATTGCATATGCAGAGGCCAGGAGAACGGCGTAATGCAGGGGTCTGCTGTGTCTGTCTTGTCCGCCAATGGTAGCGATATGCCATGCACTCAACCTGTTCTTCTTCTGTCTTCCCCCCCTTTTTGTTCTCTCCCTGTTCTTTTGTGCATCAGCATCATCAGACGGAGGTACAGTGGCACCGGAGCACGAGGGAGCTGCATCCCACATGGCCATGGAGGGCCACACCACGGACTCTGAATGCCCCAGTGGGACGGAGGGCGAGGGGAGCTTCACGTCGGCCACCGGATCACCAACCAGCGACACAGACTTGTCCGCCGATGGGGGCTCCCTTGTGGTGGCGGCACCATCTGTGCACCCCACTTCTACAGGTACAGCCGCAACCTCCCCTACCAGCACCACCCTCCCAGCAGCCCCTCAGCCTTCGCCCCGTGCCCGCTCACCCAGGAGAGTGGGCATCACCTTCGCCCCAGGCACCTCAGGCCCTGCCCCAGTCACCCCTGCTGCCCTCAGTGAGGAGGCCATTGACCTCCTCAGGTCACTCACTGTTGGGCAGTCTACCATTGTGAATGCCATCCAGGGTATAGAACGAGAGTTGCAACACGGTAATGCATTCCTGGAGGGCAATCATTCTGGTCAGGCAGTCCTTCAGCGAACCCTGCAATCTCTGGCCTCAGCACTGATGGCAGCCATTGTCCCTGTGTCTAGCCTCCCCCCTCCAACCTCCTCCACCCAGACCCAATCCCCTGTACCACAACCCATCCCAAGCACACCTACATACCAGCATGCACACAAGTCAGCACACACAAGTAGCTCAAACAAACATAGGCACCACACAACCCACAGGCACTCACGCAAGCCTCACCCACATACAGACACAGCAACATCCACTGCCTCCACTGTGTCCCCCTCCTCCTCTTCTCCCTCCTCCCTCCCAGTCTCGTCTACACACACACCTGCATGCACCACATCTACAGGCACCAGGAATCGCACCAGGACACCCAGCACCACAAGCCGCTCACCTGCACTCACCACCTCCACTCCCATTTACACGTCCCTGTGTCCTCTCCCAGTGTGTCTGTCACGCCCCCTCCCAAAGTACACAAACGCCGGCAACCACACACCCAACATCCATCCACCTCACGACAGCCTCCAGTACCTGTACCTGCACCCAAAACACCTAAAGTGACACTTCCTACAACCACCTCTTCCTCCACTCCCAGACCCCCTCCAACTACCCATCCCAGTGTTCGTCAGAAACTGTCCCTCTGTAAAGTTGACCTTTTTGCCCCCATCCCCCCCCTCCAATTCATCAGTCCCGTCATAGCTCCTCAGCCAAAAAGCCTCAAATACCAGTGGTGCCTGTTCAAGGTATGTGGAGTGCACCGGCCACCAGGGCAGGCAGTATGACCCGGAGCCAAGGCACTGGCAGCCCACCCCCTGTAAAGGCTCTGAAATTGGAAAGTGGACAACGGGACCGTGTGAAGACTCCTGGAGGCAAAACAACTCACAGGGGTCCCAAGGGGATTGGAGAGTCAGCTGTGATTCCACCAAAGGTGGGGAAGGGCCAGAGGAAGTCTGCCCAGCTTGTTATGATTATCACGGCGGAGAAGAGCGGCATCATTCCCGGCGGTCGAGGCGCCACTGCCAGCACCGTCATCACTGGTCCGGAGACCACCGCCAGAGTCATAGCCCAGGAGGGCCCAAGTATCGTCACTGGTCAGGAGACCACCGCCGGAGTCATAGCCCAGGAGGGCCCAAGTATCGTCACTGGTCAGGAGACCACCGCCGGAGTCATAGCCCAGGAGGGCCCAAGTATCGTCACTGGTCAGGAGACCACCGCCAGAGTCATAGCCCAGGAGGGCCCAAGTATCGTCACTGGTGAGGAGACCACCGCCGGAGTCATAGCCCAGGAGGGCCCAAGTATCGTCACTGGTCAGGAGACCACTGCCACCGCCGGAGTCAGTGCCCAGGAGGGCCCCGGCTGCCACAGCCCAGGTGGGCTATGAGGAAATGTCATACCACACACCAATGCCCAGTCTAGGGAACGTCATGGGACACACCAATGCCCGTTCCAGAACCGCCATGGCAAAGCACCGCTGAACAGTCAAGAACCGCCATGGCAAAGCACCGCTGAACAGTCCAGAGACCACCATGGCAAAGCACCGCTGAACAGTCCAGAGACCGCCATGGCAAAGCACTGCTGAAGAGTCCAGAGACTGCCATGGCAAAGCACCGCTGAACAGTCCAGAGACTGCCATGGCAAAGCACCGCTGAACAGGGCATGCACCGGGTAAGAATGAAAAGCATCGTTATCCCTTGTGCAGCTGGGACAGTGACGGTACAGGAACTTTCACGGGGAGACTAATCCAGTCTGGGCACCAGTCCCCCTCCAGAGCCACTGGCGGATGTTATCTACTTGCGAAATTGTGGCTTTGCACTCCCCAGGATGGCAGAGTGGGCAAGCCACCCACTGTAGAGACTTGAGAGACTGTGGCTTTGCACTCCCCAGGATGGCACAGTGGGCAAGCCACCCACTGTAGAGACTTGAGAGACTGTGGCTTTGCACTCCCCAGGATGGCACAGTGGGCAAACCACCCACTGTAGAGACTTGAGAGACTGTGGCTTTGCACTCCCCAGGATGGCACAGTGGGCAAGCCACCCACTGTAGAGACTTGAGAGACTGTGGCTTTGCACTCCCCAGGATGGCACAGTGGGCACGCCACCCACTGTAGAGACTTGAGAGACTGTTGCTTTGCACTCCCCAGGATACATCAATGGGCATGGAGTCCCGTCGTGGATCTGGCTTTGCAGTCATCCGGCTGAGGTGCCCCCCCTTCCCTTCCCCCTGAGGTGCCTGTAGTATTTCTATCTGATGCCCCGGCAGTGTTCTCTCCGATTGTGGCCAGGTATCTTTTGTGGGCCTCGCCCATGCATTTTTGGACTAGTGGTGCACGGACATTGATATGTGCATATCTGTACTACTTCTCGTAATGTATATATTTATGCCTGATTTTCTTATATATCTGTATATATTTGACACATGTATATTGCTACATTACAATGCTTGAACTGATTTCGCTTTGTCTTTGCATTCTTCCAGGGGGGATTGAGGGTTGTTACTGTGATTTTTGTGGATGCACTGGTGTGTATGTTGTAATATGCGAGGGTGGGGGTGTTTCGTGGGTGTCCCCCTAACTTTTGCCTCCCCCATGTCGTAGGTGCAGTACTCACCATTGTCTTCGGCCGCGCCGCTGTTTCTCTTCGTAGATGAGTAGGAATACAAGGGCCGGTAGAATGTGTAATTCGGGCTCCATGGAGTCCTCGATCCTCGTGGGATGTGTTCAGGTGAGCGTTTTCCCATTGCAGTAACTGTTTCCGCTGTGTTTTTATCCACGGTGAAACCGCCCCGGAAAAGGTGGCGGATTGGCGGGTTGTAATACTGTGGGCGGTACATTGTCTTCCGCCTGTCTGTTGACGGTGACTGCCGCGCTGCTTGTCTGTACCACCGTGGCGGGCGGTGTGTTAAAGTGGCTGTCTTTGTTGGCGGTTTCCGCCAGGGTCATAATTCCCTTTTTTTGTCCGCCGGCCTGTTTGCGGTATTGCCGCACCTTTAACACCGTCCGCCAGGGTTGTAATGACCACCTTAGATTTTCTCATCCTTGGAGGACTCTTTTTTAACAGAGATACATGAAACACAGGATGGATTTTTATTTCCTCTGGGAACTGAAGTTTTACAGTGACTGGATGTATCCTTTTTGTTGCTTTGAAGGGATCTATGTATCTGGGCTGAAATTTCCTGTTACCCTTCAATTGCAAATGATGAGTAGACAACCACACCTGGGCCCATATTTATACTTTTTGACGCTAAACTGCGCTAACGCAGTTTAGCGTCAAAAAGTTTTGCGCCGTCTAACGCCATTCTGAAGCGCCATGCGGGCGCCGTATTTATGGAATGGCGTTAGACGGCGCAATCAGACCGGCGCTGCCTGGTTTGCGTGGGAAAAAACCACGTAGACCAGACAGCGCCGGCGTAGGGGGAAAATGGCGCATGGGCGTCTTAAAATGGGGCAAGTCAGGTTACGTCGAAAAAATCGTCTTAACCCGACTTGCGCCATTTTTTAACGACGCCCATCCCCCATCAACATGACTCCTATCATTGTAAAGATAGGAGTCATGCCCCCTTGCCCAATGGCCATGCCCAGGGGACTTCTGTCCCCTGGGCATGGTCATTGGGCATAGTGGCATGTAGGGGGGCACAAATAAGGCCCCCCTATGCCACCAAAACAAAATATAAAAAAAAAAAAATTATACTTACCTGAACTTACCTGAATGTCCCTGGGGTGGGTCCCTCCATCCTTGGGGGTCCTCCTGGGGTGGGCAAGGGTGGCAGGGGGGGTCCCTGGGGGCATGGGAGGGCACCTGTGGGCTCATTTTGAGCCCACAGGCCCCTTAACGCCTGCCCTGAGCAGGCGTTAAAAAGTGGCGCAAATGCGCCGTTTTTAGCCACGCCAACTCCCGGGCGTCTCTTTTGCCCGGGAGTATAAATACCACGTAAAGGCCTGGGAGTCATTTTTTAGACGGGAACGCCTCTCTTGCATATCATTAACGCAAGGAAGGGGTTCACGCTAAAAAATGACGCACATTCCGGGAACTTTGGCGCTATTCGCCTCTAACGCCATAGTATAAATATGGCGTTAGTTGGCGTTAGTTTTGCGTCGTAATTGCGTCAAAAAAAACGACGCAATTTCGGCGCAAACGGAGTATAAATATGGCCCCTGGTCTCCCTTCTTATTTTTCAACAAATTTTCTTTAGCAGAGTGATAAGTCTTTTCTAAATTCTTGACCCTCTTTGCTACTTCTGGGACTGATCCATCTTCTTTACCTAACATAAAATGTGGATGTCTACCTGAATTTAGATAAAATGGGGTGTAACCAGTGGAATTATGCACAGAGCTATAGTATGCAAATTCTGCAGACCAAATAAAATCAGGCCAATTGCTGCCCTGATCCAGAAGATAGAGGTGCAAATATTGCTCAACTCCTGCTTGACGAGTTCAGTTTGTCAATCAGTTTCTGGACGGTAACTGGTAGAGAACCAAGTGTCCATTCCCACCTGTATGCATAGGGTTTTCCAAAACCTGGACAAAAACTGCGACCCCCAATCAGAAACCACCCACCTTCTGAATTCCACTCTGACTCTGTGTTGAACAATTGAGCTAACTCTGGGGCTTTAGGGATGGACTTTAGTGGAATGAAATGACTCATTTTGGTAAAAAATTCAACAAAAACCAAAAGAGTTTTAAACTCTTGACTGAAAGAACAATCTACAATTAGATCTATAGATACTGTGTGCCAAGGGTGAGGTGCAATCAGCAGTGGTTGTAACTGTCCCTGCGGGGCTTGTCTACTAGACTTTCCTTTCATACACTTATCACAAGTTGACACTTAGGCCCATATTTATACTTTTTGACGCTAAACTGCGCTAACGCAGTTTAGCGTCAAAAAGTTTTGCGCCGTCTAACGCCATTCTGAAGCGCCAAGCGGGCGCCGTATTTATGGAATGGCGTTAGACGGCGCAATCAGACCGGCGCTGCCTGGTTTGCGTGGGAAAAAACCACGTAGACCAGACAGCGCCGGCGTAGGGGGAAAATGGCGCATGGGCGTCTTAAAATGGGGCAAGTCAGGTTACGTCGAAAAAATCGTCTTAACCCGACTTGCGCCATTTTTTAACGACGCCCATCCCCCATCAACATGACTCCTATCATTGTAAAGATAGGAGTCATGCCCCCTTGCCCAATGGCCATGCCCAGGGGACTTCTGTCCCCTGGGCATGGTCATTGGGCATAGTGGCATGTAGGGGGGCACAAATAAGGCCCCCCTATGCCACCAAAAAAAAATATAAAAAATAAAAAATTATACTTACCTGAACTTACCTGAATGTCCCTGGGGTGGGTCCCTCCATCCTTGGGGGTCCTCCTGGGGTGGGCAAGGGTGGCAGGGGGGGTCCCTGGGGGCATGGGAGGGCACCTGTGGGCTCATTTTGAGCCCACAGGCCCCTTAACGCCTGCCCTGAGCAGGCGTTAAAAAGTGGCGCAAATGCGCCGTTTTTAGCCACGCCAACTCCCGGGCGTCTCTTTTGCCCGGGAGTATAAATACCACGTAAAGGGCTGGGAGTCATTTTTTAGACGGGAACGCCTCCCTTGCATATCATTAACGCAAGGAAGGGGTTCACGCTAAAAAATGACGCACATTCCGGGAACTTTGGCGCTATTCGCCTCTAACGCCATAGTATAAATATGTCGTTAGTTGGCGTTAGTTTTGCGTCGAAATTGCGTCAAAAAAAACGACGCAATTTCGGCGCAAACGGAGTATAAATATGGCCCTTACTGTCTAATTTGAGCATCTATGCTAGGCCTCCAAAATTGCCTTTTAACTAAATTTGTAGTCTTCATTATACCTATTGGATCTCACCCTTTTTGCAGGGTCATCCCCAAACCTTTTTGCCTCCTTCCGCCTATGTTTTCTGACCGGTTTGTGTTGGCTTTAGGACTCTGGGCACTTTCCCACTACTAACCAGTGCTAAAGTGAATATGCGCTCTGTCTAAATTTTATTGGTGATTGGTTTATCCATGATTGGCATATTTGAGTAAAGTGCACTAGAGATGCCCAGGGCCTGTAATTCAAATGCTACTAGTGGGCCTGCAGCACTGAATGTGCCACCCACAGGAGTAACCCTATAAAATGTCTCAGACCTGCCACTACAGTGTCTGTGTGTGCAGTTTTAAACTGCCAATTCGACCTGGCAAGTGTACTCACTTGCCAGGCCCAAACCTTCCCTTTTTATACATTTAAGGCACCCCTAAGGTAGGCCCTAGGTAGCCCCATGGACAGGGTGAAGTGTATGTTAAAGGTAGGACATGTACTGGTATGTTTTTACATATCCTAACAGTGAAGTCCTGCCAAATTCGTTTTTCACTGCTGCAAGGCCTATCTCTCTCATAGGTTAACATGGGGCTGCCGTTAAATAACTTTTAAGTGCAGTTTCCCTCTGGGAACAGATAGAGACATGGAGTTTGGGGTCTCTGAACTCACAATTTAAAAATACATCTTTTGGTAGAGTTGGTTTTTAAATTGTCAATTTTAGAAAGTGGACATTTTCTTGTGTCTCTGTCACACTGACAGTTGGGCTGTTTGTGAATCTCTACTAGACAGTGACTCAAAGAGAGCTGTGGTGTAACCTGCATATCCCGATGGGCCATCTGGGCTAGAGTGGAGGGAGAAGTGGTCTCTTACACCTGAATGGGCTGTGCCTGTCCTCACACAATGCAGTCTCAAAACCTGTGGTGTGTGTCTGGGGCCATGCCTGGGCAAGGCAGGATCTTATGAACAACAGAGACCTTCCTTTGATGTTCACCTACTTCAATGGCAGAAAGGGGTATAAGTAGTGGACCCAAAACCCCAGATTTATAGATGACTTCGGGAACCAAGAGGAACCCCTGCCAAGGAGAAGAGATGAAAAGCTGCAGGAGGAGTACTGCCCATTTGCCTGTGACTGTACTTTGCTGGGTTGGCCTGCAGTTGCTGCTTCTGCCTGAAAGAGGACAAAGAATCGACTTTGTGGTATATTCCTGCTTTTGAAGTGTCTCCAAGGGCTTGGACTGAGCTGGCCTCCTATTTTGAAGCCTCAGGACCATCAAAGACTTCCTCTGCCAGCACCTGGACTCTCTGCTGAGGCTCCCGCCCTGCCAAGTGGTGACCTATCCAGTCCCTGGCCCCTTGAAAGGTAAAGGAAGTAGAACAAGGTCTGAAATCCACGCACAGTAAGCTGGTGCAGGGAAAACATTGACGCACCACCTGCAATGCAGCTGTAAAAACGATGCGCCACCTGCCTTGCGGCTCAGATTGTCGCACCACCTGCATTGTGGCTAAGATATCAACGCATGACCTGCATCGCAGCTGGAACCCTAGGCAGTGCGGTTTTCCATCAACATACAGCCGGATTTCACACGCATCATCACTGGGCACCAAAATCATCATGACCCTGCGTGGATCCGAGGTGCCCCGTCCGGAAATCAATGCATTGCTCTCTTGTGGGAGAGAAAAATTACTCATCGCCTACCTGACCAGAGAAGGAACAACGCACGCCCTCACTTGTGAGTAGAAGGAATCGACTCATCGCTGACTTTTCTGACACACCCTCACCCGTGCAGCAATAAGTTATAAGCAAACCAGGTACTTTGTGTAACAACCATGTTTCCATTGTTTTCTATGGAATAGGACTCTTTTTACTTTAAAATTCATAACTTGACTTGTGCATGTTGGAGTTTTGTTGTTTTGGTGTTGTTTGATTTAGATAAATATTGCCTATTTTTCTAAACTAGTGTGGTGTCCATTTTGTAGTGTTTTCACTGTATTACTGTGTGTGTTGGTACAAATACTTTACACATTGCCTTTGGGATAAGCTACGAAGGGGGCGAGGGGGGTTATCTTAAGTGAGTATCTCCCTCTCCCTGACTAGAGTGAGGGTCCCTGCTTGGACAGAGTGCAAACTAACGGCCAACCAGAGACCCCATTTCCAACAATACCCGTGTGCCCAGCCATAGGGTCATCATGATAGGTCTTCAACGCTAATTCCTGTAGTTTTTTAGTGGGTAAATATGGAGCATCTCCATTGAATGGGAGGCCATTTATCATGTTTCTTGCTGGTTCTGCCTTCACTCAATCGATCATTTCTTTTTCTGATAGTTCTTCTTGTATCTCGTGGGTAAACTTCACAAAATGAATGGCACGCACAAACTTGGTAGATGGAATATTGGGTTCTGATTTTGGAACCGTAACTTCTTCTTCCACATTTAATCGAGATAAGGCATTTGCCTTATCATTAATGGCACCAGGCTTCTAAATGATCACAAAATTGAAATCTGAGAGATACAGAGACCATTTTGATTGATGGGGTGTAAGTGTCTTAGCAGATTTTAAAAACTGAAGATTGCAATGGTCAGTAAAAACTGCTAGCAGATATAGGCCATCATTACCACCCTGGTGGTGGGTGATAAAGTGGCAGTAATACCGCCAACAAATTATGACCATGGCGGTGATATCTCCCTTAGACAGCCAATGTACCACACCGACCGCCAAGGCAGAAACAACAGTCACCACAGCGGTAGCCGCCTACAGCCAAGAGGAAGACAAAGTACCACCCACCATATTTTGACACAGGAAACTGCCACCTTTTCCAGGGCGGTACCAATGCCATCAAAAGCCTAGCGGAAACAGAGCACAAAAGTCAAAGGACTCACCATTGGAGACACAGGGAAGAACCATGCCGGCATGGAACCCGAACTGCAAGTGTTCCCGATGATCTTCTACGTCATGCTCCACCTGGTACACCAACGCCGGAGAAGACAACGACAGCGAGTACAGCCGCCTAGCACACAAGGGAGGATGGGAGGAAAACGAGAGTTACACATACACGCATAACATACACCCGACACACACACACACCATACACACAAACAGCTGCACTACAAAAACAATTTGGCCACGAAAAATGGCAGACTAATGCAAGGACAAAAGGAATTGAATAAAGGGATTGTAATCAATTCAACAAAAAAATCAACAATACGATTTGGCCATGAAATAGATATGTACACTTGTATAAAAAAAAGGGACACTGCCCAGTCCATAGTTTAAAGGGCCCACATGGCACAGTCCAAGGCCCCACTCTAATCCTGCCCAAATCTGGATAGAACACTGCAGGGGCATCAGTTGTCTAATAGGCAGGCACCTCAGGGGGGGCATCTCAGCCAGATGCGGGAACATGCCCACTGGTTCTGGAGGGGGTAACATGCCCATTGTTTTTTCCTGGGGAGTGCAAGGCTACAGTCTTTCGAGTGGGTGTCTTCCTCACTGGTTCTGGAGGGGGGCAACATGCCCTGTGCTTTGTCCTGGGGAGTGTAAGGCCACAGTTTCTTGAGTGGGTGTCATGGCCACTGGTTCTGGAGGGGGCAACATGCCCTGTACTTTGTCCTGGGGAGTGCAAGGCCACAGTCTCCTGAGTGGGTGTCTTCCCTACTGGTTCTAGAGGGGGCAACATGTCCTGTGCTTTGCCCTGGGGAGTGCAAGGTTACAGTCTCTTGAGTGGGTGTCCTCTCCACTGGTTCTGGAGGGGGCAACATGCCCTGTGCTATATCCTGGGGAGTGCAAGGCCACAGTCTCTCAAGTGGGTATCTTCCCCACTGGTTCCTGAGGGTGCAACATGCCCATTGTTTTGTCCTGGGGATTGCAAGCCCACAGTCTCTGGAGTGGGTGACTTGCTCACTGGTTCTGGTGGGGGCAGCCCGCACAGTAGCCCCTCGAGGGTGGACTACATGGAGTCTTCCGGCGGTGATGGCTGCACTGTGGTGGTGGTTGGGGGAGGCTCCTGGTCAGCATCTATACTCTGTGATGGCTGCACAGGAGTGATGGTTGGGGGAGGCTCTTGGTCAGCCCCTTCAATTTGTGATGGCTGCACTGTGGTGGTGGTTGGGGGAGGATCCTGGTCAGCCCATGCACTCTGTGATGGCTGCACTGTGGTGGTGGTTGGGGGAGGCTTCTGTATAGCCCCAGCACAACCACAGCTGGTGGTGAGGGCCTTGTGACAACTGCTGGTGGTGGCAATGTTTGGCTGACAGCTTCCGCTGGCGTAGAGTGCCTCTTCTCCTGGTCATGGGTTGGGGATCTCTTACCCTTCCTGGCAGGGGTAGATGGGCTCTCCCCCCAGTCTGGTGGTGCAGGCTCCTTCTCCTTCTTCCCAGCTGGTGCAGGCTCCTTCCCCTTCTTCACAGCTGGTGCAGGCTCCTTTCTCTTCTTCACAGCTGGTGCAGGCTGCTTCCCCTTCTTCCCAGCTGGTGCTGGACTCTTCCCTTTCATTCCAGGTTGTGCTGCCTCCTTCCAATTCAGTATTGTTGGTCTGGTATCCCTACCACCATGAGTAGGTCATGCTACCACTGTCCCCGCGGACTGTTTGGCTGGGTTGGGTCCTTGCTACCCTGCCCATACGTGCAGGATGGGGGGAGGGGTATGGAAGAGGTCAATCGTGGAAAGGAAAAGCTTTTTAGGTATGATGGGGCTGGAAGAGGGAGAAGTAATGGGAGTGGAGGATGAAAGAGTGGCCATTGGAGGTGTATGTCTGTGGGATTTGGGTGCAGGTGCATGGGCTGTATGCTGTTGTGAGGTGGATAGCTGTTGGGTGTCTCAGTGCTTGCGTTTGTGTCTTTTAGGAGGGGGGCAGACACAGTAGAAGAGGACACAGGGAACGTGTGCATGTATGTTGTGGAGGTGTCTACCAGTGAGGTGTGCGTTCTGCTTGGTGTGGTGATGATGCTGGTAATGGATATTGATGTAGTGTTTGCAGGTGTGAGTGTGGGCGTAACTGGGTGAGGGGTGGAGGAGGAGGGGGAGACAGTGGAGACAGTGGATGTTGTCGTGTCTGCAACTGAATGGTGTTTGTGTGAGTGCCTGTGGGATGAAATGTGGTGCTTGTGTTTGCCTGTGCTACTCTTGTGTGTCTTGTGTGCATGCTTGTCTGTCTGTGTAATTGGGATGCATTGGCATTGAGGAGAATGGGACTGGGAAGTGGAAGTTGGAGGGGGACGGCTCAAACAGGGATAATGGCTGCCATCAGAGAGGAGGCCAGAGCCTGAATCGATCTCTGATGGGCTGCCAATCGACCATGAATGCCCTCCAGGAATGCATTGCAGTGCTGCATCTGGGATGCCAGCCCCTGGATGATTGCACTACAGGGATGGATCTCAGGACGTCAATAGCCTCCTCACTAACGGCAGCAGGGCTCACAGGGGCAGGGCCTGAGGTGCCTGGGGCGAAGGAGATGCCTACCCTCCTGGGTGAGCGGGCACGGGCAACTCGCTGAGGGGCTACTGGGAGGGCGGTGATGGTACAGGGGTGGAGGCTGTACCTGCAACTGGAGCGGTCACAGAGGTGTCCACCACCACTAGGGAGCTCCCATCGGAGGAGGTATCAGAGTCTGTGTTGTCCCCTTCAGTCTCCACGATGGTGCTCCCCTCGCCCTCTCTCACACTGGTTCCCTCACCATCGGTGGACTCTGCCTCCAGGGTCCTTTGGGATGCAGCTCCCTCTGTTGCCTCTGCTCCTCTACCAGATTATGCTAATGCAGATAAGGAGAGGATGACAAAACAAGAAAGGGGGTGAGAGACAAAGGATACACAGGGTCAATGACTGCACCAACACGACAGTTGGCGTACACAGCACCCTCACACACAGGGAACAGGCCTACACAATATGCATTGCACTACCAGTGAAATGGCTAGTCACCAAGGAATGAGGAGGGGCACACACCGCCAACTGCAGCACACCTGGGACCCACGCAGCCCTACCCAAAAGTGAATACTAACAAGCTAGGTAAGCAGTGTTTTACATTCAAACCCTTAGCCACCAGAGGACCTATGCTGCTATTTGTGGCTTGGCCTAGGGGCACCCAAGGGCACACAACCACCCGGATACCACCCCACCAGCTGTAGGTTGTAATGATAGCCACTGTACTCACCCCATTGTGGCTGCTGTGATGCCCTCAAGTGCCCATCCACCTGAGGGTAGGCAGCCGCCAGTATGCAGGCCGTCAGGGGAGTCAGGGTCTGACAGGCACCACTTCCTCGCTGGAAGGCCACCCCCAGCTGGGCCTCTGCGGTCTTCTGTGCGTAGCGTCTCAGATCCTCCCACCATTTCCGACAGTGGGTGCTCCGTCTGCCATAGAACCCCAGGGTCCGCACCTCCTTGGTGATGGCACGCCATATTCCCTTCTTTTGATGAGCGCTAAGCTACAGAGGCAATACAGAAAGGAGAACACCATTAGAGAAACAGTACAGCCTGTCACAGAAATGGCCGACCATACCCGTTTGCATCACCATTGGCACACACATACCCCACCACACACCATGTACACTGCCAAGAGGATATCCACCCACCCCCCATAAATGATGCCTTCACACACAACTCCATGCATTCATGCAACATGCATCGTGCTCACAGTGTACTCACCTGTTGGTCTGGAGGCCCATACAGCAGTCCATACTGGGCTAGGACCCCATCCACCAGTCGCTACAACTCCTCAGAAGTGAAGGCTGGTGCCCTTTCCCTGGTCACACGGGCCATGGTAGGTTCGAGACACAGGTCACAGCAGCACATAAAGGGGGTGATTCTGAACGCGGCGGACGGCGGTCGCCGCCCGCCACGCGGTTCCCGCCGAAAGACCGCAGCGGTCATTCTGGCTTTCCCACTGGGCTGGCGGGCGACCGCTGAAAGTCCGCCCGCCAGCCCAGCAGGAAACACCCTTCCCACGAGGACGCCGGCTCAGAATTGAGCCGGCGGTGTGGGAAGGTGCGACGGGTGCAGTTGCACCCGTCGCGAATTTCAGTGTCTGCTAGGCAGACACTGAAATTCTTTTTGGGGCCCTCTTACGGCGGCCCCTGCAGTGCCCATGCCATTGGCATGGGCACTGCAGGGGCCCCCAGGGGCCCCGCGGCACCCCCTACCGCCATCCTGTTCCCGGCGGGAGAACCGCCAGGAACTGGATGGCGGTAGGGGGTGTCAGAATCCCCATGGCGGCGGAGCGCGCTCCGCCGCCATGGAGGATTCTCAAGGGCAGCGGAAAGTCGGCGGGACACCGCCGACTTTCCGTTTCTGGCCGCGGCTGAACCACCGCGGTCAGAATGCCCAGCGGTGCACCGCCAGCCTGTTGGCGGTGCTACCGCCGACCTCCGCCATGGCGGTAATTACCGCCAGGGTCAGAATGACCCCCAAAGTGTAGGTCCTCTTCTATGGAAGGTCAGGAAACAAGTGAGGAATCAGATAGAAAATGGCGGTCACGTCTGCGGCGGTGCTTACCATCACCGCCGGTGTAGATTCCCATTGGCCACTATACCCCATAGGGCCCAATATTATCCAATGAGGAAAAGTACAGCGGTTCACGGCTGCCTACCACCACGGCACACAATGTTGGTGGCATTTCCTCACTTCCACCTGTCCCTCCACACAGGACAGGCAGTCGCCATTTTCAGGGGGGTGAACAGGCCTATCGATAATTGCTGCTCCACAGGATAAATAGGCACATACTTTATAAATTACGCTGTCCGATAACATGTTTGCACAATGTGAACTGCTGTTGTGGCTCCATTGGTCAGTTTGTGACAGCCTACTCACTCTTGTGTCCCTTACATACCTACCACTGCAGATGAATAGGAGATGGAGACATATCCCCTTGTACAGACCCCTGGTTGACTTGGCTACACTGGAGGACAGGCACATAATACTCACCTAGAGTCTGGACAGGGCCACAATCACAGAGCTGTGTGCCCAATTGGAACCTGACCTGATATCAGCTATCCGTCAGGCCATTGGGATCCCCCACTCCTGTGCAGGTTCTATCAGTGCTCCATTTCCTTGCAACTGGTTATTTCCAAGTGACAGTGGGCTTGGCAGCAGGAATGTCACAGCCAATGTTCTCAATCGTGCTAGCAAGAGTCTTGTCTGCACTGATAAAACACATGTGCAGCTACATTGCTTTCCCCCAGGTTGAAGATTTGGCTACTGTGAAGGCTGGGTTTTATGCAATGGGACATATCCCCAATATAAATGGGGCGATTGACGGAATACATATTGCATTTGTACCTCCCCGCCAGAATGAGCAGGTGTTCAGGAATCATAAGAGTTTTCACTCCATGAATGTGCAGATGGTGTGCCTGGTGGACCAGTACCTCTCACACATCAATGTTAAGGATCCAGGGAAGGTGCATGATGTCTTTGTCCTGAGGAATAGCAGCATCTCAAATGTGATATCCCAACTACAGAGGCACAGGGTGTGGCTAATAGGTGGTTCCCACCAAGTATATGTTGGTGTATGCCTATGGTGTTGGCCATATAGGATAGTGTGTGGCTAAATGTTGTCCCTCAATATTTGCAGGTGACTCTGGTTACCCAAACCTATCATGGCTGCTGACCCCAGTGAGGAATGCCAGGACAAGGGCCGAAGAAAGTTATAATGAGGCACATGGGCGAACCCGAAGGATCATTGAAAGGACCTTTGGCCTTCTGAAGGCAAGGGTCAGGTGCCTCCATCTGACAGGTGGATCCCTGTGCTACTCACCCACGAGGGTCTGCCAGATAGTAGTTGCATGCTGCATGTTGCACAACCTGGCCCTCAGATGCCATGTCCATTTTCTGCAGGAGGAGGAGTCTGGAGCTGCACCTGTGGCAACAGTGGACCCTGAGGACAGTGAGGATGAGGAGGCAGAGGATCAGGATGTGGACAGCAGAACATCAGTGGTGCATCAGTACTGCCAATGACACACAGGTGAGATGGCGCAACTTCACATTTCTAGGACTATTCGTGTATTCTGTGTAGCATTGGCATGTTGGCATTACCCACTTTTTTCCCTACTTACTGTTACCTATGGATATTTATTTTGCAGATGTTGGTGATATGACAACATTCTGGTGTGATCACAACAGCCAGCTGAAGGTCATTAATTCTATGCTCATACTACTTACAGTTGATTTGCAATGGTTGTAGCTGTTTCAATCAATCTAAATTTGCAATACATGAAATACTAGTAGTCGAGTATTATCCAATGGTATTTATTGTTGTGCTAATATATAGAGGATAAAGTGCAATGGAATGGGGTCATGATGGAGGAAAGTCCAGAGTATTTTTCCAGTCTGTTTGTAGCACAGGTGCATTGTCCATGGGGACATAGGAAGGGGAGCAATGGCAGTAGAAGGTGGACAAGGTGACAGAGTAGCACACAAGGGGGACAATCAGGAGAGTCTCATATCCTGGCAGTGGTCTTGGCAAGTGTCTCTGGCTCCTGTCTGGTTCACAGGGACCGTTTGCAGGGTAGTTCACCTTCTGCAGAACCTGTTGGTTCTGTGGCAGGGCCTCTTGGCCACTATCAGCAGCGGAAGTGGAGGGCTGTTCAAATGACTGGCTAGTAGCAGGGGCCCGCTGGTGTGCTGTTGCCTCCCTCATGATGTTGGCCATGTCTGCCAGCACTCCTGCTATAGAGATCAGGTGTTGTTAATGGCCTGCAAGTCCTCCCTGATCCCCTGATGCTGTCCCTCCTGCAGCCGGCTGTTCTCCTGCTCCTGGCCCATCGTGTCCTGGGAATGTTGGTAGGCTCCGAGGATCTCAGAGAGTGCCTCCTGGAGAGTTGGTTCCCTGGTCCTGTCCACCCCCTGGCATACAGCAGTCCTCCCAGTGTCCCTGTTGGCCTGTGCCTCTGTTCCCTGAACCGCATGCCCACTGCCACTGGGAACATTGATGTACATGGAATAGAAATAGAGTTTAGTAACATTAGAAATTAATTGAAATGAGGATTGCACGTTTGTGTTTGTCTTCCCTTTCAGGTAGCTGTAATTTATGACATCAGGCAAAAATGAAGTATGGCAGCGAAGATTCACAAGGCAGTCTCTCTTATTTCTCTACACACTTCCCTTTATCCCCATTGATGTTTCACACAAGTAATAGTGAGAAGGTCAGTGTGGATATTAGTGGAGGAGTGTTGGGACTAGCTTATGCTCCTGAGGAATTCAGCTGTCCAGTACTTGACACTCCTGACAGATTGAAGTGCCAATTCTGCTGATTCCGCCCGAGCAGAAGATGGAGGAGTGTTTATATTGAAAAGCCTTAATAGGAGTTTTGGATAATAAGCAGAAAAATAGTCCTATAGAAGTGAACAAGAGTTTAAAAGAAGATATAAAAAGATCCCAAGTAGAAACTCCTCATCTTTTACATCTTTTATAAAAGATGGATGAATTGGTGGCTAAATCCCTATAGCCCTCGAAAGATCCTGAAAATTTGCACAAGAGTTTGTCCACACATGCTGCAAAAATCTCCACTCAGGTGGTTTTTCCCTTTCCCCAATAATTATTTTGGCCCATCCAGAATGTTTGAGTAGTGTTTCACAGAAGGCACATTTATTTTTAACTCAGTGTTCACTACATTTCTGATGCAGACTGGTAGTGTTTTTGGAGGATCAATCCAAAGTTGCCTTTATACTATCTTATTTGAGTGGAGATTCAGCGTCTTGGGCAATGCCTATTATAGCTCGGAATGACATCATTTTATATGATTTTGACAGGTTCAAGTTAGAATTCTTACGGATTTTTGATAGACATTCAGCCAGCCAAGTGACAGACAATGAGCTGTTAGAAATAAGACAAGGAAATTGAGATTTAATTTCATATTTGGCACAATTTAATAAATTAATCGTAGAAACAGAATGACGAGAGAGTAAGCATGCTGCAATTTTTGTATCGCGGACTCAAGAATGACATCTAAGACGCCTTAGCTCAAATTCTAAATCGATCTCAAGAAATTTAGAAATTAATCGATTTGGTTCTGCAGATAGAATACAGATTGAGCTAAAGAAGATCTGAAAAAAGAAGAGATTTTCATTCTCCTTTTCCTCGGTTTGACAGAGTCAAGATGGAAATTAGTAAGGCAGAACATTCCTTAGGAGAAGTGCCTATGCAGATAGGCTCCATCAGTGGCCCGCTTTCAGAGGAAGAGTGAGAAAGGAGGAGATTAACAAACTTATGTATGTATTGAAGAAATCCAGGGCATTTCGTGAAAGAGTGTACCAAGAAACCCAAGACCAGTTTGTTGAGAAAAGATACAGAGACAACTCCAGGTACTCCTGTGAATTCTGAAACTCAACAGGGTGCCAATACCTTTCAGTCTGCAGCACCTCATCTGGTGGTCCCCTTCACGGCGAAGTTTGGGAATCAAGAAAAAAAAAGTTCTAGTAATGATTGACTCCCGGGCCACTGGGGATTTTTGTGATCAGAAGTATGGCATGAAGATAGGAATACGTTTTGTTAAAAAAAAAAAAAGATCACAGAGACAGTTCAAGTGGCAGATGGGACTGATAACTGAAGAAACTGAAACTATAGAGTTATTGAGCACTAATAGGGATAGAGAATTTTTGAGGTTCAAGTTAATTGACACACCTCAATTCCAGTTGATTCTGGTTTTGCATTGGTTGACTGAACATAATCCTAAGATTGATTGGGAGAAACGTACAGTGGATTTGAATTCAGAGTACTGTAAGGAACAGTGCTTTCAGAAGAAATATGTGAAAACTATTGATTCTCTGGCCACAGTGTTTGCTTTGAAGCCCTTCACAATTTATGTCATGGATCTAAAAGTAATACCTGTACAGTATTGGAATTTGGCAAGTGTTTTTGATAAAAAAGAATGTAGAAAAGATGCCCCCTCATCCGGACTATGATTGAAAGATAGAATTGGAACCAGGAGCAATCTTACCTTGTAGTCGCATATATGCTCTGACTGAAGCTGAAAAACAATATCTCAATGAATATATAGAAGAATATTTGGAGAATGGGTTTATTCGTCCTTCCCAATCCACAGTCTCTTCTCCTTTATTCTTCTCTCCTAAAAAGGATGAAAATGTCCGCCCCTTTATAGATTATAGAGCATTGAACCAAGTAACTGCTAAGAACAGATATCCTCTCCACTGATCTAAGAGTTATAGGACCAAGTGAAAGGTGCAAAAATATTCAGGAAACTAGATTTGAGAGGAGCTTACCATTTGGTGAGAGTAGCCGAAGGTGACGAATGGAAAACGGCTTTTGGTACTAAATATGGCCTCTACGAATACCAGGTGATGCCTTGCGGATTGTGCAGCGCTTTAGCAGCCTTCCAAAAGTTGGTGAATGATGTTTTAAGAGAGTACCTGGATCAAGTAGCGGTGGTTTCCCTCAACAACATTCTGATCTTTTCTGAATGTAAAGAAGAACATAAGAAGCATGCAAGAAACATTCTACAGAAACTACAAGAAAATCATTTTTATGTGAAATTTGAAAAATATTCTTTTCATGTCAAACAAGTAGAGTTTTTAGGTTTTGTGGTATCCTGTAAGGGAGTTTCCACAGATTCCTCTAAGGTGTCTGGCATCAGAGACATACCCACTCTGAGAAATGTGAAAGAGATTCAAAGCTTTATTAGTTTTTCTAACTTTTATTGACGATTCATCTACAATTTCTCTGCTATAATAAGCCCCATCACTTGGTTGTTGAAGAAAGGAGTAAAATTTCAGTCGACTGAAGAAACAGATAAGGCAATTCAATTTATCAAAAACACACGTTAACAACAGCTCCTATTTTAATGCATCCAAATCTAGAAGAGGCCTTTTTTTGTAGAACCAGATGGATCAGATCATGCCACTGGAGGAGTGCTCTCTCAGAGAAATAAACAAACTGGACAATTACATCTCCTGCTCCTCTCTTTTAACTAAAGTCGGTTGCAAATAGAATAAGATTTAGAATTTTCCTAAATTAGTAAATGATTTTAATAGTGCAACAGTATGCCAGTATAGCGGTTGTAGTATTTGCTTGAGTGACTGGATACAGTTTGATAGTAAAGAAATCTATAATTTTTCATAGTTGTGCTCTAAATTACATGTGAATAGATATTTGCAATGGAGAATGAGCAAAGTTCATGTATTTTCAATTATTCACAATATATTAATTGATTCATGAGAATTCTCTGAGAAAAGTTTCTCATAATGTAGAAAGTCTTGAATTTTTCCTAAAATGTTAAGCCACTTGAAAAGGTATCTCTTATCTGACCTTTGCAAAGAAGTTAAATGCAGAGCTAGCACTCAAACACCCTTTGAACTATAACTGTTGCAGAGAACTGTAAATACTTGCTGTACGACGAAGAAGTGTCACTACTCCAAGATGCGTGAGCTGCTTTTCATGACCAGGGCGGGTACTGTCCTTTCTGATGAGGAGTTTTCTGTGAGGTAAATATTCACACTGAACGAGATGCCACCAGCGCCTCAGGAGGTCAGTTGAAGTGCACCGCCTTCATTGGCGATCGTTTGCATGTTGAACTGAGATTTCAGCTCGCTCGCAAACATTAGATCTCTAACCTTCCAGTAATGTCCACCATTTTGGAGATCTTGAAGTCGGTGCATGTAGCAAACACGCAGAGGATGGCCTTCAACAATAGTTTTGTGGATGGCATACCATTCCTGACACATAGTTCGAAGTCTATGACTGTGAGGAGGTCAAGAAGCCCAGGTCTTAACAATCTTGGTCTGCCAAAGGTAGCGTTGACCCCATGCAGTAGCTGAAAAGCTGCAGACACATGAAAGAGCCTATGTAGATGGTGCCTTCCAGAAGGAGCCCTGAGTGAAGACAAAAAACCTACGAGATGACAGCAAGGCTCCAGGTAGGAACTCAAAGAAAGAAAGCTGGACTCCAAGGGGCAGGAGACCTCAGTATATAGAGGAATGTCAGAAGCTGGCACTATAAGGCTGAATGAACAGGAAATCCTAAAACTGATCAGAAGTGAGGAAATATGCCAACATGCGAGAAGTGTTGCGAAGCAAGGAGAAACAGTCCAGTTGTTTTTTATACCCTAAGGGCAGGGAATACCTTGCAGGAAGATAGCTTAGTTGTATTAGATAGAGACTCACCCAATATCAACTAGTGGTAAGGTGTTCATTTTAGAAAGGGTAAGACAAATTGCATAAATCCTGGCTGGATGATTCTGGGAAAGAGAAGGCATATCAGTGTGGAGATGCCAAAGGTGTCTTCCATCCAACGTCCCACAGGGAGAAGACCGAGAATGCAGAAAATGGAACTAGTGGGTCAGATGTCATGAGATTATTCTAGCAGCATTGTCTGGTGGCCTGCCGGCAGAAATCTGGTCCAAATTGTTCTTTTGAAGCCAGGTGTTCTACTCACCTGAGATCCACTCAGAAGCTTCCATTGGATTAGACACCAGTGCAACCCTAGTGGCCCTTACCATTCATTTGAAGGGAAATCAAGATGAATAGCCTATGATGGTGTGGACTGTCGATAGCTGAAATGATAAAGATGTTTCCCTTTGTGAAAGTTGCTGGAGAGAACACTAGTCTTGCAAATATGTATTTTACCAAGATACAGGGAGAGAGGACTAGTTCTAGAAAGGGGACTGTGGGCTTAGAGTGATGGTTGGTATTAGAGTATTTCAGCAGGAGTTTTCTTCAACTTGTACTATACAGAGGAAATCTCTAATGAATGTTCCACCACTGGGTATGGAAAATGGGCTGGCTAGACAGTATGGGGTGACAGAGTTGTTATGGGGGAGGAGCAGGTTGAACAACTGTAAATGTATAAGAAGAAGGTGGTTGATTGGGTATTGGCGCTCACAATCTCAATAGTTTCCTGTGTGTAAATCAGTATATTAAGCAGTATACATTCATTGGATGGTGCACTGTTGGGGAACCACCCTGAATCCACAAAGACAGCAAATATATACAAGAACAGGCACACATCCACAATTCTTATTCCATTGTTGTGTCCAACAGTGTTTATTCCACGTCATTTCAGCCCCATAGCCAACACGTGTTTTGTCAGGGGTCGTTAACCCACAACTTTTTCAAGGCTTTCACAGGCTGTAAACAATCAACAATGTTTGCCTCAATAATTCATATTACGTTTTTATGATTTATACATGGTTAATAATATATGGTGCTCCCCAAAACAACCAAAGTGGAAACTTCTGAATGAAACACTACAGTAGATTGTGCATTGCCCATCATGTGCAACAAGTTGTTAAAGTTGGGATACTAGTAACGTAAATTATTGTTAATCCGTTATTAATCATACATATTTAGCACAGCTCCTTATATTTAACATTAGATGCCCAAGATGAGTGCTGGTACTATTACCGAGTGTTAACAGGATCCACTGATACGCAAGTGAAGAGAACCTGATATTAAGATTAGTTATTAAAGTTAATAGATCGGGTAAGTACAGATTCCCCTATACCTGTCAAATTGTATCTTCAAAATTTCAGATTCCCTTTCCAGTATAACTTGTTTATGTTGTCAAATCCTAAATTGGGTCGAGGAGAAATAGAATGAAATGTATACCCAATGTATAAAAAGGAGTCTATTGTTCTTACTAATCCCCATATGTGCAACTCAGACAAGGTATGTTCACCACCGCTTTCGTCGTCTTATTATTTATCACGGTCTGGAATAAAACCGCAGTGAAAAGTTAACTGTAGAGCGCGTGCCTGGTACATAAACAAAGAAGCCTATTGTTATTGCTAATCCCCATGTGTGCCATTCAGAAAAGTAATGCTTACCACTGCTTTCGTCATCTAATTATATTCGAAGTCTAGAATAAAACCACAATAAGAAGTTAACCTCCTGTATAATGTTACCTTGAAGTAAAGTGTAACATTGACTGTTCCCTCTCGAAATTACTTGTAATCCCCATTCGTAACTGCTGCGATTGTGTGGATGGCCTTCTTTCAGTGTGTACGCTGACGATCAATTTTCGCCGTTCACTAAATATCCCAGTTTACAAAACATAGAGAACGGACTATTCTTTCTGAACAACTAGAACGAGTGAAGGTCCCACTGAGTATACTGAGCGACATATCATGGGAACCCAATATGCTAATGGTAACACTGGATGTGGTATCACTCTATACCAGCATTAGACATGAATTTGCCATACCGGCAGTCATACATTTTCTACATACCAGATCGGCAAGTTTGTTAGAACATACTGAGATGCTGTTGGATATGATCGAATTGATTCTGGATCATAACTACTTTTTGCTGAATAAACAGTGGTTTAGGCAGAAACAGGGAGTAGCCATGGGATCTAGGTTTTCCCCTTCATATGCCAATCTCTTCATGGGATGGTTGGAGAAAGAGTGGATTTGGGGGTGGGGAGCGGCAAAATGGCAACCACACATCTTGTATGAGGGACGATTTAATGATGATTGCTTCATGCTATGGACCAGGAACATTGTACAATTGGAGGATTTTTGTAGATATTTGAACAGTAATACTGTGAATATTAAATTCACATACCAATCCAGTTCGACGATGACTTCTATATAGAAAGCAGACTTTATCGCAAACCGACATCATGTAACTCTATTCTTCATGCGACCAGTGCACATCCCTCGTACCAACTGGAAGCTATACCAGTGGGAGAAATAATTAGGGCGAGAAGAAATCGTAGTAATGATGTTGAATTTCGAAAATGTATTCAGGACATGGGTGGCCGTTTTGCACTATGGGGGTAGAAGAAACAGAACATCACAATGGCCCAACAGAGGGAAATGAGGACACCGAGACAAAAAACACTAGAACTTCGGGATCACACAACAGGTAGCAAGAGTAGGGAACAAGTAAGGATTATATTGGACTACTCGGAACAGTCAAGAGTTTTACTTAAAGCTTTGAAAAAACATTGGGGAATTTTACAACAGGATACGGTAATTAGACAGTACATTAAGGAAGGACCTGTGACAACCTTCCGGAGAGGAAAAACCCTTAACATTCTATTGTGTCCCAGTTACCCCACCCCACGAACAAAGGATAACTGGTTAAACACACAGTTTAAGGGCTCCTTTAGATGTGGTACTTGTGGTGTTTGTAGATGGTCATGGCATAACAAAAAGTACTTTGTGACTGACAATGGGCAGAGATACAACATACAAACACTTATTAATTGCAACACTAATTTTGTGGTATATGCTCTGACATGTAAATGTGAAAAGACTTATATAGGTAGCACCATTCGTCCCTTGAAAACAAGAATTGCTGAACATTATAGGCCGATTAGACAACATGACGAACATTATCCTATTTCACTACATATGGAAACATGTAAAGCGCAGAATGCACACAAGGAATTTAAATTCTATGGTATAGAACATGCCTAGACCAACCCCCGTGGGGGTAATAGAGAACTATTTCTTAGGAGGAGAGAGTCTATCTGGATTATGCGATTTAATGCAGTTAGAACAGGTCTCAATACGGATCATGAACTAGAATATTTTTTAGGGAATGATTATTATGCATTGTATATTAACATATATTAATTCAATAGAAATACAGCATCTATTATATTTCTGGAATATTTCGGGTTGATGGGATACACATATACGCATGTGATTGGCCATTGATCGATGGGATGACATAATTAGAGGACTATTCCACGTGGTTTTACTACTTGCAGCCACTTTGGTCATGATATATTAGCTAAAAATATAACGATCAAATATTTTTTGAAGTTATCTTATCTGGAACAAGGCATAGTGAGAAGGTTAATATTATCCACACCATGCCGGGGTCGTGGGGACGTGCCTTATTTAACAGCGCGTCAATTCGTCCTAATTGTTCGGTAAGAATAGTCTGTCCAGAAAAGAAATAATGCCTCAACTGATCCCTGTCTCTTCTACAGCTAACTTTGGTTTAGTTTGAGATGATTTTTACCAGCCAGAAAGAATATTACATTTCTGAATTAAATGTGGCAGCGTGGTGATTAGCACTTCAGCCAGGGTGGCACCTCATTAGTGAGTTTGGGAGTTTTTTGGGGGGCACACATTTTTCTCCAGGCAGGTACCTTGCCATACCTAAGGCTTTTCAGGTGTTTGTAGTCTGCTTATGCAAATCGGCTGACTGAGCTGTAAGTATGTTTTTCCAATTTCCCCAGCCTAGTTGCAGCTGGTATCTGTGTTTGCAGTTCAGGTCTGTTCTTACCCTATTGCCAATACTAGCAGCCAATTATGTTGTGCTAGAGCCTTTGTGTAGACTGACATGGGTAATTGAAAACCTTCTTTAATCCAGGCAAGCTGGCTTCCTCTTTCTGACATTGTGATTGGCATGGTCGATCACACTGTCAATCAACAGAGATATTGAGAGACTTGTATGTGGTGCTGCACAGTGGACCACAGGCTCCCATAGACCATCTCTACTTGATAAGAGCCTAGAGAGGCTCCATTTGGGAGGACTGGCTGGTGCTTTGGTCTACTATGCAACAACAGTTCAATCACCAGGTTCAAACTTGCAAATGGATCTGGGTGCATTCTGCACCTAAACCTGCTATGAGTGCAACAAGCTATCTGTTCCAAGCTCCATGGCAGCTTTGAGCTCTAATTTGGATCCATGAGTACTCAGGGGGATAACTCCTCTATGACTGGGACCTCAGTGGAGGATATGCAATTCACTATAGGACAATGTAATGTCTCCTCTTGCTTTTTTTACTGAATTAATAGAAATATGAGGAGCATGCTGTTGCTCCATTTTTGGTGTCCTGGTGCTTGGAATAACTGCTTGGAAGCAGGGAAAAAGGGGAAAAAATAAAGAGTAAAAAGTTAATTTTGAGCAATTTCAAGAAGCTACTATATGCCTGAGTAGCCTAAAGACCAACCAGGAGGAAATTCCAGAGGCGGTATTACACATAGTAGCCCAGGGGCCCAACCAAGGTGTGTGCCCGCATTTTGTGCTGCCAGGGCACTATGGTACCACAGAAGGGGTTGTGATGATTGTGTGGCCCCTTCTGCATAACTAATGACACTGGTGCACACATATCACTAGGCTATCTTCAGAGGGCCTTCCCTCATCTGCTTAAGGGTTTGAACCCTTGCAAATGAGGAAATCACTTTCCCTCTGTGCCTGCACCTCATTGTAGATGTGGGTGAAGAGCCAAACATGACCTTGTCATTGTCAGTGTACTCCCTGAGGACAGCCCTCTAACGAGGGAAAAAAGGAGTTCAATAACTCTCTGAGAGATCCCCCTGCAGGCAGTTGCAGTCACTTACTGCAGACACCTGCTTAGAAAGTGCCAGTGGTTTGGTGCCTTCACAGAGAATCACAGAGCAGCTTTGAATCTGCTGTCTTGTATTTCACTGAATGTGTTGCCTACAGGGCAGCACTGGGGGCAGCACATTTATTGTAATAGGAAGCACTGTCATTTTAGTCACCTGGTGCACATGCTTAAAGTATGTTGTGTTGCAAACACAGACAGTGCACCCTATATGTAACTGGGGCCAAGAATTTGAATGTGAAGAGGTAGGGGGAGTTGGATGGAGAAAGTACAGTCTAAGAAATAAGAAGCAGTGATTTGTGGAGAGAGAGTGAGGGCAGTTTGACAAATTATTAGAACAGTAAGTCCAAACTTTGGATAGGAGTGTAGTAACATGTAGACTGGAACTGACTATAAATGGATGAAAAGGTGGGCAGAATGACTTTGTTTGAAGAGTCAATGCATAGAGCAGAGAAAGGAAGCCTGTGAAAAGAGAGGTGTTAGGAGCAGCTAGAGAGAGGATAGGGGCGAAATGAGGGTGTAGGATTAGAGTGAAGGGTGTATAAGGGAATGAGGAAAGATTAAAGGGGAGAAACAGATCGAGTGGCAGAGGTATAACAAGCAGGAGTAGAGTAGTAAATCTGCCTTTTCTGCATGGTCAGCGCAGATTTCTGCCTTTTTCTGGGCTATATGTGGGAGGGTTTTTAAACACTGCACACTTTACGCCTGCTAAACAAGAGTAAAGTCCTTGTGCTTCCCCTTTAAATGTGATTAACTTGTCTTACTGCTGATAGACATATTTAAATCACCTACTAGTCCTTTCAATATGGTGCAGGAAAAAACATAGACCCTGTAAGTTAAATGCAACCGGTGGACTACAGCACTTATTGTGTCACCCACAGAGTGGGTTTGTAAAATAGGGCTTCAGGCCTATCCTGTATAGCCTGACTGAGTGTAGCCAAATCACCCACTTTCAAATCTTTCAGACTAACCCTTTTCAACAGCTGGGAAACTCTACTGTTAAATATTAATAAGTAACTGTTGGATCTGGCCCTTGTGGCAGGTTCATCCCTTGACTTTTTGCCTAATTTCTCATATTTGTTCTGACCTCTCGCTGTTGGCTGTAGGGCTCTGAGCCCTTTATCACTGCTGACCAGTGCTAAATTGCAGGTGCTCTCCCATCAAAAGTTGGTATGACTGGCTTTTACTTAATTGGCATATTTAATTTAGCTATAAGTCCCTTGTACAGTGGTATCTCTATACCCAGGGCCTGTAAATTAAATGCTACTAGTGGGCCTGTAGCCCTGTAGCGCTGCATGCTCCACCCACTAACCTAGCCTTCCAAACCTGTCTCAGGCCTGCTAGCACAGGGACCTGGCATCTAAACTTTCTTGCCAGACCCAGAACTCCCCTTTTACTACATGTAAATCACCCCTAAGGTAGGGCCTAGCTAGCCCTGCGGGCAGGGTGCCATGTATATAGAAGGCAGGACATGTGCCAGGTTGGGTGGCCTGTCCTGGTAGTGACAAACAGCCTAACTTGGTGTCTCGCTGCTGTGAGTGCTGCCTTCTCATAGGGTTGCATTAGAAATGCCCTGCTTTATATGTAGGGGTATTGTCTGATTTATGAGGGGTAGCGTAGGCATATTTGGTATGGTTGTAATAGTGGTAAGAAATGCTGCTTACTGGTGTAGGTGTATTTTTTATTACTATTACAGAAATGTCACTTCTAGAATGTGAGCATTTCTCCGTGCTTATGACTCTGGTGTTTTGCAGCTTGACTCCAATCCACATCTGGGCAGTGTAACAATTGGGCTTCGTGCATACTTTTCAGACAGCCTGTACACAGGGAGGGTGGAGGTGTCACAGAGGTGTATCTGCATACTAAATAGTCTTCCTGGGCTGAGATAAGGGAGAGGCGGGGCACACCTGCATTTGTAAAGTCTGTGCCCTGGCCTCACACAATAGGGTTGTTTACCCCCAGCTGATGTTTGGAGCCTCGGCTGGAGGAGAGAGGGGGCACTCCCAAAACCAGTTGTAAGTGGTTGGAACCTCCCCTCCCCTTCCATTGTAAAATACTGTAAAGACTGAGTATAAGTACAGGGGAGTTTTCCCCACAGTTTGGAGACATTTTGGAACTAGACACAGAACACTTCTGGAAACCAAGAGGAACCACTGCCTGGAGAAGAGCTGAGGAAGAAAAGCTGCCCTGTCTGTGACTGTGCTTTGTGGAGCCCTCCTGCAGTTACTGCTTCTGCCTGTGCTAGAGGACAAAGACTGGACTTTGTGTTGCCTTTCTTCTTGTGAAGAACTCTCCAAGGGCTTCATTTAGAGCTTGCCTCCTGTTGTTTGAAGTCTCAGAGACATCAAAGACTTCTCTCCGACAGCACCTGGAGCCTCTGCTGAGACTCCTACTCTGCCAAGTGATGCCCATCCAGTTCCTGGGACCCTGAAAGGAGAAGCTGGCAGGCCAAGAGTGAGAAACTCACGCACCGACCGCTGTGCGGGGAAAAGATTGACGCTTCGCGGCTGAAAATTGACAGTCGTCTATAACGCAACCTGAAGATCGATGCCCGCGGCTGGAGAAACCACGTGCAGCATCGCTGACAGAGCTGGGGAGTTTGCAACCCGCACTGCGTGGTGTTTGGATCATCGTGCAGCAGGATTTCCGACGCAAACATCGCTGGGTGTGTAAAAACAATGCAAGGACTGCCCGTGCCCGAGAGTGCGGTTCGAATCGACACAGCGCTCTCCTGTGGAGAGAAGAAACTACGCACGCTGACTTGACTGAAGGAGAAACGACGCACGGTCTCGCTCGGAAGTGATATTGACGCATCGCAAGCCCCTTTTTGACGCGCACTTGCCCGTGCTGGGCTATTTTTGGCGCACCCAGGTACATTTCCACTCTAACAGCGTTAGCGTTGTGTTTAAAATTACATGAAGACTCTTTTTGGTTTTTAATTGATAACGACTTGTGTATTGTGGATTTTTGTTGTTTTGGTCTTGTTTTGTTTTGGTAAATATTTTCTATTGTTCTAAACCTGTGTTTTGTAATTTTGTAGTGTTTTCATTAAGTTACTGTGTGTTTTGGTACAAATACTTTACACCTAGCACTCTGAAGTTAAGCCTACTGCTCGTTCCAAGCTACCAACGGAGTGAGCGGGGGTTAGCTGAGGGTGATTCTCTTTTACCCTGACTAGAGTGAGGGTCCTTGCTTGGACAGGGGGTAACCTGACTGCCAACCAAAGACCCTATTTCTAAAAGTAACCCCTAAGTACACCTTATCACCCAAAACGGAGGGGGCCTGATGTTTTACACAAGCAGGGTTGTAGCTGGATCCTAGAAAATGTCAACATATAGATTGCAAACTTTATAACTTTTGACATAACATGGCTGAAATAGGCATTGAAAGACATGTTTTCATATTTATTAAAACATCAGTTTATTGGTGAAGTAAGATTTTTAATAAACACTTTTGCAAAATGTAACTTTTACAAAGTTAACGTTTCCCTGCCTCGAGCTCCAGGAGGCTATTTTGCATTAGCCTGCCAGCAGCTGCCCAGCAAGTGCTTGACACAAATCAGTTGTGAAAACTGCTTCCAGAGCAGAAAAATAGCTTAGTCCTGGTGAGAAGATGGATTGGCTCATTTGATTCCTATCAGCCCAGGAGGGACAGTTGGGCTGGACCCAGAAATGTCATCAACTTGTAAGGGGCAGAGTTGAGGCCAGGCCTGCCCATTCATAGTTCAATGTAAGGTAAAGGAAAGAGCTGAAGAAGGGACAATCTTTGCCCCTAATGCCCACACTAGCCAGGATGATCTCATTTTCCTGGCCACACCTCTAGGTGGGCTTAAGAATAGCTCTGCACAAGGGAGAAAGGGTTTCTCCATTTGGATTTTAAGAGCAAGGGGCACAGTTGGCTTGTCTGCAGTAGAGGAAGCATAAACTGCTGAAAAAGTGGGAAGTGTTGCCTTAGAGACCTTTTTCCCCATTGAATAGAATAGGGAGTGTTTAGGAGTCAAGTTCACCCAGTAGCTAGTGCCACACATGAATATGGCTCCCAAGAAATCCTCCACAAAACATTTGTGGAAGAATAGATGAGGATTGGACCTGCTTCTGTGAGCTGAGGTAATCCTTGAAGGCCTGGACCTGCTACCTCTTGTACAGTGGATAAAGAAGTGGATTCCAAAGGTAACAAATGTAAGTGGATTCCAAAGGTCCTTTGCGGCTACTAGGACACAACAAACTGCAAGAGGACTTTTTCCTGAAGTGATCAGTTCACCAGTACCAACTGGGCCTGGACAGGAACTTGCTGGTAGCCTCTGCTGCAATGGGTTGTGGCCCCTGTAGGAAACTGGTTTACTGTTTAGGGGGCAGGTGAAACCCTACTCAAGGAGCCGCCACAATTCTTGCCAGGGTGAAATACAAGCAGACCCTAAATTAACCTCTGGTTAACCCTCTGGTAGCCTGACTCAAAGTAGCCAGGCTTAACCTAGAGGTGATGCGTAAAGTATTTCTGCAGTACTTCAAACAGTAATAAATTGAAAACACAGCACAAGAAAAATCCCACACCAATTTAGAAAAATAGAGTAAAACGTAGTACATTATTTGAGACCCAAACATCAGAAATCCAACCTGTTGAATGGGAGATATTCAATTAAAATGATTTGAGGCTAAATAGTGCCTGAAAGCACAACGCGTCAACTACGGTCATCTGGGCCAAATTTGGCCTGCTGAACAAAGTACTTGAAATCCTTGTTGCAAAGCATTGCAAGATCCCGCACTGAGGATGCATTGTGCAGCAGCAGTTCCAAGGGTCTGCAGGCATCAACGAGAGGTCCTGCGTCAGAGATGCCTCGTGCAGTGGTGGTTCCAAAAAAAGCCATTGACAAGGTTTGTGATGAATGGTCATGTGTCATTGTTGAGGATGACATCAAAGAAGGCTTGCAATGCAAAGTCATGCATAGGTGAAGCCTCATGCAGCAGTAGTTCAGAGGAGCTGCAGGCTGCGATGTGAGGTTTTAGCTTAGGGCTGTGTTGTGCAGCAGCTGTTCCGATGCAGGGCTGCAAAGAGATGAACTTGCAGCTTACTTTCAATAAAAAGTCTCTGATATATACTGTACACCACAACAGACTAAAAATTCCATCAATATTCCCAGAGAGGCAACTTCTTTACCAATGCATTAACTTCTTACCCCTCCATAAAGAGCATAGGGATGTGGCTGGACAGCTCCCTGTCCATGGAGGATCAAACAAAAAAAAAACTTGCTGCAGCTTGCTTTTGCATCTTCATGATGCTACTCAAAATTCGACATCTTCTACCCACCCGGTCCGGAAGAATGATGGTCCAGTCTCTAGTACTATCCCGACTGGACTACAGGAACTCCATATACTTAGGCTCTCCTACGTACAGCACCAAAAGACTCCAGGTAGTCCGAATGTGGCAGCTAGAACTATACTTATGATCCCTTAACACGCCTTGGATAAAACTCCCTTGGCCTCCCTCTACTGGCTCCCCATTTAGGAAAGAATTAAATTCAAATCACTGTGTAGCTTACAGAGGGATCAACTCTTTGATTAAGGTACGTCTGACACCTTACACCCCCCAGCAAGTCTTTATGATCTGCCAATGCCCGACTCATGAAGGTGCCTCAAATTCAAAGGACTGTATGGGGTGGAAGATCCTTCTCACATGATATCCCTGAGCTGTGGGATTCCATGCCCATAGAAGTTAGAAACCCAGGCAATGAGACACAGTTTGGAAAACAGCTCAAAACTGATCTCTACCCTCACTAATCAATCCCTCCATATATACTCCTAAAAGCATAGTTGCACGCTTGAACTCTTCCAGCACAGGGAAGACTTCAGGTAGCTATGTGCTTTAGAAATCCATATAGCATAGCATATAGCAAGACCACAGGTGGGCTGGCAGAGCACCCTCAGGCTTGCTACTACAGGGACAGGACTAGGGTGGGATCACTTGGAGGGGAGACTCACAGCAGGCAAAGTCCTGGTGCTGGGTAATAGATGGCTGGAGTCTTTTCTGTCCCTGAGGTTCTGATCAGGAGGCCAACCAACCATTGGAGTCACTCTGGTGGTCTGGGGTTCAAGATGCAGGTCTGGTCTTTTTCACTCGGACACCATGACAGTGGGGAAGCAGGGTAGCGGATTAGCAGTCGTTCTTACAGAGCAGCACATTAGTCCTTCTGATTCCTCCATTGGTCCAGAGGTGTAGTGAAGAGTTGGATCTGAGGGTCCCCTATTTATACATGGTGCCCACTTTGAAGTATGAGAAGGTTCTGAAGGTTTCCGACCCCATAACTGCCTGGAAATTACTGCTTCCCTGACATGGTCACATCTATTTTGGGGACACAAAAGGCTAGTGTCAAACCCTTTGGGATGTGCAAGTGTGGTAGATGACAGCTCCTCATCAGGTCAAAAATGTCCCAACCTGCCAACACATATTCCCTCTTTGTATCACTGTCTGAGAGCAATACACAAATACCAACTGCCAGTTACACCCAATCATGTGACCCAGGATACACACTGAAGGCACTAATTGTTTTGGGACAAGACAATGCCAACATTCTACACATTTTCAGAATAGCGTCCTAAAACTCATCTTTACCATTACAAAGGGTTTTGAATTACAATCCTTTGGACATCAAAGTCAACATTCTCACCTACTCCCAATAAAAAGTTGTCACTTAATAAATGTAATAAATTAACCCAATGTTATCCTATGGGAGAAGCAGGCCTTGCAGTAGTGAAAAATGAATTTAAGAGTTTTTCACTAACCAGGACAAGTAAAACCTAAAGGTACATGTCCAGCATTTTAGATACAATGCACCCTGCCCTATGGGCTATGTAGGCCCTTCCCTAGTCATAGCTAATATGTATTAGAAATGAATCTGTAGGCCTGCCAAAAGGTTTATTTTGCCAGGTTGACTGGAAGCTATAAACTGCACTCACAGGCTGCAAAGGCAGGCCTGAGACATGTCTAAATGGCTAATTAAGTGGGTGGAACAGTCAGTGCTGCATGGCCACTAGTAGCATTTTATTTACAGGCCCTTGGTACCTGTAATGCCACTTTGCTGGGGGTTACAATTAAGTAAATGAGCCAATTTAGTGTAAGCCAATCCTACTGTGTTTTAGGGGAAAGAGCACAAGCACTTTATCATTAGTTAGCAGTGGTAAAGTGCTCAGAGTCCTAAAGCCAGCAAAAACAAAGTCAGCAAAAAACAGGAGAACCTGAGGCAAAACATAGGACTAAACCATGCCAAGGATCTCAGGTCTAACAGCCCGTAAAGACTGTCAGTGAGGTCCTGGTAGCCTTAAAAGTGACCCTATCGGAGGTGCTTCGGAAGCCCTGAAAAGTTGCATCCTAGCAAATCTTTGGACAAAGGTGTCCACCTTCAATGCATCTTTCCCAGATACAGCTTAAGGCTTTCCACTCTGAAGGATTCTGAGCACCATACCTCAGAATGTAAAAATCTTTGCCAGTGACAATATCGATTGGTGTATCCTAACCAGACTCTGTCGTGGTTGGCCTGAAATCGTACCTATGTTCCGGTCTACTGCTTCCATAAACCTATTGCTGTTTTAGTGCTTTTCGGTGCTGTTGTTTTACATAAAACTTTGAAAAAAGACATCTCCAGTTACTCTTATTGGATTTTTTTTTGTTTTGATGTTATTTTGTTTATTGTATCAACCTCTTTTTTTCTAATTTCGATAGGGGTTTTAATTGTTTGGTCTTTCGACTTTATTACTGTTTTCAGTACTGCATAAACACTTTAACTATTCCCCTAATTTAATCCTGTGTGCTCTGTGCCATAGCTACCGGGGATATGCTCAGATTAATTTAGTGACTTTGGGGTTCACCCTGATTAGTTAGATTTGTTGAGTAGTTAGTGTTAGTAGATTGATGGTCAAATGGTAGGAGTGGAGTGCAGTTGTGGTAGAACACGAGGATGCAGGAGGCATCAGGGAAACAGTGAATAGTTTGGGTTGTAGAGATGGCACAGCCTGGACTAGAGGAAAGGTAAGAGGGGTGTAGTGCGGAATAAGTGCAGGGATGAACAGTCATCCGATAAGGGCAGAGAGAGTAGGAGCAGATGTATAGCCCAGGAGTTCAGTCAATGTGTGGAGCAGGTCTAGGAGGCTTCCAGAGGAATATGGTGCAGATGAGAGGAGCAGATTAAGAGGGTATAAATCGAGTGCGGGCTAGTGGTAGAGTGAGGAGCGTATGGGTAGTGTAGTAGTTGAGTTGTACCTGCCTGAGAAAGGATATTATATTCTCCCCTCTGAGGTGACTCTACAATGATTCGGAAGCATGAGCATATAAATGTACATTATTTCTGGGGAAATAACACATGTATATCCAGAGTCATAATAGGTTGCTAGAACATAGATCAATTTATGCATGTACTGCCTGGATCCAGTAATACTTTTTACAGCATGCTGTCACTCATGCTTATGCTTCTCTGGTCACATGCATTAACTAAGTATGATGAGCTCGAATGGGTACAGTGGGCTAGTGAGAGGGTAGGAGCCTATCTCTTTTAAGAAGAAGGGAACTGCACATTTATGTTTCTGAATTTTTTATGCTGGGGGCACTTTTGGCTCGGTACTGTGAAGCTTCACTAGAGGTGTAAAGAGTTGCTCAAAGTGGTTCTAAAGGGAACGGGTGATTGGATGGTTTCATACATTGAGTCACTTCTGAAGTACATGTCCAAAAATACTTAACAGCAGGAAGTGGTAAGTGTTACTCAAAATGTCACTGATAGGTAGACTCCAAACATCAAGATTTCACACATAAGCTAAATGAACCTTTAGCAGCCCTGAACCAGCCATACGTAATCAGTTTTGGTTCAGACCTCAAATGGAAGTCTTGCCCAAACTGTCATGCAAAATTCCTTCTGAACGGACAACAAACAGACCAGCTGCATTTAGAACGTGTTTGTTTTTTTCTTTGAGGTACTACTGTTTCCAGTATTTTATCTCAGAGAGCTTGGGATCCAGGTCTAGCCATTTGCATGTGGGGTGCATCTCTTCTCTAAAGACCATAAGTCAGAAGCCATATAAGTACATGCATTTCTTTTATGGCTCTCTTATGGTAACATAGTATGGTCAATTCTGTGTTAAATGTGGAACTAGCCACTTCCTTTAGCTATCTGTTTTAGTATTAAATAATGTTAGAATAAATAGTTCAGTTATTGTTTTGTTATTGCTCTAGTAGATTGGATTTGAACAATTTGATCTGCAGGAGCATGCATGGAAGTGGACAATGGTCTCAATCTGATGGATCTTGCAGTAGACTGGGGGGCAAAGGAGTTAGCAACAAATTTATAGTTTAAAGCTTGTGAAGCCCATTTGGCCACACAATGAGGGCCAGGAATCAATGTG
Source organism: Pleurodeles waltl (assembly GCF_031143425.1). Lineage (NCBI taxonomy): Eukaryota > Metazoa > Chordata > Amphibia > Caudata > Salamandridae > Pleurodeles > Pleurodeles waltl. Next base: position 732,299,303 of record NC_090438.1, read on the forward strand.
GAAAATCTAGTGCTTTTATTGCAAATTAGTAATCACACCAACATATGCGCAGATTAAGATCAAATTGGTACAGAATCAAAACCTCCAGGCTGAAATGGTGGAATAAATTCAACCTCAATAGCTTAATGCATACAGAACTTAGGGCCAGATGTATGAAACATTTTTGCACTCCCAAACGGTGCGAATCGCAAAATTCGGCCGTTTGCGAGTGCAAAAATGTGGTCTGCGATGCATGAAAGGCATTCGCAGACTAAAAATAAGAAATCGCAAAAACTGCGATTTTTAGGGTTGCGACCTGGTTTTGCGAGTCGCATTTTGTGATTCGGTATTTCCAGTAGGAATTTGCGAGGCGCAAATTGCGATTCGCAAAATCAAAATCGCAAAGTGATGCATCAAAAAATCGCAAATTGCGATTTTTCGCAGAATGGCATTTTGCACATGCAAAATACCATGAACTGAAACCAGGTGGTAACCAGGTGCAACCTATATAAAGAGGCCCAGAATGCCTCAGACTCTTTTCCACAATGGCTGCACTCTACGTCATGGCAAGGAGGATGAGGATCTTGGCAGGTTTGAGGAGAGGGAGGAGGAGACAGGAGCGCATTTTCAGAGTGCGCATTACACTTTTTGACCTGACAGAGGAGGAAATATATGAGAGGTATAGGTTGAACTCAGCCATGATACTTGATCTGATAGCTGAGCTACAACCCATACTGCAGCGCAGAACACTAAGGACTCACAGCATACCCACCCATGCAGGTATTATGCTCCCTCCACCTACTCGCCTCAGGGAGCTATCAAGGGGTCATAGCAGCAGCTGGAGGGGTCACACAGAGTAGCCTCTCCAGATTTTTCAATGCATTCATCAACGCCATGCTGAGCAAACTACACCAGTACATCAGATTCCCCCACACCCCACTGGAATTACAGCAGACAAAAATAGAGTTTTACCAGATAGCACAGTTCCCCCACGTTATAGGTGCCATAGATGGCACACATGTGGCAATCTTTCCACCATCAGCCACAGAGTATGTGTACCGCAACAGGAAATACCAACATTCCATGAACATACAGGTGATATGCAATGCCTCCTACATCATTACTGATCTCGTGGCCAGATACCCAGGGAGCACACATGATTCGTACATCTTTCGCCATAGCGGCATTCACACAAGACTGCTAGCTGGGGAGTTTGGTGAAGGATAACGACTAGGTAATGTCCCTCTGTACACTGGTGAATAGATGGCGTACCCATGTCAGATGGCTCAGTTACTCATCACACACTCTGTCCCTTCCAGGAGACAGTGCTTACGCAGTGCGCACCTACATGATGACGCCCTACCTCAATCCTGCAACACCAGCTGAACGGAGATACAATGCAGCACACAGGGCAACCCGCAACGTGGTGGAGCGCACATTTGGACTGCTGAAGAGTCGCTTCCGGTGCCTCCACAAAAGTGGAGGGGCACTACAGTACAGCCCAGAGACAAGATGTAGAATAGTGGCTACTTGTGCAATCCTGCACAATATAGCTACAACCAGGGGCATACCTGTAGAAATCAGTGATACTGACTCAGATGAGGATGACAATCCCATACCACCTCTACAGCCAGCAGACAGGACCAGTGCAGCAGAGGGAAGGCAAAGGCATGCCGACATCACACACAACCATTTCAGACGTGAGTATCAATGACACAAATCCTCTAACAACTGTACCTGTAGTGAAATAAATGTATTACCTTACATCAGGTAATGTACGTGTGAGTAAGAAAAAAAACAGGTGACGTGACGAACGCAAACCAACAAATAACCAGAGTTATGCACTATTTCTTCATAGTGGCAACAGCAGTCCAATGGCAGCAAGAGTCATTTTTTTCTACCACGCACACCACTCGGGTGCCCAGTTACGTCACTGGCACGTCTATTGTCACCCTCAGTGGCAGTGCTGTGCCTGGCACTGCGCCATCTGGTGTCCGCTGCTGGTACGGCAACACTGCTGAGGCTGGAACTGTCCTCAGTGTCCCCCAGTGCTAGCTCACTTGGAGTGGCTGATCGTGGTCCCATGATGTGTTCGATCACATTTGTGATCTGCACAAGTCCATTGACAACGTCCCTGCTGCTGTGTGCAGCCTCCACTTGGGCAGCCACTGCGCGACGGGCAATCAGAATTGCCATCCTGTTAGAGGACCAGCAGAAGCTGCCAAACATTGTACGGAATCTGCGCTCCTGTCTGCGCTGGCTCACCCTCTCATGGCGCCTCTCCTGGCAGAGTTCACGGACAGCACTTGTAAGGTCCCTGGTGTCCTGTGATGCCTGCACCTGTCCCTCACGCAGCTGTACAATATTACTATTGAGTGAGTCAAGTTGGCGATGCAGGCCCATCATGTTGCGGTTGTGTTTGCGCAGGTTTCGGTCTAATGCAAGGATCCACTTATTTTGCAGACGCTGCTGCTGCAACATAGCAGCTTCCAGGCCACCAAATAAGGAGGCACCCTCACCTGACTCATGCTGCTGTGCCCAGGACTCTGTCACAATCCTGCGTGGTGCTGTGGTTGGCTGACACCGGCCCTCCGGAATCTGGCTGCGCCTGTCTGGTGCTGATGGTGTGCTTGGCCCTTCCTGCTGCTCATCAGAGTTGTTGCTGAGCTCTGGCAGTGGCAGTGGCCTGGGCCTGCGTTGTCCAGTCGACATGTGGAGGGACACACTGGTGTTCGAATCTGAGGGCAGATGGGTGTCTGTCTCTCCTACACATGCAGATGCTGTGGCTGCTGGGCATGGCCCACCTGCAACAACAAAATGCAGCATGTCAGTTCTGTATTTTACATTTTCTGTCAGACAATGGCAATAAAGGTACAGGTACTGCTCTACATGGTGTTGTGTGTGTTGTGTTACTCTGGGTGTCACTCTACTTAATTACATTGTTGTGCTACTTTCAGTTCTAGGTTGTGGACTGCCACTCCCATAATGCATTGTAGTGCTGCTTCTAAGATGTGGACTGGACTACTTCTCACACTGTTTCACATTACATGCTAATTCCTAAGGGGCTTTTGTGCATACACATATAGGGTTACAAAACAATATTGCACCCACCTTGGCTGGTACTCGGTGTGCCGGAGGTGTCGATCTCTGTGACCCCAGTCACAGCTTCAGGGAGGAGTGTGGACTCCACTAGGTCCTCCAATGGTGTTGATGGTGCCTCTGTTGGTGGACCGCCTCCTGTACCCCTGGCCTCCGCAAGTCTCCTTGCCACCCTCTCCTTTGCACGGAACCTCAGGTCATACCACCTTTTTTTAATCTTTTCAATGGAGCGCTGTGCCACTCCAATAGCGCAGAGTTTGGACTGTATGTCCAGCCATAGTCTCCTCCTTTCACTCTCAGGCACCTGGAGTGAGCTTTTTCCAAACAGGCGGTCATGGCTCCTCACCACCTCCTCAGTTAGTACCCCAATCTCCTGCTCGCTGAATTTCAGCTTGCGCTTCCTTTGACCCTTCTCCTGTGCTTGGCCTGGGGTATCCATCCTGGCTCAGGTGTTCTTGCTCCTTCTGAGTGCTGCTCTGTGTGGCTGGGCTGCTCTCTCTCAGGATGCTGGTTTGGGTGTGGCACCTGAAACTGCCTGGGATGACTCATTTCCTGCTGGTGATGTCATCAGGCTCCTCCAGGTGTGCATTCTCGAACTTGCTCGCATTTTGCGATTTTGTACCAAATCGCAATTTGCGATAATGCAAATTGCGATTCGGTAAATGGGCCTCGCAAATCACAAATAGCGATTTTTAAGAAATCGCTATTTCCGAATTGTAATATTGTTACATGGCCAATTGTGGAAATAGCGATTTCTTAAAAATCGCTATTTGCGATTCGCAAGCTCCAGTTTTCATACATATGGCCCTAGGTGCCACAGAGACTAAGAAACAGAAATTGACTTTCCTTAAAGGAACTGGGATTGCTTCTTCTAAACATGAATGGATTTAGAATCATCTAGCTCATCTTCCAACTAAAATGGGGAAAATCAGCTAAAAGAGTCTCCAGATGTCTGGGAATGAAGCAAGGCAGGTGTCAGCATCATAAAGACTAGAGTAGAAGTCTTTAAAAGAAAGGAACCAGTGATAGCATGAAGCTATGCACTGTAAGGGCAAAAAGGGTGTGAAGAAGTCTGCACCTTTCCGAGTCAAAAGGAATCTGCCATAACTTTAACAATGAGAACACTAACTTAAAATGGAAAGTTCCAGGAGTATCCGTATCTCCAAACACATCACCAGAAATCCAATTATTTCTCTTTCTCACAGAGCACACTTGCAAAATTGGACAAATCTCCCATCCCACAGAGCTCCAACGATCAAGTTAACCTTGAATATCTTTGTTCTAGAGATGCAATGAATAGGAGGCTTCTTCTGCTCATTAAATTGTCCAGTCCATGCCAAGATTTCTCTTCTCAAGCCTCTTTGTCTCTAGTGCACAGTACTCCTTTCTCTAGTTAAGATATCACGAACGTGCATCTTCAAAAGAAAAACACACAGAACACAGAAAAATACATTTCATGTTAAATCAAAGACCTAGTTAGGCCAACTTAATGACTCATTGTCAATGCGCACTTTTAATACACAATTACAGATGCAAGCATCATGTCAAAACAAATACAACACATGAATAAATAAATTATTGATAACAAACGCAATATGCTTTTCAATCAATGCAACATTTCAAAATAAAAGTGTAGATGTGAATGAGAACTACAAATTCTCATTGTAAGGTTAAATATTAGAACACACTCTAACTTCTACAGTGAATACACCTTCAATAATATGTTTGGATGCTTCACTTTGCAATAATAATGGTAAGGCACACAGGATATATGATGTTGGTTACATTTTGGGGTTACTTCTGTGTGGAGTAGGGGTGCAGTCACAATCATGTTACTCCAGATCCTTCGGCATAAACATATTGTTATATACAGTGACATTATAATTCTAGTATATTGCATAATTAATGTGCTGTTGAGATTATATATCACAATTGTAACATTGTGCATTTGAGTGCCGAGCACTAAATTCAAGAGGCTGGAATAAAAATTGAGATTACAAACTGTGCAATTTTTCATAATAAAGTGCTAAAGAGTTTTGAGCATTAAAAAACAATTAATTGCACCTTACTATCAAAGAGTTGATGAGAAACCACTAAAATTGTTACTCGAGAGTTTATTAGGTTGCATCTATAAGCAGCAATATGCTTGATACGAAATAAAAATGTAATTACTGCTCATCATATTTCAATTTAGGTAACTTGTAAGCGAAAGCCCATGAAGAAAACAAAACTGCTCAAATCTCAAGTCAGTTCCACAGCTGCATTGCACCGTGTTGCCGTTCACAAAGAAAAAATAAATATGTGGATGTGTTGCATATGCTATGCGGTGTTCAGATTTACAGCTGCTTTGTTGATTCTCAGCACACCTGAATGCACACAATCATTCTTCTGAGTTCCACAAATTATGCATGAGATTATTGGCATTCACATAGATTTCTGACTTTTTTCTGTGTTTAGGATTAGGAAAAATATATTTTCAAAATGGTCTTCTCCTTAGCTTTTTGTCTTGAAATGACTTTCCTTCCACTCGGATGAGAATGTCCCTGTACGACTTGCTATCACAAGCTTCTTCCCTGATTGAATCAACATGTATGTTCCTGTCCACCTCTGCATTTTGTTTTGGTCTCAGCGCATGCAACAATGTACGTGGGCTGAGAGCTGCTGTAACTAAGTACTGTAAAGCGCTCTGAGGTCTGGAGAGCTGTTCCACGCATGCCTTCTTTGGAGAGTGGGACTACTGCCCCCTCATCGGACTGCAAGGTATTGACAGTGGTGACAGTGTGGCCTGTTAGTAGGAGGACTGGCCTATGATACCTGTAAAGGGAAGGGGGCCCAGTGGTCTCGCCATGAAACCTACCTGTTCTTTTCAGTATAACCAGGTAATACCCCGCATCCCTGTGTGTGTGTGACTGCGGTGCGTGTGTTTGCATGGCTACATGCCTTCAGGGTAGCAGGAGTGTGCAAGGAGTGTATCTGTCATACTAGCCCATGTACACGCCTGTGTCTGTTTTGATTCTAATGTGTGGGTACTGTATACGAAATGGAGGATCGAGGTCACCTTCTAGAATAGCTACATGAATTTGAGAACCTTGTCTCAGACCAAGCCTTTTGTTAGTTCATGAAATCACTACTAGTGGAAGGACAGGAGACAGTGATAACGCGTCCCACCCTAGGTAATTTACTTACTCTGGGACTCGTTTTAGGCCAATGAACCTTTTGACCCTGATTGGAGACACCTTAAGACGAGATAACTATTCAGCATGTCAATCAATAAATCAATAATCTCATCAATAATCACAATAGCAAATCAGTCAAATTAGTTAATGATATTAATAAGAATCGAAACTCACCATGACCTTTCAGCCATTAATAACCACACAGAATTTAGTAAGATTTATGATATTTATTCCCTATGTGTTACACTCTACTAGTAAGTTTATTAGTCTCAATACCAGAAAACACATCAACAAAGTCACAATATGGCAACTTGATAAGACTTCATCAAAGCAAAGATCATGAACATTAGAACAAAGCACGATGTCAACATGAATTAGCTTTAGCAGAGTATCATTAGCGCATTTATTCAACTAAGCATTTGTCTATTTGCATTAGGTTTGTGAACTCCTAAACTAACCTTGAATTAGCATTAGCATGTTGGGCTTCATGCAACACAATTTAGTAACACAAATTTAGAAAACATCTAACTATGGTCTCTATCAAAAGAGCAGTTGGTAACTAGAAAGAAAAGGTAAACAGACAATTACAATTTCATTATCATATAGTTACCCTCCATAATGGGTCAGCCTACAGAGTCAGTCTTCGTCCTCAGGACATCAGTCGATTCGCCATCAGCCAGGGTAAGCAGCAAAGTTCAGCAAGACAGGGCAGTAAGGAACACTTCCCTCGTAAGGAGGAAAAGTAAGTATCGGGCAAGGCAAGGAAGTTGGGGATGGTTTTGAAGAATCGAACAGCAAAGTCTTTTTAAGACAGAGCGCGAAGGTCCCTAAAATGACATAGAATGGCTCACAATGGCAAAATGGCTAGGTAATGGCGTAGAATGGCTAATTTCTCCTTGTGACATGTCATTATATTAAATTCGGCTAACAAGCTTCCAATTTCCAATAGGACAAAATTTGGTGCATTATTATCTCTATCCAATGATCCATCGATCACCTTACTAGAATTTTAACTTAAGACAGTTCTCATGTAGTTTATTGGCTCCTTTAATTGACGTCCTCAAAGGGTAGAATGTCAGGTAAGAAAAGTTACACTCACTGTTTCAGTCGGTAGTTCCATTGTCTTTACCAGTTCAGGCGACCTTGCACTTGTTGCGGATTACACTGTTGCATTCAGCAAGAATGTCTCCTTGAGCAAGTCGGGTCTCATGAGAAAGAATTTACTACGGCTACACACACATCTCTAACTTCTAGAAAAGTACAGTTTTGTGTCCTTTAGTAAGAAGCACATTGCCCGCTAGAAAAACACATTTAATATGAGACCAGGCAGCCAGGCCCAGACCCTTGCTAACTAAGGCCTAGTGATTCATTTAGCAAAATCCTTAGCATATAACTGTTAATGCTAATACAAAATCATACATTAGTACATTAATAATCCAATATTAATCAATTTCGTTAATCATCGTATACATTGGTGGCCACTCCCCGTGGGCACATTTCAAACGCGTACATTAGAAGCACATTAATACATTTTCTATGCGGGATCAGTGTACATTAATTTGCAAGCAGTTCATGTTAATTTTGATTATAAAAGCTACACTCCAACAATCCATCCTCTGATGACTCACACAAATCCCTTCTTTTTACAAATCATTCATTTTCTTATCTCTTTAATTTCTATTTCTTCCCCTGAATTAGTCTTTTCATATTTAGCTTTGAACAATTTCTCCCTTTTCTTTTCTTCCCTCCTCGCATTGCGTTTTGCCAATTTTACTTTGATCCTTTTACTAATTTTGCATGGTAACCAGAGCCCAAATAAACAAGCCAGGACAATTACTATTCCCTGTATTCATTTTCCCAATATCCCATGCCAAATATTACTAAACCAGCTTCCCACATGAGCAGTCCTTTTCCAACCTTTTCCCAAACTCCTGGTTCCTTCAGTTCCTTCAAATCTGCACTATCTCTTGTTAGGTTAGTAAGCATACTTCTAATCTCATTACTATTGTCAGGTATGTAGGCACAGCAGTGACGCTCTTTAAGCATCTTACAGACTCTGCCATTTTTTGCTAAAAGAATGTCTAAAGCAAGCCTGTTTTGAAGAGTCATAGCCCTCTCCACAGCAAGTTTGGTATCCATCAGGAGGATAGCTCCTGTGAAGTTTGTCAGCATGTTATCCACAATAGTAGACAACTTTCGAATGTTTATGGAGTTTAAGATAACCCCTACTGAAGGAATTATTGCTCCAAATATGTCTCCTACTACACCAGCAGCAGTCTCTCTCTTTTGTCTAGTACGAAGTAATTCAGTCACTTTCGGGAATTTCTTTAAATCTTCTAGCTGGTAAATCTTTGGAAAAACTATTCCCAAATAACATGTCCCATACCATCCCTTTGGAAGACGGTAGTAAGCATTAAGTCCACAAATATAATAGACCCCTGGGATTGCTTGATCCATTCCATTTAACATGAATGTCCATTTACTCTGAAACAAAAACACATGCTTACATTCACTCGTTCCCAAAAACACATTGTCCTAATATGACTTTGGCAGCGTAATGCAAAGCTTACCTACATGTCGCGCATCTAAAGCTAATTTCCCTTGTTCCCTAACCTCATTGTAACTACCACTATTAATAAAGGATTGTTGCTGCAAGCCTTTTTCTAATTTCCCCTTTAAAACCCTCCTTCTATCTTCAGTGGGATCTAAAAAGCTTTTCTCTACGGGTGTAAGCAAGCATGTCAAGTTATTGCGGTGTGCAGAAGATATACTAATTGTTACTCTAGGTTCAAAGAACCCTTTAATCAGTTTTATGGCATAATATTTAGCTACACTATTCAAATCTCTATGGTAGGCCCATAAGAGAACACAAGGTCATACTTAGAGTAAAAATATTGCACTTCTTCTTGGTTATAGAAATGGGTTAGTAGCAGACTACAACTTACCCCATGAGTTAGTGACAAACTGTGATATGTAACTCCCTCTTGCACTGAAACAGGAATTTGTGTACACACAAAACAGGCTTTTGCATCCATAGTATCAACATACTCACTCAGCAAGCGATAGAAAACATTAGTAGACAGTTCCTCCTTTGTGTTAGTTGCCTCATGCAGATACCTTGTATCTTGCTCAAACCTCTCCCAAGTCTCAGAAATTGTAGCATTATTAGCTTCATTCTCATCCACCAAACGCATTTCCACAAACAAAGCTATAATAAATATCACACATACAACACCCAAAGCGACACCCAAATATTTACAACGCCCACTCCCCTCACTATCATCTCCCGTGTCAAGCATGATCTATAAAGAATCAGAAAGTAAAGTGCTATGAGTGTAACCAACTAATCTGAGGATGGTTATAAACTCTTTTTTTTGTTTTTCAGCAAAGCTAAGTCTTTCTTTGGCAAATATTTACAGCTTTCTCATTCACTCCCAGGATCCTTGTCAATTTAGGTTAGCAGCTTGTCACAATCGTTTTTCAAAAGTCAATTCAGATTAACAGTGTCACATCCCGTAATTTCATCAGCCTCTTTTCTCAGGTTTCTTTCACTCAATTTCCTAACTCAGGTACCATAGTATTGACCTGGGACTTCTCAATCAAAACAGAATGCCAAGAACTCCTGTTGCCATTCAGCTGAAGTTGCATAAGCCCATTCAGGACCTGCGTATCTTCTGTTTGCTGTTCTCTTTCTTTTCAACTTGTGGTCACCCTGCAATTCTCCTTCGCTCAGATCTTCCTTTCGTGTGGTATCAACCTCTTCCTCTACTGTTTCATCAACAACCACCTTTCCTTTTGTTACTTGCGATTCTGGCCACTTATCTCCTTTCAATGTCCCTTTACTGTTTGGCTGTCCTAGTTGATGTTCAATGCCCTCTTCTTGTGCTATGGTGTTTTCTCTTGCTGGACCTGCAAGCGGCTCAGGAGGAGTCTGAAGACTCTGACTTCCTTCTGCCTCAACTCCTTCGCCTTCTGGATCTGTCAGGGGTTAAATTTCAAACCCGTATCCGTCTGCTTCTGGGAGAACCTTTCTTTGGGTCGGTCTTCCTGGTGCCTCGGTTGAGATAGGCTCACCGTCACCCCTCTGGATCTCGTTTACTGTTTGAGTGACCAAGCCGTCCTCAACGGGCTCTCCTCCAGTCTCAGTTCCCCTTTGATCACTCTCCGGCCCTGAGATTTCCTTTTCTATAGCTGTTATTTTCGACAACTCAATTTCCTCATCAGTTGGACACATCACCTTCTTTGTGTGACTGGAATGGATCCAGTTTCAAATTCCCGCTCACTTCGCAGCTGTAGTGGTTGTCAGTATCACTTGATATGGCCCCTTCCAACGTGGCTCCAAACACGACTTCCTCATGTGTTTCTTGACAACAACCCAGTCACCAGCTTTCCGGTTGTGACCTGGATCATTAATCGGTGGCAGTGTGGTTGCTTCCACTTGGTGAGAGAAAGAGCGGACCACGTCAGCCAGACCCTTGCAGTAGTCCAACACCATATCATCCGTGATATTCACAAGAGCATTTGCAGGCACTGCGGGCAATCTCATAGCTCGGCCCATGAGAATTTCATGAAGAGACAGTCCTGTTTTCTTTTTGGGTGTATTTCCCATTGACATTTTTGCCATTCTCGACTTCAGGGTACCATGCATCTGTTCCACTAATCCTGAGGCTTCAGGGCGGTAACTACAATGCAACTTCTGTTCAATGTTCAATGCTGCACACAATAGCTTAACCACCTCGTTGTTGAAGTGACTTCCCCTATCTGGTTCTAAAGAGATCGGAAACCCGAAATGTTTTATCAATTACCTAAGCAGCAGCTTCGCTACTGTGAGACTGTCATTCCTGCGTTTAGGGTATGCTTCGATCCAGTGACTAAAGATACACACAATCACCAATACATATCTCAGACCTCCACACACAGGCATCTCAATAAAATCCAATTGCATTCTGCTAAATGGACCTCCAGCTCTCCCAATGTGGCTCAAATTCACCACTGTCCCTTTCCCCGCATTCATCTGTTGACAGATGATACACCTATGGCAGATCACTTCTGCAGCTTGTCTGAACTTCGGATGAAACCAGTCAATTTTGAACAACCTGATCATGGCATCCCTCCCAATATGTGCTTGACCATGGTAAAACCTTGAAAATTGTGACAGGAGACTGTTCGGCAAGACCATTTTCCCTTTGTCTGAGACGCACAAGTCATCTGGTCCTTGTACACATTGCATCCTAACCCAAGAACGCTTCTCATCTTTGCTGGCACGTCCCTGCAACAATCTCAATTCTTCTAATGTGTCAATCACCCCTAATGCGTAACCTGTGCATCTCTCATTTTCTGTTTCAGGTAACAATTCCCACTGATCCTTAAACGATATACAGTTCAATGGGCAAAAAATTGCGACTTGATCCGCATATCCGTTTCCCATTGAAACAAAGTCTTGTGACTTCAGGTGAGCACTGCATTTCACCACGGCAATTTCATGAGGTAACTGAATCGCGTGCAACAACTCCTAAATTCTCTCACCATTCTTCACTGGAGAACCAGAAGAGGTCAGGAAACCCCTCTGTGACCATAATTGGCCAAAATCATGGACAATTCCAAATCCGTACCTGCTATCGGTATAGATAGTCAATCACAATTGGGCAGCAGCATGGCAAGGTCTAGTAAGAGCAACCAATTCAGCCACTTGAGCAGAATATACTCTCTCAAGCCAAGACGCTTCCAGGATACCAGAGAGCGTACATACAGAGTATTGGCTCTCAGCACTTCTACTGAAGCTCTTAAACAGAAGTCATCGACAAAGATAATTTGGTCATTTTCTTCCAATTGGGTATCTTTAGTATCAGGCCTCGGTTTGGTGCACATTTCTGTTACCTCAAGACAATCATGTTCTACATCTTCAACATCTTCAACTTCAGTGTTTTCATTTGGAAGCAAAGTTGCCGGGTTCAACACTGTACATCTTTTCAACGTTACAGTTGGTGACCCCAATATAATTGTTTCATATTTCGTCAATCTTGCATTTGTCATGTGTTGCGTTTGGTACGGGTTAACAGGATCTCAACTGAGTGAGGGACCATGACTGTTAAAGGATGTCCCATCACTATGCCTTCACACTGTGTGAGGCTTTGACCAACTGCTGTACTGCACGCAGACAACCCGGTAAGGCTGCTGCAACTGGGTCCAAGGTAGCTGAATAATATGCTACTGGTTGGTTTGCACCTCCATGGACCTGTGTCAGGACAGACAAAGAACATGCATCACGTTCATGACAAAACAGAACAAAAGGCTTCGTGTAATCAGGCATACCTAAAGCTGGAGCCCTGCACATGCTCTCCCTTAGCTCAGTAAACGCCTTCATTTCCTTCTCTGTCAGCACTATGACATCTGGCCCTTCCTTAACCATCAGTCTCACCAAAGGGTTGGAGATGACTGAGAAATTCAGGATCCACTGACAACAGTAGCCCACCATTCCCAGAAACATCCTAACATCTCTCCGTGTCGTTGGGGGATTCATCTGTAACAGTGCAGTTACTCTTCCATGGATAACTTCCTTGACCCTTTCTCAATTTGATGACCCAAGTACTTCACCTCTTTCCGGCAAGATTGCAACTTCTTTGGGGACACCTTGTGTCCGTTCTTTCCCAGGTGATTCAGTAAGGCAATCGAATCATACTTGCACTCATCCCTTGTTTTAGATGCAATCAACAGATCATCAATGTACTGCACTAGAGTTGATTGATAAGGCAATTCCAATGACTCCAAATCCTTCTTCAGTTTCTGATTAAATATGGAAGGTGATTCTGAAAACCCTTGAGGAATTCGACACCAATAGTAGACCTTATCCAGGAATCTGAAACTGAAGAGAAATTGGCTGTCCTCATGAAGAGGCACAGAAAAGAACGCTTGGGACAAATCAATTACTGTGAACCACTCTGCATCACATGGAACATAATCACAGCTGGATTTGGCACCACTAGGCAACATTTCACCATTATGTCAATAATCTTTCTTAAATCTTGGACAATGCAAACCTTCCCACAAGGCTTTCTCAGCCCCATTATTGGTGAATTACATGGGCTGCTCATCACCTCCTTCAAGACTCCCTGTTTCACAAAGTCGCCAATTAATTGCGCCACCTTTATCAGGACATCTTGCGCCACATGATACTGGGGTACCTGGGGGAACACAGCAATTGGCTTTACATTGACTTTAACTGGTTCTACTCCTTTTATCAGTCCTACTTCTTTCCCTGTCAAATCCCACACCTTCTCTTGGACTGTTCCCTGCAAGTCTGCTGAAAGATCAGCCACTGTGAACATCGGGAAGAAGTTAATCAGAAGACATTCCTCGTCTGTGGTCTCCGTTTCAGGCTCTGAAACCTGCTCCTCTTCCCCTTCATCATCACTATTTGTCTGAACCTCAATTCCCTAATTTGAACAGGTGATAGAACACCTTGTCTTACACAGTAATTCCCTTCCCAGTATGGACACAGGACTTGAATCGCAAACCACAAATCTATGTAATCCCTAAAAGGTGCCAAGCTCAACCTGCACCGGATCTGTGATTGGGTTAGTCAGGAGTTGGTTTGCCACTCCTACCACCCTGACTGTATATCCCGAAAGGGGCAGTTTCGGAACCTCTGCACTTCTGACTGTAGAGCGTGTAGCTCCTGTGTCAACCAAGAATTAAACCTTGTGACCCATTACCTTCCCATGAACATAGGGCCCTTTCTGATCTACTTCTAAGGATGCCGCAAACCTATACTCTTCACTATCTGAACTCTTATCCGACCATTCATCGTTTATTCCATCCTCACCACACAATGGGAACTGTTGCACTGTGTTATTTTGAGTCATTCTTTGACCTGTGAACTGTTGAGGAAGCATTACCTGTTGCTGTTCCATCAGCGTTAAAGGCACTTGTGTTTGCTGTCTAAGTACCATGGAAACCTGCTGTTGCATTTGTTGTATCTGCATCGGCTGTACACGTGGCATCTGCACCTGCTGCATGGGTTGAAGACACTGCACCTGATTCATGTTCTACTGGAAGTTCGGATTAGGACCTCTCAGCCTTGGTCCTTTCACATTTTGAAATGCACTGACATCATTGCTGTGTTGAACAACACCCTTCTGCACCATCATCGGGCACTCCTGTTTCCAATGTCCAACGACCCCGCAAACATGACAAGGTAACATCTTCTTCATCCCCTGCACATCGTTCTGAACTACTATAGTGTTCAAGTCTGTACTTCTGTTCACAAAACCTCCTCGACCTCTGCCTCTCACTTGCACCTGAAACATCCCGTTTCCTTGCGGCTGTTGCACCATCTATTGTAGACAACCTCTCTGCATCCCTGACTGTGCTGCCTTAATTTGCATCACCATCGCCTTCTCCTTCAACTTTCTCTGCTTCAACTCAATCTCGTCACTACAGTACTTCGCATACTGCAACACCTCGTCAATCGGCTTTGCTTGCCAGCAAATCAAATGATTCTTAATCATCTGACTAATCTCAGGTCTCAACCCTTCAACAAATCTAAAGACAAGGTGATTCATGTCCTTTGCCTCAAAAACTCTTTACTGCTGTAGTGTTTAAACGCTTCCAACAACCTTTCATAATAAACATGTATCGACTCCTTGGCTTCCTGCGCTGTTCGATCGATCTTTTGCCAATCAATATTCTTCGGCGAAACTCTCTGTTTCAAGAACTCAATCACCTTATAGTAATACTTCATCACCTCGGGAGACGGTGCTCCGGTGACTCTATCCCTTGCCAGTTCCACGGCCGGCCAATCCACACTCCTCTTGCACTCAAGCCACAAATCAGCTGGAACTATGATCTCAAAGAGGGTATTCAGGTCTTCCCAGAGACATTTTGCAAGCTTCACAAACCTGTCCGTCTGCTGATACCACTCTATTGGCTTATCCCTCAGCCTGGGAAAGTAATTAATAAATTACAGGATATCCCCTCTAGTCCACAGCACATGGACAAGAACCCCTCGAGCCATTTCTCTCATTAGTAACATCTTTACCACACCAGCATCCTGTGAGGCTTGAGCTGGCTGCTCTATGCTGTCACTCTTTCTATTATCTCTCTTCTTCGCCCATCTACCTTCCCACTTCTCTAAGGCTCCCCAAACTTGTGCACTCTGCAATATCTCTTTAAGGTGTGCCTTCATCCCAGTAGACCTCATGTTATCAAAATCTTTAGGCTCAAAGTCTAACCTGTAACTCCTCTTCAAATGTTTGGTGTTTTCTAAGTCTATTCCATATTTATCTGCCAAATTTGCCAACCTCTGGTGCACCCTGCTCACTTCTTTAGTTATCTTGGAACACAAGTATTTCAATTCTGCTTCCGTGTATGACTCTAACCTGTTCAGTCCCATGCTCCCTTCAACAAGTTCATTTGCCTCCATGCCCAACCTTACAAAAGTCAGGTATTCTTCTCCTTCTGACCTTCCTGCTGCTGCAGGAGTAGTCTGTGGTGAATTTAACTTGTTTAACCAATCATTCAGTTGTTGCGCAGTTAAACCTTGTAAGGAGATATTCCCAGCCTGCACTATCGGTGTTCGCGGTATGTTCGTAGTCGAGATCTGCGGAGTCAGCAATCCCAAACCTAATTGTCTCATGGCATCTGGAGGAGCCCCAATCGGACTAAAGTCTAACAAAGACCTAAATCTTTCAAATGTCGGTTCCACTGGAGTCATCCCCTGAGAGCTCCCAACGAACCCTCCTCTTGTCATCTCTTGAGTCATTATCCCTTGATTGCATACACTAGGTTTCGCCTGCGCATACAATGGTACTGGTGGACCAAATGTAATGGGCAAAGATATGGCAGCTGGGGCCTGCCTGTTTCCCAAAACCTGTGGAGTATTAACTCCCATATTCTGGTTCATTATTGGTGCTATGGCTGACTGCGGTCCTGTAACTGAAGTGTAATTTGGAATCATTTGTGGCAGCACCAGGGCAGTAAAGGTGGAGTTGGATCAGTCTGAATCAGCTTTGGTCTCGAATGTGCCGGCTCTGACGGCACCATCAAATTCGTTGTGGTCTCTAAGATTGGGACATCAGGGTAAAGCCTCTGAACCTGTAGTGGCTGTAGCTGTGATTGCATCTCTGGAGCAGTGGACATACTAATACTACTCTGCACCGGAACTGGTGTCGAGACAGGACTAACCTGTATCGGATTCGTTGTCCCCTTGTTTTGAGTCGAACTTACAGGACATGTACTAGTACTTGGTCTATTGTCATCTATTGCATATGGTGGAGGTCGGTCATTCAGCAACTGGTTAAGGAACTCATCATCGTCTGAGTCATCCATCTCTGACCAGGGCTTCTTAGCCTCTTTATCTTTAGAAGAACGTTTGTCAGTCTTACAAGTAGCTTTCCCTCCTTTGTCTTCACCTTCTTGAGCTATTGCTGGAAACATTCTAATTCCATCTATTGTTTCTCTCCTCCAAACTCTCTGTGCACTATACCACCTAGCCTCCGCTAGTGTCTTTTCTGCTTTCCTCACTCTCCTCTCAAATTTCTGTTGCTGTTGTCGTATTGCCATCAGTTCCCAAATTGCTAGCGCCTAAAACTGTGCTGGCCTCGGAGGTGGCTTTAGCTCATTTAGCACCCTCCGCCAATTTTACAAAACCCTTATGTTGAACGTTCCGTGCCCCGGAAACGCCAAACACCCCTCTTTCTCTGTCGCTTTGCGCCATTGCTTTAGAAAAAGACATGGCGCGACACCCCTTTCCTCCATTACAGCATATGCTGGTGTATCGTCTGGCGGTGTAACCTCCCCTACACTCGCAGTAATATATGCATCTCCCCTCAAGGCGCTCTTTAAAGCCTTGAAAAATTTAATTTTTGCGTCTTTTATTTTGTTCTCAATCGAATCAGGAAGTGACTTTAATTTCCCAGAACTCTCTTTGCCTACCTTCTCATCCAATTGCCTCTCACGGACGGCTGCCAATCCGTGCGCGAACCTTCTCACTAACTGACCTATCACAGCGCGGCTCCAATGACGTCACACTCACACACACTGCTGCTGACAAAGTCTTGCTGCTTGTCTTCCTCACTCTCGATTCACACAAAACTAATGCAATATATTGCGAGCACCAACAAAAACTCAAATTTGCCGGTTTACTACAGGAAAGGGTAACACAATTGCTTCAGAACTTTACAGAGATTTTGCTTAGACTCGGCCGCTACTCTCTCCTTCTCAGATCCCGCACTCGCAAGCAAAATTTGACCCACAAATTTTACTCTTGACTTGTCAATGGGTTGTTCTAGTGCACTTTAGAACTCACCAAATCTCTATTGAAGTTTTAATTCACTCACTTTGACTCATACTCGACTCATCGACTTCACCACAGACCTATTAAGCCGTGCAAATTACAACATAAACCAAGTGTCTCATACACTTATCAATATACTCCGGAGTCTTAGACCACGCAAGGTCCGTACATCACCAACAACCACGTGAACAATTTTTTAGCACAAAGCGCCACACTCACATGAAGTTCGCCGACTTCCCTACTCTCATACTGCGGAGTACGCACACTCCTACTAAAACATAATTTGGCCTAAAATCCTCACAGACATCACAATTCACCTGCGGTATGCATAAGCTGTGCAAGCGCAACTCTACTTCATTCCCACTATCACTAGAACGCCGAGAACATACTCAAACTCCCTTCAGCAGGCTCCGGGATTCCGGGAAAGTAATTCGGGACTTAGGGGCACATCATTTCTCCAATTTGCATCATGGAAAAAGAATAATTTTCCTAAACCCAGTTTTCCTGATACACCTTGCTTACTTCCAAACTACGCTCATCAATTTCTAGCAGACCTTTTGAACCATCTAATCCTCTCAAACAGCTGTACTGGGGCCCTCCCCAAGGGCCAAACCGTCCACACCTCTACCAAACTGTTATCAACCAGTAATCTTCCATACTGGGGCCCCAAAGGGCCAAACCATTACCTCTGCTACCAAAAACTGATAGCGCATCAGAGCCTTGATAAGTAAACTTACAAGGAGACACGCCTAGGTCGATTAACCTTTGGACCACGTTTGGGGACTTCCCAGTACGTGATATCTTTTTGGCATCACAATCAATATGTCAATAACTCAATAAATATTCACAATAACTAATCAACATGTTAATCAATGACATTTAATAAGAATCAATAAAGTGAGCACACCACTACTTTTCAGTCATGAATAGCCACACCAATTTAGTCAAGTGTTAGGATATTTATTTCCCTATTAGTTACAATCTAATAGTCATCTCCGTTAATCTCATTAGCAATCAATTGCTTTAGTAACTCTTCAGATATGGTAATTAGGACACAGTTTATCAATGCATAGAGAATATTCATTCAGCATTAACACATCATTAATAAGAAGCAGCTTAGCAAAGTCTCAGTAGTACAGGATTCAACAAGGCAAGAACCCAGCCATTTGTCTATTTGCGTCAAATATTTGTGAACACCTTAACTAACCTCGAATTAGCATCACCATGTTGGGCTTCATGCAAAACAATTTAGCAAACACTAATTTGGAAAACATCTAACTATGGCCTCTATCAAAAAAGCAGTTGGTACCTAGAAAGAAAAGGCAAACAGACAATTACAATTTTCATCAGATTGTTACCCCTCCAACGAATCAGCAAACAGCGTCAGTCTTTGTCCTCAGGACATCAGTCGATTCACCATCAGCAAGGATAGGACAGGGCAAAGTCACAGTATGGCATAGCTAAAGAATAAGGCACTTCCCTCATATGGAGGAGAAGTAAGTATCAAGTAAGAACTTGGATAGAAGATGGTTAAAGTATCAGAAAGAATAAACGACAAAGTCTCAAAAGAATAATGGCAAGGTATGGCTTAAAGTAGAATGTCCGAATAATGGCAATGGCTGATTTCTCCTCGGGTCATGGGGTTAAATTAAAACTGTCGAACCAGCCCTTAATTCCCCACTGGATAACATTTGGTGCATCATTATCTCTGTCCAGTAATTCTCTACGCACCTCACTAGAATTTTCCACAAACCACAGTTCTCATGTTGTTGAATGGCTCACGTTATTGACGTCTTCATCAGGTGGAATGTCAGGTAAGAAAAGTTACACTTTACGCTCCAGTCAGTAGTCCCATTGTTTTCACCTACTTCAGGCAGCCTTGCACCTGTTACGAATTACACTGTTGCATTCAGTAAGAATGTCTCCATGAGCAAGTCGGGTCTCATGAGAAAGAATTTACTACGGCTACAAACACATCTAGCTTCTGGAAAAGTACAGCTTCGTGTCCTTCAAGAAGACAGCGCATTGCACGTTAGAAAAAACAGTTTAATATAGGACCAGGCAGCTATGCCCAGACCCTTGCTAACTAAGGCCTAGTAATTTATTTAGCAAAACCCTAATACATAGCTCTAATTATGGTAGGCTAATACAAATTCAAACATTAGTACATAATTAATTCATCATTAATACGTTTCATTAGTCTTCGTATACATTGGTGGCCACTCCCCGTGGGCACATTTCAAACGTGTGCATTATTGTCTATGTTAACACATTTTCTTTGCAGTTCCATTACACAATATATTGTAAGCATTTCATGTTAATATTGGTTTTAAAAGACACACTCCAACACTCCCAATAATTTACATTGATACTTTAGTGATATGTTGATGCAGTGCATAAGTGTGTATATATCTATAAGAATGTATCGGAAGAGTGGCTCATTCATGTACATTTAATTAGAACAACATTGCTAGCACCCATAGGGTCCTAAAGGGTGGCCTTTAAGGCTTTTTTGTTTAGAAGTGTTACTTGCGACAAGGTGGTGGCGAAGGTATGCCTGTGTTGATTTATAGATGTCCAAGATACATCTCAGCTAGAAAAGACCAAAGCCGAGGACTTTGACAAGCTGTGGAAACCAGTGGTGTAATAAACCTGAAAGAGGCCCCCTTGCAAAGAATATGGAGGTCCCCCCCCTCCAGACACATTCAGGCCAGTGCTGTGCTGAGCGGGCCCCCTGCACCATGGAGGCTGCAGGGGCCTTTGTTACGCCACTGGTGGAAACGTATTCAAGATGAACAGTCCAGTGGTTGAAGGGTGAGAACAGCAAGATAAATTGATGTATGTCAGAGTCAAAAAGGGTCCCAAATTTAAGGGTGCTATAGATGTGCTGCTTGTACAACAGCCTTCCTTTGATGTTAGACAGCAATAGTGCCACACTTGTCTGGGTGTTTTACAGTTGGCAATAAATTCAGGCTGTTGCATGTTGGTAGGCTGTCAAGATGAGTCAACTACAACTATCTCTGGGAGCTTCATTGTGTAACAAAATGTCTAATTTTAAGTACTGTGGATGCTTGACAGCTGTTGAGGCCAGAGTGGGGATGCAATGCCAGTGAAGGATGTTTACTTTTACAGGAATGGTTTAACCATGTATCAGTGCATTTGTGGCGATACAGTTGATCCTGGCTACTGTTCATTTGTGGTTGCTTGATAATACTGTGGATGCGGAGGAGGTTTGCTGGGTGCCATTTCAAATTGGACAGCAATGGAGCCACAGTCTCAGAAGTACAGTGGTTTCCATATGAAGACCCAGAACTGCTAGTGGTCATTAAAAAGTAAGGGAAAAATAAATTTCTGGTTCTGCCCAGATATTTGTCAGTGAAGCTGTAAGCACCTAGACCCAAAACGATGTGGAGGTTCCAGCTGGAGAAGTGTAACCTTCCAGTTGCTGGATTTATTTTGGGATGCGAGTCAGGCCATAGGCAGACATCTCCTGTTTGGGCAGGCTTGCCTCCAGTATTGACAATGTGTTGTATTATTTCAGATGGAGAACTGTTAAGGAAAATATGTGCGAAATAGCACACACTAAACCATGTTGGTTTTAATTGAATGTGATATAAATATATATTCTCAGTTTGTCTGATGCTCTCCATAGGGAATTTTCAGGAAAAGTACTATTACATTCTGCATATCAGAACTATTTTGCTGATAACTTTGACTAAAAGTGGACAGAATCTACATATAACTTCACAATGGATTTTGACATTCTCTCTTGAGAGATTAATTTCAAATGTTTTGAACCAGCACCGCCACCTGCACCGCTGACAGTAGCACCACTGCCAGCAGCAGCAGCCCCAGTGGGCAGCTGTCCGAGGCTACAGGAGAAGGGCTGGAGCCTCCTCCCACCACTGGCAGCACCCCCACCAGCACCAGCACTACCACCACTGTGCAGCCGTAGCCACCGGCGGATGGTCTGTAGCCCTGCCTCCATGGACTATCATGCATCCTGACCACTGCAAATCTCATGGCTATGACACCCAGGTGAGGGACTGTGACCTGGCACCCCCCAAGTGCTGCATCACTGGGCACAAAGTCCCCTCCAGAACCAGTTGAGAAAGGCATCCACTCACCTTGGCAGGATGTAGCACATGGACACAAAGCCCCCTCCAGAACCAGTGGAGAAAGGCATCCACTCACCCTATCCTTGGCAGGATGAAGCACACAGGGCACAAAGCCCCCTCCAGAACCAGTGGAGGAGCAATCCACTTAAGAGACTGTGACCTTGCACTCCCCAGAACCAAGCAGCTGGCAAACCACCCACTTGAGAGACTTGAGAGACTGTGGCTTTGCACTCCCCAGGACCAAGCAGTGGGTAAACCACCCACTTGAGAGATTGTGGCTTTGCACTCCCCAGGACCAAGCAGTGGGCAAACCACCCACTTGAGAGACAGTGGCTTTGCACTCCCCAGGACCAAGCAGTGGGCAAACCATCCACTTGAGAGACTGTGGCTTTGCACACACCAGGACCAAGCAGTAGGCAAACCACCCACTTGAGAGACTGTGGCTTTGCATTCCCCAGGACCAAGCAGTGGGGAAACCACCCACTCTAGAGACTTGAGCGACTGTGGCTTTGCACTCCAAAGGACATCGCTGTGGTCATGGAGCCCCCTCCAGGAGCAGTGGCCTTGTACCATCTTCCAGCTGAGGGGCCCCCCCTTCCCTATCCCCCTGAGATGCCTGTGTGTTTTCGACCTGATGCCCCTGCAGTGTTCTCTCCGTATTGAGGCAGGAGTCAAGTGTGGGCTTGGCCTATGTGTTTTGGCACAGTGGGCCGTGGACATTTTGGGTGGACATTGTCCCACCTTTTGTACGTATTGTATATTTTATAAAAAATAGTTTTTGAAATATTAACATATTTCTGAGTATTTCTAATATAACACTAATTTGACTCAATTACTTTTGTCCTTGCATTATTCCAGAGGGTTACGGGGTGTATATGTAATGTTGTTGCATGTGTTTGTGTGTATGGTGTTTGGGGTGAGGGTGAGGGTAGGGATGTTGCGTGTTGCATGTGAGTGTCACTCTCTTTTTCCTCCCCCCTCCCCTGCCCACTAGGTGCTGTACTCACCGTGGTCGTCGTCGCCAGTGTTGGTACTCCTGATATAGGAGAAGATACACCAGCATGGGAAGGATGTGCAGCTCGGGCTCCATGGTGTCCTGGTTCTCCTTTGAGTGTCGAGAGGTGAGTGATTTCCCTTCCAAGTACTGTTTCCGCCGTGCTTTTGATGGCGTTAGTACCGCCCCCGAAAAGCTGGCAGATAGGCGTGTTGTAATGGGGCGGGCGGTACATTGTCTTCCGCCTGGCTGTTGCCGCTTACTTCCACGGTGTTTGTTGCTACCGCAGTGGCGGTCGGAGTATTAAAGTGGCTGTATGTGTTGGCGGCCAGAGTTGTAATGAGGGCCTAAATGTTTTAGTACACTTATCCATAGATAAAATGATGTTTTATACATAATATATTTATTCATAAAAATCACTTAAAATATATGATACAATCATAAAAAAAACAGGAGTCTCAATAAAAAAGTATTCATGAAGTACAGTTGCAATAGCCACCCTAACACACACAAAAAATACCAACATTAAACATCCAGATTGTGCAAAAGCTCCTTACCTTCTCCCCTCTGGCCTTTGTCTACCGTCCTCCCTCCACCTTCAAATTCCCAATCCCAAGTGCCTCTTCCCAGACCCAGCCAAAGCACACAAACAAACAGGCATGCATCCACCTCAACATCCAGCGGTAGCTCAGACAGACATACGCACCACAAGACATACAAGCAACATTCAGATGCACACAGAGCAAAAGTCACAACCTGCCCTGACACTCCCAGGATCCCCAGCATCACAGAAAACACACCTGACACTCCTGCAGACACCACACCAACATTCACAGATTCAGCCTCTACACCAGCAGACCCTCAGATATCCACCCCAGTCACTACACCTGCAGACACAACAACCACTGTCACTCCTACATACAGCACATTCACCATACCTACAGTCATCACCCCAACAGACAGTCACCCACCCACCATGGCGTTCCCCAGCACATCCACCCCCTTAATCCCAAGACACACCCACCCAACAGACAACCACCACCCACAAGCATACCTCCTACAAACATGCACCCAAGACATCCACACCAACATCTCAGACAACCAATCCCTCTTCCTCCACACCCAAACCCTTTTGCTATGACCGTCGCGGTGTGTCTAAAAAAGCTTTCCTTTTAGAGTCTGCACTTTTCCCTACTCCTCTCCCCCATGAGACCCCTAAATGTTCAGTTTCCCTCCCCAAGTCCATCCCTTCCACCTCCAAGGCCTTGCCTACCCCCGCTGCAAGTACCCATGCCCCTCCCCCTGCCAAGAAGTCTACCCCTCTCAAAAAAAGCCAACCCTCCCCTAAGCCTAAATCTAAACCCCCCTCGCAAGCCACATCCCAAAGGCCCCTCTCCTACACCTAAGCCCAAACACCCTCTCTCCACCCCCGATATTCCCTGAGGTGCCTGCCTGCCCCCTTGATGCCCTTACCTGTGGGGGTTACATGGCAGTCAGGAGTCAAGTTCGGGGCACCCATATGTGCATTGTGTGCAAACAGGCTTTTAAATATGGACTGGCCTATGGCCTTTGACTTTACCATTACGAAAATATTAATATATATTAACCAACCTGTTGTTGGTTTTGAGGTTACATCTTTGTCATGCATTTATTTTCCTAGTGTAGAGTTGTTCATTGGCTGGCATTGGCTGTGTGTCAATATTTGTCTGTGTGTTCTAACTGTATTGTTTGGCCAGTATCTGAGGTTGTGTGCAAAGCTTTTTGTCCCCCAAAGACAGGGTGTGTGTTTTGTCCTGGGCGTATGTCTGTTTGAAACATTTTGCTGTCATGCTATTGAGTGGTATTTTTGTTGACATGTGTTTGTTGCTGTGTTGTGTGGCTTTATTTGCTTTGATTGTGTGCGTGCTTAGTGCATGGTATGAAACATATGATGCACTGTGTGTAATGTATAGGTTGACTGATGAGTTGTATGGGTGTGTGATAGTGTGTGTTCATTCCCTGTTGACTGTGGGTTGTGTTGTATGTGTGATATCTCCCTGGGTAGTGTCTATTGTGAGTGCTTGCCAACATATTGACAATGGTGTGGTTGTGGTGACGTTGTGACGTGCTGTGGTGTTGTGTGGTATTGTGTGTGACTGGGCGTGTGCTGTGTTTCCGTGCGTAAATGTGTGTGTTTGACATGTGTGTGTGTGTTAGCCGTAGTGTGTGTACTGTGTATGTGCGGGTGTGTGTATGGCTGAATGTGAGTGTGCGTGTCAATGTGTAGTAGCGTGTGGTAGTGGCCTTTGCACCCCCTTCCCAATGGTATATTGTGTGAGTGTACAAACATTGACAATATACAACAAATAAACGTGTGTGTGTGTGTACTTACGGTTGCTGTCGTTATCGTTGGCGAAGATTCCATAATCTTTGTGCAAGCAGGTGCAGCGGTATGACGTCTAGTTCTGGTGCCATGGTGGCTCCGGTCAAGTATGGCTTCCTGAAGGAGAGTGTCTCCTTTTATGCAGTTTCTTTCCGCCTGGGTTTTCATGGAGGTGCAACCCCGGTGGAAACCTTAGCAGTGTGCTGCCTCGTAATCTGTATGGCGGAAACAGGGTATCGACCACCCTGCAGGTGCCTTCCATCGTCCATTGCGGTGTGACCGCACCGGTCGGTGCCAGTGGTGCTTTGGCTGTATTCTGTTGGGAATACAGCCATGGTCATAATTTGGTGGTCTTCTTCACTAGCCAAACTGTTAACCAGACCCTAAATCATCACACATTACATGCCTTATCTCATAGATGCAGTTTATACAGAAAGCAACCTTATTTTGTATTGTGTACACAATAAAGAAAGCTTTATTTTATTTTATTTTTCCGGACTCAAAATGCACACCAGATCTGTTGGTTTTTCCAATGTTTGTTTAATTTGGGACGCTTTTAATGCACAGCCTTAGAAACAGGTTAATTAAAGCAGAGTGAACAACTTGCAATATAATTTTAATTTTGTGATAATGCTGTGTTTTTCTCAAAGCAAATTAAACAGCAAGCACAGGTGCCAGATAGCTTTCTCATGAGACTCAGAGAAGTGTGCTGATTTGGGAAAGAAATTAAAAAGTGTAACTTCTTGTACTGTTGCAGGTTTAGATTCCAGTCCAAGTAAAAACTACCCTTTATTGTTTGAAATTTGAACTATCCATGAGAAGTGCTCTTTCTCTCCAGCCAGGTACAGGCATTGCACTTTGTTGCCTCTGTTGAAAACATTACTTGGAATGTCAGAATTGAATTACAGCAGAACCTCTAGATGAGATCAAAAGAATTAAAGCCCAAATGTTAAAACTTTGTGAGGGTGTGAGGGGAGCCTCAGGGCCCTTTCTTTTGGGACTGGGCTGATGGTTTTTCTGACAGACTTTTGCTGGTGTTCCTGATCTTACACTGAACTTTCTACATCATTTCAAAATCACAAAAGATAGTTATTAAAAAGGGAATTTAGTTATTAATAGACCTGTCCGCCTTAGGGTAGTCTTCCTTCAAATGTTTTGCCTGCTTACTTAAATTTTTGTGCTTGGCCCTAGGACTCTGTGCACTTTACCACTGCTAACCAGTTCTAGAGTGCTTGTGCTCACTCTCCTAAACATGGTTTGGTTGGCTTACACCTGGTTGGCATATTTGATTTATTTGTAAGTCCCTTGTAGAGTGCCTACAGCACGTATTGTGCCACCCACTCAGGAAGCACTTTAAAACATGACCCAGGTCAGCCATTGAAGCCTGAATGCAGTTTTAAGCTGCCTATTCAATTTGGCAAGATAACCTCTTTGCCAAGACTTAAATGTTTCTTTTACTGCATACATCACCTCTAAGGTAGGCGCTAGATAGCCAATTGCGTAGGGTGCATTGTAACTAAAAGTATGGACCAGAACCTTTAAGTTTTACATGTTCTGGCAATGAAAAAACTCCTAAATTACATTTTCACTACGAGGAGGCCTACCTCTCCCATAGGATAGCATTGGGTTGCCTTATTATATTTAATAACTGCTAACTTTTGGTAGGGGCCAGATATTCAGTTCAAATTTTGTAACCATCGCAGTCAACCATATTTTTTGTCTTTGCCAGGACTCGCGTGACCAGATGTCCGTGTTTGGCACTCTGATCTTTTAGGTGCTAGTTTTTACTAAAACTTTAAAAATTCATAACTCCAGTTCGATTGATTGCACGTTTTTCATTTGGTGTCAAATAATTTATGAAAATTTACTTTGTGTTCTAAATAGATATTGGATATTTATTTGTTGTGTTTTCACTTTATAACTGTTTGTGTACTAAATAAACACTTTACACTTTGCCTCTACGTTAAGCATGATTTCTTTTTTGTACCAAGCTACCCAGGGTCAAGCACAGGTTAATTTAGTGACTTTTTGTGGTTCTCTCTGCAAAGGGGTTGTGGCTATTGCTTGAACAGGGCTCACACCCCTGTCAACCAACAACCAATTTCCCTTAGTTAAATCATTTTTTAATCTTCATTGGTCCCTGTAACTTTTAAAACTTCCAGGACAATGTGACTGGGCTGCTTAATATTCTAGGATAACAAAGAAGGATTTATAGTCAATTAATGTGTGGTTATGTGTAGAGACGATTTGAGGGGTACTATAATGGGTGCACATTTTTGCTTAACCATGGAAAGCCTGCTAACCTCCCTTGATTATTTGGAGATGGTCTACACATGATTTAAGGTAAACTGCAGGCTGGTTAGATTTGGTGTTGCTTCAAATAATTCAATTGCCAGTAGTTCAAGTCTGTAAGGGCCATATTTATGACCTGATATTGGGTCGCTCTTGCAGAACGCAACATGGCAAAAGAGCGACACAAACCTTAAGTCAGTCATTTTGTGTGGCTTTGAATGGCTTAAAAAATCTGTAGTAATGCAACTCAGTGCAAATTGCTGCGTTGTATTACTCTGCGCCAGGGAAGCATTCCATGGATGCTGCATGGGTGTTCGCACACAACTCCCATGGTTTTTGAAGCATTTCCAGATTTATCACCTGGTAAACCTGGGAATGCGCCAAAAAGGTACGCTCTGCAGGAGAGGCATAAGAGGGAGAACTATCTTTATTTCTCCTTGATTTTTTCCTCTTTCTATATTTGCTGCAATTTCCAGCATACATAGAAAGAGGAAAAAGCCTCTCAGGATTGTTTTTGCGCAGGAAGGTGGGCCGTCCTGCACAAAAACAGTCCTGCCTACCACACAGCACCATGGTGCAAGGGTGCCTGTGTTGACGCTAGGCTGCCAAAACGGCTCTAGGAAAAAGGACTGTAATGCGCTGTGTTGGATGAAAGCGCTGCATTCCTGCCCTGTGCCTTGGCCATAATTATGGCCCTAAGTGTTTTTAGCAAGTGTGTTTGAGCATTTTAGCCCGTGTTATTTTGCAATTAGATTCTTCTTTTTGAAAATTGTTAGTGTGTAATGCAAAAAATGGAAGAGGCCTTGAGAATGCTAAACATTTGCTGAAAGTTGACTATCAAGTCAGAAAATGTTGGTAGCTAAGAGCTGATTATGTTTATGAAAGGGATAAAATTCATGTTTCAATTGAATGCGGGCACACTGCGGGCAGTGAAGTGAACAGAGAGAGAGATTTAGAAGGCATTAATTGGTGTTGCTTGGAGAGAATGAATTTACGGGGACAGTTATATGAGTATATTTAGTATACGTTTGTGCACCACAGACTTGGTAAAGAGGTAGCTTTTTAATATTTTGCGAATACACTTTTAAATGATTTGTTTATAAACCTATTACGTTTACACAAGGTCGAAGCGTTTGCATAGTTATTTAAAATGCTATGTAATGTCAGAGAAATGCACCGGAAAGTGCTGTATTATCGAATCGAAGTTCTCCTACAATAATGGTATTTATGCAAATTGATTACTGAGATCAATGAAATTCAATTTCTTGGTTAGAAACATTCTACATAATCAATTGTTTTGACATATGTTGCTAGATTTCCGATTGGTGAATAATCAATACAATTTTTTTTAAAAATTGATGTACTTTTTAATTGACCTTAATATTAACATATTTATTTTTACAGAACACAAATATTATGGCCAGATTTGGAGTTTGGCAGTCGGCCAGCCTGACCGCCAATACGGCGGTCAGGAGGACGCTACCACTGTATGATAACCCTACTGCCAGGCTGGCAGTAGTGTCTGCCGCAGTCAGTGCTTTAAATGGGCCGGTACTCTCCGGTACTGAGTACCGGCACTTTTTTATTTTGAGAGGGAGAGTACCGGCATATCTCATGAAAAACGTAATACTTTTAATTGGAGAGTACCGGCACTTCTCAGAAACAAGCAGGTACTCTGATAGAGAGTACCTGCACTTCTATTTTTCCATTTAAAGCACTGGCCGCAGTGTCACTTCAGCGGTATGCTTCAACTCAGAAAGTGAGCTTAAAGCACATGCCGCCACAGAGCCAGATGCACCTCAGGCACACTGTACAATGCTGTGCATGGCAACAGTGTGCACCAACAGTGCTGGCATAGGGGGCGCAACATGTGCCCAACCACACTGCCAAACGGGCAAAATCACCCTGAGGCGCTGTTTGGGTCCCCTTACCTGCTTTTCTAGCGAGCTTTTCATGGCAGAGTCCCTGTCATGAAAAACTCAGTGAAAGGCAGGTCGTGATCAGCACTGCGGTGCCGGCATCGGCACTGCCGCAATTGACCAGGCTTTCCTCTACCCCTGCCACCGCAGGATCCAAGATCCTGGCAGGGTGCAGCAGTCTTGTGTGGTCCAACCCTCATCTTCGTAATCTGGCTGTCAGACCGCTGAGGAGGCGGCAGTCTGGGTTGCCACTGGGGGTACAGCGGTCCCAAGGCCGCCGTACTTGTAATCAGGGATTATCTCTTTATTCTGGAGTTTATATCAGTAGTTGCTGTGCATTATTCTGTCTTAAATATGTGGGTAGAAAGTTTTTTACAAATTGTGCGTCTTCATCTTATTCCAGTCAGAAATTGTACCTTGAACTAAGGGCCGAGAGTAGACAAAGGGGCAGGGAATACTAAACACCAAATACAAACCTTGAGAACTCCTGGATGCCCATTTTATTAGGACCTTTCATATTTTGAGTTAGATAAATTACAGGTGTTTAGTTAGTATAGGTAAGTTACCAAACGTTAATCTCTTTCTTTTCTCTTGTCCCCATTGGGCTCTGACACAGTTACTGACTTTTTCTGGCTATGCTTACCCTCTTCCACATTGATCCCTCCATTTCAGATCTGTTGCCCCAGTCACTTATCCTGACTGTCTTTGCTCAGGACCCCTCAATACTTACGTTCTCCCTTAATTCTGTTGTTGCTATCATATTATCCCACTTTGACTGTTATCGTATTCTTTTCTGTTATACATTTCTTACCATATCTCATGACAGCTTCCCTCAGAAAGTTCAAACCAAGGTCACAGCCTGTGGGACGCCAAGGATCATATATAATCTCTGTAATTAGGATAGAATTTGACCCCTCGTTCCCACACACCTGTGCACCAGTATGCTCAATTAATTGATTCATTGTGGAGAAGTGTGGCACAATGGTTAGAGCGGCAGACCCTGATGCAGAGATCTGCTCTGGGACCAGGATTCAATTCCCACCTCTGCAGGCCTTGGGCTCAACACCCTTGGACCAGATAATTCTCGCCTTGGTTCCTAATCTAATTAATGGCTCCCACTCTGTAACTCTAGGCGATAGCTTGCTTAATCTCCACAATGGCCCTCACAGTGCTTGGATGCTTGGCTTCACCCTGGGGCTGTCCAGGAGTGGGCGCCTCACAGGGAAAAGCCAGAAGGGGTTCCACAGCGGTATGCGTACAGCACCTTGAAACCCTAAGAGGTGAGTAGTGCGCTATACAAGTGCAAACTTTACAGTTTATTTTACAGGAACAGTCTTTCGATCTGCTTCAACATAGCAGTTTTCCCTTTGTTGTCCAAAATTTACATTGCTACATTCGACCTTGGCTGTGATCCAACTTTAGACAGGCAGTGATGTCACTAGGTAGTATCATTAGGCAGTTAAACTGGTATTTTTGCATTTCCATTCCATGGAGGGGAGGCCAAATATTATTTTTAGTAAGACCACTAAATGCCTTTTGCACAACTCTAAAAGGACAGGTATATATTTTCACCATTGGTATGGATTGGCATAAAAAAATGGTAGAAATGTATTGGTTTGCTGTATATTTTCAGGCATTGAAGCCATATTGCTCCATGTACAAGACCTTTTCACTGTCTATTACTGTACCATTCTCACATAAATCACTCTCCAAAACACTTTTTACTTGGATACTTATGAGGGAAATTGTTGGGTAGCACAATGGGTTTTCCCAGCTTACTATTTAGGGTATGAAACTAGCTAAAACGTTTTGATTTTTCAAATTCTTAAAATTATACATTCATAGAAAGATGCATAGGACTTTCAGTCAGGTTTCTTCGTCCAATTGTCGGCTGTAGCATCATTCACATTATTTTCCACTTCATAGCTCAGAGAATGAGGGAATGGGTCAGCCCTCTCCATCCACTTATTTACTCCCTTCTGGCTCTGTGTACAATGCACCTGTGACTGCATTTAGCCAAGAAACAAAGTGTGCATCTTCTGAAAAACAGTCTCCTTCAGTACCATGAACTAGTTGGGCTGGCATCTCCTTTTTAAAGAAAATGTTTTTCATTTTCAAAGTTGTATTCATTTATATTTTTCTTTGGCGTATGCTTGGCATTTCATCATACTGTGTTACTGAGTCCATTCTCCCACTTACAGTGTGCACACTGCTATGCTAGTGGTGGCTATCTATAAGTGGTTTAAACCATTTAATGTCTTACTGTGTGTTCGTACGTGCTTGGCATTCCTAGTTCTTTGCCTTGAGTGGCGTCCTCAGGGCAGCACTTTTTGCAATGCACAACTATCACCTTACAACCCTTCATTAAAATACTTGGCAGCTTTTTACTTTTCTCCAAAATATTCCAAGGGCAGATGTTGATTAGCAAATATACCTCCTTATGGGAAGCAGTTCATATCAAAATTAGACTTCCCCATACAGGACACTGCATGAAATGCATAGCATGCTGCAAAAGTAATATGACACACGCCAAAATGAATGTGATATGTAACTAAATAAATATGATCCCTGGCAGAGTGAATCTGATTTGAACCAAAACGAAAATGAAACCTGGAAGAGTGAGTATGCTACTTAGGGAATAATATGAACAACACACACTCCAAACTGAATAAGAGATATGCTGAAATATATATAAATCATACTGAAATAAATATGACCCTCACTGTAAACAATAAAGCAATCACTGGAGCAAATAAAATATTCATAAACAAATGGGACATTTCTTGAAATGACTGACGTATGCCAAGAGGAATATGACATACATTGAAAAGAATATGACAGATTGAAATTAATATAAGGTACTGAAATTAATATATTATATTCTGAAAAGAATATAATGCACATTGAAAATAATATAACATACACTGAAATTAACATTACAAATGTTGCAATTAATATGAACTATGTTGAAATAAATATTACCCAGATTGCAATGAATATGAGATATACAGAAATAAATAGGAGATGATTTAAAATTAATATGGTTTGTGTTGAAATTAATATAAGCCCTTTGAACTGAATTTGACGTGTCTTCAAATGAGTATGCTACTTTAACGATCAAGGGAAACCCACGGGCACTTAGGGACCAGAGGTCAAAGTATTTATAAACGGAGCAACTCTCCCTCAAGTGAAATTATTAGAGTCAAATATTGAATAGAAACTCAATAGAATCTATGCTCAATATACAAATTATAAAAAGTAAAAACATTTATTTAAATTCAAGACCATTGTAGTGGGGAGCCGCAGGCAAAGAAAAAAATAACATACAACATGTAACAAACAACCACATAAAAAACAAAATACAAATATTCATGCATTATATATGTGACAGAAATTGCAAATCAAGAGATGGGGTCACAATAGTACAGTATCCTTGCTCGTATACACTTAAAAAATTGTTCAGAAACAGAGTCAAGGTACTTCAGTTGACGATGTTTCAGACCATTAGTCCAATGCTGGGATCATCACCAGGACATAAGCTCTATAGCTGAGATGAGAGGGTTACAGAACACATAACTCTGATACCTGCTGAAGTAAGAATCACTCAGTAAGATAGAGACTCCTTCTTCAACACTTAATTTGATTGGCATGGCCAACTTCCCCGAGGATGGAATCATGCAGTAGTCAAGCTTTACTAAAGAAATCATCAGTAGACCCCAGCAAACTCAAATTCTACTGAACGATCTTCCTGCTCCTGGCCAAGCTATTAGAATAAAGAAATTCTCCTCACATCTGGAAGTAAACCTTCTACTTCACTCCTCCAAATCTGGATTCTGTAGCAACCACAGCACAGACACAGCCTGCATCTCAGCTACTGACAACATCTGAGCCTTACTCGACCAAGGAGGGACTGCTGGTCTATTCCTCCTAGATCTCTTAGGAGCCTTTAATATGGTCCCAGCCACATCTTCATCACAAGGCTGCACAACATAGGCATCCAAGGAGCCGCTCTGAGATGACTCGCCTCTTTCCTCACCGAAAGAATGCAAAAAGTCCGCCTTGCTCTTTTCACCACTTAACCTAAGGAAATAATCTGTGAAGTACCCCAATGATCCTCACCCAGCACCACCGTCTTACACATTTTTATGGCACCTCTGGCCAGCATCGCCAAAATGCTTAGACTCAACGTTATATCCTATGCAGACAACACACTACCTATCCTCTCCGGAGACACTACCAGCACCAAGATCAACTTCCACAACTGCATGACAGACGTCGCCAACTGGAGGAAGGACATCTGTCTGAAGCTCAATATGGACAAGACAGAGATATGGATTTCTGGAAAAAAAGCTTCTCATGGGATGCATCCTGTTGGCCCTCAGAACTTGGACCTACTCGTACCCCTACTAACTATGCTAGGAACCTAGGCATCATTCTGGACAAAAAGCTAACCATGAAGCCTCAGGTTAACTGCACCTCCTTCTCCTGCTTCTTCATCCTCTGCATGCTACGCACCATTACCCTGGCCTTCATCTCCAGCCAGTGGACTAAGGGAATGCTCTCTACGCAGGGATCGCAGCTGAACTTGGGTGACTATAGACCACACAGAATGCCACAGCCAGACCCTTCCTGATTTCCCTAGATGAACCCACATCACCCTCTACCTCGAGCAATTATACCTGCTCCCTGTACAGAAAAGATGCCAGTTCAAGAGCCTGACCCAAGCATAAAAGCCCCTACACAATTGCAGACCTGCCTACTTGAACCACCGCCTGAACTTCGATCAACCCATCGGACACCTCTGCTCCACATTAGTTTCTCTAATCTCCTGTATCTGACTTAGGACATGGGGAGGTTAAGACTTATTCTACTTAGCAGTGAAGTCATGGAACAAGCTACCCTTTCATCTACAGATCTCCCTATCTCTTCCAGGGTTCCAAAAGTCCATGAAGACCTGCCTATTTGGCTATTTAACTGGACCCTGTCAGCGCCTGGATACCCTCATGGGTGACAAGTAGCACTCTACAAATCTACTGATTGTTGAACGATTGATTGTCTGTGAACAGATTTCATCTTATTAGCACCAAATGCAGCAACAAGCAAATGAAAGAGGACCAAACGTTTTCGAAGGGCCTTCATGTCCACAGAAGCAGGACTATGTGTTGCCATGTTTTTCATATGTTTTGATCCGTTTAAGCTAGAAACAACATTTGTTTTTGTTAAAACCTGAAGATTATGTAGCAGATAGTGAATTATGTGCCAAATGCGGCAAATAAATAATTATGCAAAAAAAGTCACAGCTGCAAAATTATGTAATTTCAGTGGCCCTGATTATACAACATGTTGTTCAATGTGTGTACTGTACTGTGATCTTGTGCATGCTAGCAGCACACACACTGCATGTCTGTGCTGTGGTAAACATTAAGGGCCTGATTTAGATGAGTGATATCCCATCTGCTGAAATCTAAATGTCATTATCTTCTATGCGATTTAGAGTTTGGTGAATTGGATAAAACATCACTGTTGTGATGAGTAACCTATCTGCCAAGTTCTAAATCAGGTCCTAAGTAGGTGGGTGGAGGCTAGGCAGTGCAGTGGGTAGAGTTGAGGAGGTGCAGGACCTAGAAGAGTAAAACAAGGTAAGGAGTACTGGGGTGAAGAAAGGGTGGCAAAATTGGAAAAAACAGGGGCAAAATGAGCAGAAAACAGAGTACGGGAGAAGCACGCATAACCAGGAGAAAATGGGACCCAGACTAGGGTTTACCAACAGCACAAAGAACCACAAAGAATAGCAGAAAATGGGGCACAAACAAGGGCAAAAACAAAGCATACAGAGACAAACAAGGACTAAAACTAAGCAAACAGAGGCACGGAAAAGGGTTGGCATGAGGAATAAATGGGCACAGTCAGGCACAAAAGGGCAAATGAGCAGAAAACGTGGCACATAACAAGGCAAAACAAGCAGGAAAAGAGACACAGATAAGAGCAAAAATAAAGCATAAAGAGGCAGAAATGAGCACAAAATGGCACACAACCAATGTACACAAAGCACAAAAGAAACAAAGATAGAAACAAGCAGAAAATGGGCACAGACAAGGACAAAAATTAAGCACAAAGAGGCGCAAACAAGGGCTAAAATGAAGGTCAGAGAGGCATAAACAAGAAGGCAGGGACATGAGGTACAGACAAAGGCAAAAACAAAACACACAGAGGCCCATACAAGGGCTAAAACGAATCACAGAGAGGCATAAACAAAGGATGAAAGGAGTAGAAATTTGGCACAGAGAGGCACAAAATTAGGGAAAACTGGACACAGACAAGGGCAAAAATAAAGCACAAGCAAGGGAAAATGATCCTGTCATGCAATGTGGTCTCAAAATGTGCACTGCACAAAAAAACATTTAGGCACTCTCATGTGTTTATAATGCACTCACTAGTACATGCAAGAGCACCTTTAAACACTTGAGCTCAGAATGTGCACTTTACAAAAATGTATTTTTTAAATCACAGCATAGAGAATTCGAAGTTCAATCTGCAATCAATCATCTGGTGGCTCGATGCAGTCTCACTTGCTGTGACAGGGCACTTCAGGGGCTCACTTCCGCATATACCAGCCTTGCTCCAGCCTAACAAGTATGTACTGAGGGAGCCCCAGAGCTGCTGGTAGCACAGTCTGGGATGGCTTGCTGTGGGATTACTGGAGAAGCCCTGTGATCCAAACCCCACAGCAGCAAAGAGTATGTAACTGGCCTGTGTGCAGCCTGGTCCTACATGTGTTATCAACGTGCTCTTGCCCACAACTCTTCCTCTTGCTGAGCCACCAGAGGCCCCCATTCACTTTCCAAAGTGGGCTCTGCAGTTTGCATTGAACTTCACTGTGACTGGCTGTCAGTGTCATATGCTTTTCAGTGTGTGCTATACACACAATTCACCATATCCATTTTGTTCATATCCTTATCCAGTTGAATCAATATTTTGTGTACCTCAATGTTAATCATATCCAATTTAAGTGGTGCACATATTCATTTTGAGTACACTTTTATTTACTTCACTGTTATTTCTACCCATCGCAAGATTTGTCATATTTAAATCATTCTCTAATGTTATTTTTTTCAGATTAGCTTTCATGTTGTTTTAGCTCAATAGAAAACAGTACAGTTTCCAGCACTGGATCG
This sequence comes from Pleurodeles waltl, assembly GCF_031143425.1. Lineage (NCBI taxonomy): Eukaryota > Metazoa > Chordata > Amphibia > Caudata > Salamandridae > Pleurodeles > Pleurodeles waltl. Next base: position 732,335,710 of record NC_090438.1, read on the forward strand.
CAACACAGTACACACATAGAACAACATATTGTATAATCAGGGCCACTGGAACTATGTGATTCTGCAGCCGCTGCATTTTTTGCATAACTATGGATTGCCGCATTTGCCACATAAACCACTGTCTGCTACATAATCTGCAGGTTTTAACAAAAACAAATGTTGTTTCAAGCTCAAACACATCAAAACATGAAAAACATGGCAAAACGTGGTCCTGCGCATTGGAAGGCTCTTCAAATGTGTTATTTGGTCATTTTTCAATTGCTTGTTGCTGCATTTGGCATTCAGTTGGTAATAATAAGATGAAAATTTTTCAAAAACAATCATTCATTCAATCAGATGGAATATTTTCACAGACAATCATTCATTCAATCACTCAGTAGATTTGTAGAACGGTACTTGTCACCCGTGAGGTTATCCAGGTGCTGGCAGGGTCCAGTTGTTTAGTTTGTTAGCCAGGTCTTCACTGACTTTCGGAACTGTGAAAGAGATGGAAGGTCCGTAGATGAAAGGGTAGCTCATTCCTTGACCGCGCTGCTAAGTAGGAGAAGGAGCGACCACCACAACTGCTATGTTGGGTCCGAGGGGTGAGGGTTACAGAAATGGATACATAGCAGAGTTGTCTGGTGGGCTGATGGAACTTCAGGGGGTGGTTAAAGTAGGCATGTCTGCACTTGTGTAGAGGCTTGTATTTAACTAGCATCTTTTCTGTACAGGGAGCCAGTGTAATTCCCTGTGGTAGGGAGTGATGAGGGTTCATCTAGGGAGATCCAGGACAAGTTTGGCTATGGCATTGTGCATGGACTGTCATCATCAGAGGTGAGCTGTAATCCTTGTATAGAAAGCGTAGCCGTAGCCCAGGCAGCTAGATATGATGGCCTAAGTGATGGTGCATTTTGTCCTTTGGTGTAGCAATTTGAGTATCTTACTTTGCATGCAGATGAGGAGGAGGTAGGAGGAGGAGACAGAGTTAACTTGAGTTGTCATGGTTAGCTTGTTGTTCAGAATGATGCCTAGGTTCCTAGCATACTTAGTGGAGGTAAGAGTAGGTGAAAGTTCTGAGGGCCAACAGGTTGCATCCCATGAGAAGCTTTTGTTTCCGAAAAGCCATACCTGTGTCTTGTCAATGTTGAGCTTGAGACAGTTGTCCTCCATCAAGTTGACAACGTCTGTCATGCAGTTGGTCTTGGTGTTGGTGGTGTCTGAGAGGATGGGTAGTGTGTTGTTGGCATAGGATACAATGTTGAGTCTGTGGATTTTGGTGATGCTGGCCAGAGGTGAGATATAAGTGTTGAAGAGGTTGGAGCTGAGTGAGGATCATTGGGGTACTTCACTGATGATTTCCTTAGTGGTTGGAGACCATATTAAAGGCTGCTGAGAGGTTTAGGAGGATTAAACCCACAGTACCTCCTTGGTTGAATAGGGCTTGGATGTCTTTGGTAGCTGTGATGCGGGCTGTCTCGGTGCTGTGGTTGCTGCAGAATCCGGATTGGGAGGAGTTGAGTAGGAAATTCAGCTCCAGATGTGAGGAGAGGTTTGGTTTTGGTTTTTCTAATACCTTGGATGGGATCTGGAGCAGGGAGAGAGGTCGGTAGTTTGTGAGTTTCCTGGGGTCTGCTGACGGTTTCTTTAGTAGGACGTTGGCTTTTACATGTTTCCATCCTCGGGGAAGTTGGCCATGGCAATTGAGAACAAGGTGGTGAGTACGTGGTTAAAAATGTGGGTGAGGACATGGGTCAGTTTGGGCCCAAGAGTGGACCAAGTTCATGATGGAGGTGGTGTCCTGTGAGGCAAGCTGGCTCCATTTGGTTAATCAGATGTCCATGGTAGTAGCGGAGTTGTTGTGTTGCTTGATGAAGTTGGTGGCCTTGAGTTTGGGTTTGAAGTTTCTGTAGATGTTGGTGATCTTGTAGTGGAAGAAGTTTTGAAGGTTGTCTAGAGTTCCTGTGAGGGGGTAATGTTGTTTGTTGTGGCTGACGGGTTGGAGATTTCATTGGTTATGTTGAAAAGTTATTTGCTGCTATTGGAGCTTGATTTGATGCGTGAGGCTAAAGCCTTTCTCTTCAATTCTCTCAACTGTCTGTGGTAGAGTTTTAGGGTTATCTTGAAGGCAGTCTTGTCGGTCATGTCCTTGCTGGTGCACCATCTCCTTTCCAGTTGTTTACAGTGTTTTATAGTAGTTCTGAGGACTTCACCGTACCAGTTAGCTTGGTGGACCTTCTGTGGGTTTTGTTGCTGATCGGAGCGACGCTGTTGGTGCAGTTGGTGATCCAATTGTTGAAGTTTCTGACGTTCTGGTCTAGGTTGTTGGAGGCATTGCATTTTGGTATTGAGGGCGTTAATCCATGAGTCCTTTCTGACTTTGCCATTGCTGTCATGGGGTCATTCAGCAGACTGGGGGCAAAGTTCTGTGTGTTGGTGATGTTGAACTAAACAATAGAGTGGTCGAGCCAGGAGCCAGCCACATCAAGTACAGCCACATTGTGGTGTGGCTGTACTCAATGTGGTCGCTGGAGGTGAAGATGGGGGGGGTCTAGTGTGAGGCCTGCTGTGTGCGTGGGGTCACGGATGAGTTGGGTGAGTCTGATGTTGTTCATGGTGTCGAGGGGGTTGGTTGTGTTGATGTCATTGTGGTTGTCAAAATGGAAGTTGAGGCCGTCTGGGAAAGTGTAGTTGTTGGAGTCTATGGCGTGGTCCTGGAAGACGGTAACTTGGGTATAAATGACAAACTAATGCAGTAATAGTATCACAAAATGTGGTGTATTATGCAGCATAATTTGGCTTTTCTTGCCGCATAATTTAGTCTACCCTGGTGTACAGTTTGTCCCTCCTCTGCCGCATAATTCCAGTGGCCCTGTGTAAATACATCAACAGTCCAGCAGTGTCACCCTCGTCCCAGAAATCCTTTCCACACCCTTGGAGGATGGAACCTCCAAGATACAGCACCTGGAATGGGGCCACAATGGTGCTTTATTTACCATTACATTTGGAGCTCTAAGGCCAGATGTATCAAAGCTTTTTCCATTCGCAAACGGTGCGAATGCCCGTTTGCGAATGCAAAAAGCCCTTTCAGAATGTATCAAAGGCATTCTGAATGCAATTTTAAGGAATCGCTAAAATAGCGATTCCTTAAAATTGCAACCCTGTTAAGAAATAAGAACTTGCAAATAAGGAATCCTTATTTGCGATTTCTAAAGCACATGTATGAAGCAATTCCTTAATGTGAATTGGGCATTAAGGAATTTCTATTACCACCAAGTTGAACATGGTGGTAACCAAGTGCAAATTTTAAAAATGCATTTTTAAAATCTAAATGTAAAGCGCACATGCCCTTTTGGCATGTGTGCACCTTACATGTTGTTAAAAAATGTTTTGGGGTGCAGCAGAGGGGGCCTTAGGCCCCCAGCACCCTGGACTTTGCATTTCCCAAAATTGTGAGTTAGGAATTCGCAATTTGGGACAGCAAAATACTCGCAAATATGGGCCGACAGGCCCATAGATGCGAATGGGGGCCGGTATCGCAATTTGCGCTTCGGTAATAGAATTTGTGATTTTTAAGAAATCGCTATTACTGAATAGCAAATTTGATACATTGCATTTTGCGAATCATAAATAGCGATTTCTTAAAAATCGCTATTTCTGATTCGCAAAAGGCTTTTTTCATACATCTGGCCCCTAGTTCAGTAACTAGTCTGTATATACATTTCCATCATTCGCCCATCCCTACCCCCATTCCGCATGTTTGGCCCAAGCTCTAACCGGGTTTGATGCCGTTGATATAATGATTTAGCAGATATTGTTGCAATGGGCCCCAGATGTTCTTGAGCCTGGGGAATGGTGGAATTGTAAAGTTCTAGTTAGTTTGTTATAGTATATCACATCACACAACCAGGTCTTCACTATGAGTATGCAATCCTTGCTCCACACACAACACATGCCCCTCCACATCCTTTACTCCTCATGTATACCCTCTTACTCCTCTACCCTCTCATCAGACCTTATCCATTACCCATCATACCTCACTCATGACTTTCTTTCATCCCTCAGCCCTTCCCTTCTTCTTTGCTCATAATTATTTTCTTCTCTTCTATGATGCTTGGGGCCCAGTTTAAATTGTAGGTGCAGAAGGAACGGTGGCACCTGTCTGTGCTTGAAATGTCTGTTGGGCCGATGATCATTTTAAAATTTGGTGGTGGGCACCTCTGTCAGGGCGATGTGATAATTTACTCCATCACCCTGGTGGAGGACAGGCCGACCAACAAAATATGAAGGAGGCCCTAAATGCCCTACTTCCTCCTCTACCCTTAATCCTCATCCATCACCATCCATCATTCTCTACTCCCCATACATGTCATCTCTCACTTTTGATTTGTAATCATCATTTCACATCCCTCACTCTGCATCACTCAATTGACTTCTTTTGTTTCATCCCTCACCTATCAGTTGTCCCTCCACATCTCTCGTCCCTTATTCCAACTCTTTATCTCCCACTCTTTTCTACTCCCTCACTTCATTTGATTCCTCACCTCTACCTATTCTTCGTCCTCATCCCTCACTGCTTATACCTCCACTAATGAGAAATAAGGGAAATGGACACTGGTAATAGCTTAAAATGTATACCACACTGTCCATTTTAGGACATGTTTTCCCCTAAAATCTCATGCATCAGTTCTCCTTCCTCAGTCATACTCTATTGACCTCACTCCTCTTTCTTCGCTTCTCATCCTTTATTAATCAACCATCATTCTTCATTAGCATCCCTTACTCCTTAATGCTCAGCCCTGTTATCTAACTCTTCTTCCTTTATTTCTCATTTGTCACTTCGAATTCTTCACTTTTAATCACTCCTTCCTCCTGTCTCACTCCTCAATAATTACTTCTCATCATTTTTCACATCCTTCAATCACCTTCCTTCTTCCCTCACTCTTGAAACTCACCACTCAAACCTCATCCCCTATTCCTCTTGCTTAAGCCTTCATTATCTCACCCACTTTCCCCACTTTTCTTCCCTCATTCCACACTCTTCAACCCTGATTTCTTACTCAACATCCCTCATCTATCATTGCTCACTCCCCCTCACTTCAGCAGTGGCAAGGGAACTGTACAAATGGTGTTTCCCAAAATGTCCATCATCCTGACTATATATCAGGATATCTTCACCCCTCACCCCTCCCTCCTCATGACACAGATCTCAATCTTCACATTATATTGCTCCCTCATCATCCCTCACTGTCCCATCATTCTACATCACTGACTATAGCCTTGTCAATCAACCTTCAGTCCTCACATTTCATCTCTCATTTCATATTTCTCATCTCTCACTCTTTATCCATCATTCCCTATTCTTCATCCTTCAAATGTGCAGTATCTAATTCATTTTAAGATATCCTCATTGCTCACTATTCATCCCTCAGTCCTTGCTCTCATTCTTCAGCCCTCATCCCTTATCCCTTATCTGTCATTCCTCACTCCTCACACCTGATCTGCCACTCTTATTCCTCATAACCCACCTTTCATTTCTCACCTCCAATTTCCTTTTATCCTCTTGACTCTCTGATGACCCCTCATTCATCAAGCTTCCCTCCTTAACTCTCATTCTTAATTTATCACCCCTCAATTCTTATTTATGAATCCTAATTCCCCACTCCTAATCATTTATCCCATCCACTTTTACTCTCAAACCTCATAGATCTCTCTTCATCTCTCATTCCCCATCTCTCACTCAATATTATTTTCTTTTCCACTTCTCTATTTTTATCCCTTTCTTCAGATTTCACATCCCTCAATCTTCCATTCCTCAATTCTCATTCTTTCTTCATTGTTCTTCATTCCTTGCTTACAGTCCATAACCCCTAATTTCTTCATTTTTCATCCTTCACTTCTAATCTTTCCTTCATCAGACTTCATCATCGCACCTCATCCCTTACTTCTTGTACCACAATCCTTGCCCCTTACTCTTCACTGCTCTGTGCACAACCCTTGGTAATCATTCTGACACCTAATTCTTTACCCATCTTCACTCACTGTTTGTCCTACACTTCTCTCTTATTCCTCATCCTTCACTCCACACTCATAACCCCTTGTTCCTCAATCACCTTTCACACTTCTGTCTTAATCTCTCACTCACCATTTCACACTCTTTAACTCTCATCCCTTACTCTTCATCCCTCACTCCTCTTCCATCACCCTTCATCTTTGGTTTTATGTGTTTATCCTTCAGTCTTCATTTATCAACCTTTACTCCTAATCACTCATCCCTCACTTCTCATCTTTCACTATTTTTCTCTTGTTCCTCATACCTCATGCAGCACACACTGCTTACTCTTCATGCCTTACTCTCAGTCCTCAGGCCGCTTTGGAGAGCTCTAATAAGAGTGAAACATGTGTCAGAGGTTGCTTTCATTCATTCCAGGATAGCGTGGATGATATTTTTCCAATTCAAATGTGTGTTACAGTGCTTGGAGTCCTTTTAGCTCAGCATGGATTATTTTTAGCTTAGCATGGATGGCACTAGCTAATCCTATGTTTAGAGACTTTGCTGTAAAAATGGCAAAATACTTTGGGTCACATGTGAGACCTTTTGTTTTGTGACTCACAGTTAAGCACACTGTTTGCGATTCCCATTGGGGTCGCAAATGACTTACCTTATCAATATTCATGAGGTAGGTCGCAATTTGCGACCCCATTGGGAATGGCCAGCACTCACAGGGATGGTGGCCTTCTGGGGAAGGCAGACCACCATGTCTGTGACTGCTTTTCAGTAAAGCATTTTTTTAAAGTAGCTCATTTTCCTCAAAGAAAAACAGGATGCATTTCAAAGAGAAAAATGAAAAGTTTTCTTTCAATTTTTTCAGAGTAGGCAGTGGTCCGTTTAACCACCGCCCGCAAGGAAACAAATTCTCTCATGTACTCACAAAGGGGAAGGAGTCATGTAGGGACCCCTTCCTGTTTGCAAATGGCTTATCACCAACTTGAAATTAGTGGTAATCTGCAAATGTTTTGCAACCTCATTTTAGTCACAAAACACTCGTACATACTTCTCAGATTCGGTATTAGGAAGTGACACCCTGAGCATGCCCCTTCCTAATACCGAATTGTAAAACCCGAATTGCGATTCGGTAACAAGTTACCAAAGTGTAATTTGGGCTTTGTACATCCCATTTGCAACTAGGAAAGTGCTTTTACATGTGACCCTTTGTCATTTTCTAGGTTGGCATGGAAGGAACTGTACAAACCTATGTTTAAAAAAGTTGGTTGAAAAAATGGACATTTGCGGTGAGAGTTGGTGGTGTTGTAGGGTGCTCCATAGTAAGGAGCTGCTCTTTACCTAAGCTTGGGAACTACCCAGAGTTCTCTGCTTCTATTTTGCATAATTTATGTGGCACTCTACACCTGAAACAATAAAGACTTTGTCCCTATCTAGCTAGGCATGGATAGCACTGGGCTAATCCTATGATTAAAAACTTTGCCAGACAAACAGACATTTGAGGTGTGCAAATCTAGAGAGTTGCTGGTGTTGCAGGGTGCACCTTATTGCTCTGAAGAGGTATAATGCTAGAGAAACACATGTCAGGGGTTGCTTTTACTCATTCCAGGTTTGCTTGGATGGTATTTCACCAGTCCAAAGCTGAAATACTGTGCCAGGAGTGGTGAATGGCTTTTGTAATTTTACAGCTCAGCGAGGATGGCACTGAGTCAATCCTATGTGTAAAGATTTTGCTGTACAAATGGCAAAAGACTTTGTCCCTATCTAGCTGATCTAGAGTGTTGCTGGTGTTGTAGGGTGCTCCTTACCGGAGCTGCTCTCCACCTAAACTTGGGAACTGCCCAAAGTTCTCATATATATATATATATAATTTATGTGTATAATTTATGTGTATATATATATATATATATATATATATGTATATGTGTGTGTGTGTATATATATATATATATATATATATATATGTGTGTGTGTGTGTGTGTGTGTATGTGTGTGTTGCTTTTTATTTTTTAAGGGGGAACCCCCTATTTAGGTTTCACCTGCACAGCGCGTGCAGATCCCAAAAAGGACTTAGAACCAGCAGCAAGGTCCATTTTGCAAGGACCATATTTGTAGCAATATTTCCAAAGCACTAGGAAGTGCCAACCTGCTTGATTAAAATGCAGCCACAATGCATGGAACCTTACAGAATAAGAGCCAGAATCATAACCATTAGGCCAATAACGTCTCTCTGAAGAAGCTACAGATGTTCAAACAATTCACAAATAAGACAGTAAGGGCTTGATTACAACTTTGGAGGAAGGTGTTAATCCGTCCCAAATGTGACGGATATACCACCAGCCGTATTATGAGTCCATTATATCCTATGGAACTCATAATACGGCTGGTGGTATATCCGTCACATTTGGGACGGATTACCACCTCCTCCAAAGTTGTAATCAGGCCCTAAATCATTAAATGCATTTTTTTTTGTTAGGGGGGCACAATATCCAATGCAAGACAATAAGGCCAATGATAAAATCAGCAGATCAAGCATGCATTTTCAGTCCTGATTAAAAAAACAAAAAATTGACTGCTGCAATGTAAAAACAATACTACAACTACAATGCACCTATGTGATAACAAAATGTGTGGTAATTTAGAGTACTTTTGGGTTAGGAAACTAGTACATCATGCTTTGCAATGTAGGCAATCCATAATAAGAAGAGTGATATACTAAATAGCCAATTGCATGAGGTGAGAGAGAAGTAGCCAAAGCCCACTCTATGTATTTTACAGAGTAGGGAACCATAGGTCACGCAGCTGTCCTGTCAAGTGAGACCTATAAATCAGGATGTGTGTTGTGGTTGATTTATACAAACAAGAAGAGGGAGAGCTATATCTAGAGACTAGTGGAATGTGTTTTCTTTTTTGTTTTATGTTTATGGCAGTTAAATCATGTCTCTGTACAAAAGCTAATACTTTTAAGAATGAGATGAGGAAGGCAGGCGTGGGGGTAATGTGTATTGCTCTATTTGTGCCTGAGGTTGCTGCTTAGTAAACATGGTTTTTCATGTTTTGCATTTTGACTTGCATAATTAAGGTGTGTGTGTGTTGTTTCCTGCATGTTTCCACTGCTGAATCAACAAGTCTTATCTTTGGGCAGAAGTCAAATTGTATTTGCATATTTGGTTTTGTTTGGTATGGATGCACATTTTTATTTATCGATTGATATTTCTGAATTGGATTTTTTTTTCTGGTTTCTGCAGTTTAGTTTTATTCAGGCCTGCTTTGCTACATTTTTGCAGAATCTCTTGTTATCATGGATTGCCTTAGATTTACATGCACTTGGAATTCATACTTGTGTGGGAGTTTTTTGTGGCTGAGGAAAAGATGTAGAAGGTGGCAGTGGTTGGTACCATTGGCCCTACTTTGACCTATATATGTTGAAATTGTAGCAATGTAACACTAATTTGAAAATGCATGTCGGCAAGGAGTGTGCATGGGTAATACCTTGCATAGGTGGTGTGCTTTTCTACCTACATTTTTGCCTTCAGACCCCTGTTTTTGACTACTTCGTTTTTGCTGGCCTTAGGACTCTGTGCACTTTACCAAGGCTAGAAAATGCTAAAGTGCTCTCTCCTTTAAACAGGTTAGATTATCTTATACCAAATTTACATATTTAATTTACTTGTAAGTCCCTAGTAAAGTGGCACTACCTGCGATGAGGGCATAGTAAATAAATGCTACTATAGGCCTGCAGCACTAATTGTGCTGCCCACATAAGTTACACTTTAAACATGTCTCGGACTTGACATTGCAGCCTGGGTGTGTGCAGTTGTTTTAAACTGCCATTTCAATCTTGCAAAGGAAACATTTAGCCAGGCCCAATTCCTCTTTTTTAATACATATATGTCACACCTTGAGTAGGCCCTGGACAGCCCAGAGGGCAGGGTGCAATGTATTTACAAAGTAGGGCATGTCTTTTTAAGTTTTACATGTCTTGGTAGGGAAAATGCAATTTGTCACTATTGCAAGACCTACCTCTCCCATAGGATAGCATTGGAGTTGCCTTTTATCATTTTATAAGTGTAAGTTCCAAAAGGGAACAGGTACCAAGTAATGTTTGGTGTCTCTGGAATTGCAATGAAAAATCCTAACTTATGGTGAAGTCCTATTTTCAGTTACAATTCTGAAAATGCCACTTTTATGAAGTTGTCATTTTCTTGCCTTAGCCATTTGGTGCCTGCAGTCTGTCTCTGAGTCACATGACTGGGTGTAGTTGAGAGTTTGGTTTTGTATAGTTCTCCTAGACAGATGCATACAATGGGGATCTTAGGTGTGACTGCCATTGTTGACAGGATGGGAGGGAGAAACTGGGCCCAGCCCCACTTACACTTGATTAAGTTGTGTCTTCTCTCCACACAAAGGGGGCTGCATACCACCTGTAGTTAGTCTGGAGCCAGGAAGTCAGGGCGCCTGTGCACTTCAAAGGCATGCCCGTAGAAGCTTCTCCCCATTTCAAAGGCACAACTGGGGTATAAAAACTGGACTTCAGGCATCATCTCTTCAGTACACTTCTGGATCTGTGGATACTCTGCCAGGAAGAGGAACTGCTGAAAGGACTTCCACTCTGCTGGTTTGTTGCTCTGAAGGACTTTTGCCATGCTGTGCTGACCTGCTGCCCTCTTGCCTGGGTGATAAGGAGTAGACCTGCATCTCTTGAGCCCAGAATCCAGAGAGACCCCAAGGGCTAGTTGACTGGCCTCCTGATCTAAAGCCTCAGGAACATAACAGGCTTCCAACAACCTTACACCAGCACCTGGCCATCTGTCAGGTCTACCTTGCCAAGTGGTGCCACCTCAGTCCTGGACTGTTGGAAATGGGCTTAAGATGCTTTGCCAGCCTCTGTGCATTCAGCAGACCCGCTGCATCATTACTGCTGCATTGATTAGACATATCTCAACAACCTGCATTGCTTTTGCAGCCCCATCGGAACCACCACTGCGTAATGCATACTTGGTGCAGGCCCTTGCATCTCTCATCAACGGCAGCCTCGACGATGAAGCCAAACTCCACATCCTAGCCTCACATCTCCCTGGAACCGAAGCATCGCCCCAACTGCGCGCCTTATTCTCAACGCTGTACTTCACACTGCAAGCCTCATCGACGGGATCCTCAATGGCAATGCAGGCGCTCGCATTGCAGCTTCACCACATCTCAGAAGCAACTTTTTGCTTTGGCTGCATGATGAATCTTCAACAGGGATCCTCGCAACACTCTGCAAACCTGAATTTATGACATTCTATTCAGCAGGCCTAACTGAGTCCTTGTAGCCGGCCCGCGGGCCATTGGTGGTCAGTCTGAAGTTGTGACTTTGCCCTGGTCCGGTGCAACCAGATATCCACAGAGGGCACTTGGTGCTTTTTGGTACTATTTTCATTAAAATATTTAAGACTGCATATCTCTGGTTCTATTGATTGCATGTTTGTTGTTTTGACTTGCTTTATTTATTAAAGAAAGTTCTGTTTTTCTAACTTTGTGTGGGATCCATTTTATGTGGCATTTTCACCATATGTTTGTTTGAAATGTTGCACAAATACTTAACACACTGCCTATAAGTGAAGCCTGAATGTTCTGTGCCAGTATACCAGGGAGTTTAGAACAAGTTACTTTAGAGTTGGCTTGTGCCTCACCCTGACAAGGATTGTGGTTACTGCCTAACCAGGGCTCGCACCTCAGTCAACCAACAGCCCAATTTCATACTGCATGTGTCTGTGTGTGAGTAAAACTGGAAAATGAATATGGTAAATTTGTGTGAAGCTCACATTTGGATTTCACGAAGTTGCAAAGTTTGTGAATTTTCCCCAAGTTCATATATATCAATGTTTACCACAAAGACGTTTGAGTAGGAACATTTTCTCACCCAAACTTATTACTTGGGAGAATTTTCCTAATAATCATTCTTTCTTGCAGAGCACTTCACCCACAAAAGCAACATTTCCACTGGTATACTTTACTCCTCTAGTTTTGTAATTCGTAAAGTTCACAAAGCTTGCAAAAAATCACATAATTTGTTTGACTGACATCCAGAAATGTTACATATTCTGCATAAATTTTACTCCATATGTAAAGTGAAACTCACATTTCCTTTACATGTAGATATTCATGGGAATTCATGCAGAGACAGTACAATATACTTTTTTCTTTAGTGCATAATCCCATTTTTATATGATACACCTTAAGCATATTAGTGGGACTCAAAGAGTAATACAATGCGTATACTTTGTACAAGAAAAAAGATTCAAGAAAGTGGGGTACAATTGCCCCCATAATTTTGGGACATTTGGAGATGCGTGTAAAGAATGGTGTTAACAAAAACAGGATGACAAGAAGTTAAAAAATATCAAGAGAGTGTTAGTAAAAGAAATGTCTGAGCCTTGTTGAGCAAGACTTTTTTTAAACAAATAAAATATAGTGATAAGTGAACGAGAGACCAAGACTAATCCCGGTACCTTAATATGAATATTTCCATTTATTCTTCTCTGTGCTACCATCTCCTTGTGCTGGAATAACCATAAATCTATTCCTTTTACTCATAACAACTACACCATATCAACCTGGACGTTTATTATACTTTTATGTGCTTATATTCAGAATGTTCTGCTTTGCATCTGTTTAATCATTCTTCCTTCAATCTGTCAGCCTAATTGCTCCTCTGATATTGACTGCAGAGACAGTTGATTTTAACTCACAAATTCCGACCACAAGTATGGACCAACGATAACCTAAGAGATCAAGCAACTGGTTTATAGAGGCCATCAATGGCTATGCATAAGGTGCTGCAACGCAAGTATACTTTATGTGACACAAAGCTGTTTTGCATGTATTAAAGCACCTCATGTCTTAAATATTCTAACAATGCCATTTCTGAATTTATCAACAAGATGGAGGTACTTGATAGACACACAGTGATAATTTACTGACATAGTACACACAATATATTCGCATATTCATGGGATGTGTGAGGCATGTGAGGGTTAAAACAGTGAAATTAAGGGCAACAATGATGTAGCAATGTCAAGAGTACCACATCATTTACTAACTAGTAAACATCACTGGTTTACAAAAAGACACTAAATAACACCAAAGTCTTGATTGTTCTACCTACACTAGCCAGATTGGTATGCCCATAGTCAAAATGCCTTTGCATTGTACTTGTGACACTGGAGGATGCTTAAGGGCAAAGTAAACGTGTAAATTCGAGTTCCCTAGACTTGCAAGTCCACCTTGCCTCCCCTGTGTATAGTCTTAAGTGTTGAATAAGTAAACTCCAGCTCAAATATACGTCTGCTGTTACCCTGCCACAGAAAGGTTTCACATGTCTTGAGTGTGAGTGCATCCACATATCTCATTATATGACCATGTAATATTACCATTGGCGGGACAAGTGAGTCTTGCTAAATGATATACTACCCCAGAGGAGGGGTAAATGTGAGAAATATACTGATAAATAAACTAAGGTTATCATTTAACATGTGAGGTGTATGATGTGGAACACAAAGCAAGCATGGAAGTCGAATTGAGATGGAAGTTGTGCAGGCATGTGTAACTTCATGACTAAGTAAAGTCCACACTTCAATGCAGACATCCTTTCACAATGTAAGTGCTATGCAGCAGTTTATGTCACTATGCAGGCAGTGAGCTCTAATCTGTGTTATAAAGTTGAATTCAACACTTACGTACCCACATACTTTATCAAACAGTGCTGTGTGTCTCTTCAATTTCTGAGACCCACTTATTGTGTCTCAAGTATGGAAATGGTTCCTGACAAATCAAACCAGAGGATAAATAATAGTTGTCTATAGGCCTCTGTAAAAGCAACATATACCTACTAATACATCAAGTCATGGGTACACCATATTCTCAAAATCCCTAACATCCATAACGCGATGGTACCAACTTTTCTAAATAAATTGACCGCAAATTAGAGAACAAGCAACAAACATTTAATCTTAAAGAGCTACTACTTATGAAAACAACCTAAGCCTACCTATCCTACGCCAACTAACTTCAACACTATTGTATACAAACTTAACTAGTCTAAACATAGCTTAAGCACTATACACACACCACAAGGTAAACATCAACCCGCCACACCTCTTACTACACATACAGTGCAATATAAACAGCAACTATATCCTAAACATTTACTAACTATAAATGCAATCCTAAACAATTCTATATTTTTTGTATCTTTTGTTTTATATTTTTTCTAATATACAAACCATTAACCCTCCACCCATTTAAAAGCATAAAATTGTAAAAACAGACCTTAAAACTACAATGAATAAAAAAGTTGATAACTAACAATTAACTACACTAAACGTACACCTATGGTAAGCCATAACTAACACTATCACTACTAACTATAACAAATAGTAATAAAAAACAGCAGGAAAAGTCCGTAGAAAGAGAGCGGGAGTAAGATTTGGCTTCCAATCCTCACCAGGTCATCCTGGCACATTAAAAGAATGCCGGATGCTATCCTGCTCCCTTTTAATTTCAGCCATTCTCTGTTTTAGCCATATCTGTCTCAGCAAGAGATAATTGAAAGCAGATGATCCTGCACAGCACATTATTGTTGGCTATCTCCGTGGCATGTGCGACACACTTGAGTTCCCGGTATGTTATGTGTGGAGACAAGTGGCTGCTGTCGAGGACCCTCAGCTCATAGTTGGGCTGCTGGTATCTGGTGTTGTGACCTGCTCCCACTCTTCCAGATTCCACTGGCCTTTAACCTTTGGTACAATGCAGACATCTTTCTATAGGCCTTGGCAATTTTCCTGACATGCTTATACAGGTGTGGTCTGCTCTCAAAGGTCCTTGCCATGTCCGCTGTCATATTATCTAGGCAGTAATAGAAAACACATATTACATCAAGTTGCAAATGTACATGATATTTCCACAATTTGGCTGACATTGTCATGCTATCATTAGTGAAAGCCCAGACCAACACTGAATTCTGAGATAGAGGTATAGACAATACAACAGCAGCATGAAAACATATCCTAGTACAACATGTGAAACTGACTCAAATCAGGGCAGTGTAGAAGTACAATAATAACAGTGACTTTCAATTATGATGAAGCTTCGATAGTAAGTTGTAAACATGGTCCAGATATGTACACTTTTGGTGTTGATCTAGCTTCATGCAAGGGGGGCAAAGTTGGTCACAAATATATGTAAGCGGTGATAAGGTAAGCAAGTACAGCTAGTGTGCTTCTGTATTGCCTTACTCATCTGGAGTTACACAAGGCAGCATACATTTCTGACTCAACTTACTCTGTGTCTGTGTCAGGTAGCCACCCCACACATGGAGGATGGGTGGCTCCCTCCTGGAAGATTTTATTGTTGAACACTTCACCAATTCAGCCTCAGGCAAATACATTGATCTCTGATAGTAAGCATCTGGGAAATGGTTGTACCAAAACCATGATAACCCTGGTCTCCATTCATCCGCGCAAAAATAAAATATGTAAATGCATCTCCAGAATTCATAATGTATGCAGGAGTAATAATCTTTACAAGAACTTTGTTGGGTATAATGCACAGCCCCATGCAACATGATGCAAGGTTCTCTGCATTGGTGCCAGCCAGTTTAACGTACACCACCAGTATGTCAGCACTGTAATACACCTAATGCTGCTAACACAGTGCATTCCTGCATGTGGATATGTGCGCAGTGCTGCAATATGACTTAATAGCTTGCATTGTAAGAATGCCTCACAGAAGGGGCACAAAGGGGATATAACCGCCATCAGGCTGATATTTACTTGCCAAGCCATGTGCATAGTAGTTCGTTTTCCAGCTGGCAACACTCATGCCAATGACACTGTATCCATACATTGAGGCCTACTGGTGCACCATAGGTTTATCGACAATGACATTTGCACACTGTGCTCCCAAAATACACATTGGACTGAGATATGCAGACTGACATCTAGTTTACACCTGCCATGCAATATGACAAGAGCCCTGCCATGTGGAAATATACACATACAGGGGCATATTTACAGAAATGGCATGCAGTGCAGCACAGTGCTCTGTGCACTGTGCACTGTATGAAAGGGAAGGGACAGGATTGCCCCATAGCTAAGGTTGTGATGTTGGTGGCATTAGTGGTCCAAGCAAATTAGTTTGTGTTGAACATCTGCAAAATAGGCGCCAGATGAAGGTTCATGTGGCAAATGCATACAAAATATAGATGTGCAAATATCACTGCAGATGCAAAAATACATAAAAGCATTGGGCCTGCTTATATTGCCCCTACATTCTCAATAGCATACATCCCTGACAATTCGAAACGATTCTGTGGATACATTTAGGGCCAGATGTAAGAAGGCTTTTGCGCCTCGCAAACGGTGAAAAACGCCGTTTGCGAGGCGCAAAAGCCCCTACGCGATGCTGAAACACATTTTGCGAGTCGGTACCGACTCGCAAAATGTGTTTCAGACTCGCAAATAGGAAGGGGTGTTCCCTACCTATTTGCGAGTCGCACCGCGATGTAGAGTTGATTTGTGACCGCGAAAGCGGTCGCAAATCAACTCGCAGTTACCATCCACTTGGAGTGGATGGTAACTCATTCGCAAATGGGAAGGGATCCCCATGGGACCCCTTCCCCTTTGTGAATGCTCACAATAATATTTTTTCAGAGCAGGCAGTGGTCCTATGGACCACTGCCTGCTCTGAAAAAAAACGAAACATAAAGGTTTCGGTATTTTTTCTATTTGCAGCTCGTTTTCCTTTAAGGAAAACAGGCTGCAAAGAGAAGAAAAAAAAACGGCTTTATTGCAAAGCAGTCACGGACATGGAGGTCTGCTGTCTCCAGACTCACTATGGGGTCGCAAACTGCGACCCACCTCATAAATATTTATGAGGTGGGGCTTTGCGACCCCATAGCGAGTCGCAGAAGGTGTCTGAGACACCTTTCTGCATAACATTTTGCGAGGTGCAAATTGCGAGTCGCTGGGACTCGCAATTTGCACCTCGCAAAATGTTTTCTACCTACATCTGGGCTTTAGTTCTGTTGCCACACTGACTGTTATTTGGTTGCAGGTGATGCATACCTCCCCATATATATCACAATGTTACAACTATTATGAATCATACACTGATGTCATAGAGCTGCAACCATGATGTTGTTATTCACCCCGGGTGGATGGGACATGTCCATCTACAAGACAAGAATGTAGACATTGCATAATAAATGGTGCAATTACACACAGTAAAATTTTTACAATAGATACAATGGCATCCCAGTGTACTTTGAAAAATCAACACTCTTGACACACATATGTAGAAATTGTATGAATATGGGATGCGTCTAGTCATCTTGCAGGGCTGAGCTGGATGGATGTTGAAGGTCAGATGTATCTAACATCAAAAGCCTGAAGCACACCTCAGGCATGTGATGTTTTAAGGAATGCTGGATAGCATCATCTCAGCCCATCTTGCACCAAGAGTGAAACCATATGCTCTAGGCAGAACAAAATGGACCTGTGATGGGAAAGGACAGGTATCCACCATAGGTAACATTGTAGGAACCATTTCAGACTTTTGGTAGCGATGGCACACAAATTGCTGACTAGCGGCAATGCATGCTACCTTGTAACATGGTGCAAGGGTGCATGCCTTGTTAGCAGGTTTGTATTGTTTTGTACTGGAGGGGGAAGCTTCCTCCACAAAAACAATCGCCTGAGGCATTTTCAGCTGTCTCCATGTGCTGCACAATGCAGCTCACATGGAAAGTTTAACATAAAAGTGAATTCATCCTCTATCTCCTCCTTACCCATCACCTGAGGAGGTATAGCATTTTAGAGCATTCACTGATCTATCACATATGTTACATCTGGAGATGATTCAAAATCCATGTGTGTTCAATGTGAACACGTAAGCGCAACCCATAGAAGAGCCCACTGGGGCATGGTGCAGCAATGCAGCAATTAGCCTGCGTTGCATAACACTGGATTTATGAAGCCAGTCTGAGGCATACAAAGTGGCCGCCTTGCGCTGCTTCAAAAATTGCACTTTAAGTTTAGCCTTGTCCTAGAAGAAAATTGAATGATGCAGTATCCACCAAACAAATTAACAAATCAGCCACTTTGACATATAAGCTTAGCCTAACTGATAGAGCAACATAACTACATGCAGATAGTACATAAATGCATACCTACATGGCATCCAGTCTCCAAACCCAGCAGGTCAAGAGGCTCAGCCTCATGTGAAACAATATCAGCCCATCAATGCTTCAGTTGGGATATGGTGTGATCCCCTCCAAACACAAGATCCCTGTGCTAATGCACCCGCTCTCAACAGTCTTTTCTCTTCTTTGGGGGGTAGCCTTGGCTGACCCTACATCTTGAGGTCACCATGTGTGGCAGGTAGCTCATAATGAGCCAAATTAGGCCCCCAATCACTCTCTCAGTAAAATGTCTTTCCCCTACCCTTCCTCAACATGACCCTATTCTTCCTTAAGCAACTAAGCCCCAACATAACATCCCTTAACTATTAACTATAATCTACAAACCCCCCAAAATTTACAAACATCCGACAATATCAAGACAAATACCTATACAATAGACTACAAAAGCACACAAAAATTAGACAATCAAGAGAGGACAGAGACAGACCAGACACCAACTAGACCACAAATTCTAAAAACTCCACCAGATACTCTCCAAACATCTCTAACAACCAGCTCAAATCATCAGACTGTAACATAAAATTAAACAAATGTTCACACTTCCTAGTATGCAGCCTGCCATACCCATTCAATACCTGGGTGTAACCAGCATGTTTTCTATATTTGCAATGATTTTTCTGATGCATCGCTACGCAACTGTACATTGTGTGATGGATGCACTGCGCAGTTGCACTTCTGCAGCTATAGTAAGTTCCACGTAATGGCAGTGATGTACATATTCTGACCCTCGCAACTGGTGCTATGCACGGGTTCAGACCTGTGCAACAGGGGTGATGCACAGATTCGGACCGGGGCAACAGGGGCGATGCGCAAGATCTTCAGTAGAAGCATGGCTTCTGCTGAAGCAAACACATTAGGGCCACTTCAATTAGTCCAGGACTAGGATGACACCACTTGGCAGGTCAGAGGGACAGATTTCAGTGTCCAGGAGCTTAAAAAGGGCGGTTGGAAGTCTTTCATGTCTCTGAGACTCCAAGAGAGATTGCCCTTGGAGCCACTGTGGGTTCATTGGAAGCAGGTGCAGTCCTTATCACCCAGCAAGGGAAACAAGGGCAGCATTGCAGCACAGCAAACCAGGATTCCAGAGCTGAACCCTCACACATCATATTTCATTTGGAGTCCCAGGGTACACACTTGGATGTCCACTGCAGTCATATGTGCATGTAAAGTTTTAACCTGGGGCCTATGTCCCACACTTTTAGATTCACTTTTAAGCCCAATCTCTACCTGCAATGTGTTGAGGCCTTTTCTTTCTGAGGTGTTAGGGATGCAACACACACTTAGGGGAGCACAGAGACAGGCTGCATCTTCCAATACTCCAGTGCATTTCCCATTCAGCTTTGCTGGACTGTGAAACTCCATCTGGTGTGATTCGGCTAATCTTCATGTTTGGACCAGGCAGTCATGTGTTACCCTCAAAGAAAGCCAAGGTCCTTCATGTAATGGTGCAGGGCAGCCACTTCTGCACTCAGTGTGCTGTCACAGAACATCCAGTAGCCAATACTGTAATCCACATGTATTATGTTATCACCACCATATTCACATGCACACTCAGTCTGTGCACACTGTTTATTTGTACAGTTCCTTCAACTGTACTAGAGTGTGTCACGTTGAACACACACTACTAACTCATTATAAACTGTTCTAATACATTTTACAATACACCGTTCTTGCTCTCCAGTCTACCACAGTCAATACCGTTTGTGTGATAAGAGCTTGTGTTTACTTCACTTCCAGTTTGGTAGGTGGTTTGCAGACTAGTTATTGTCCTCCAGTCCTCTATTCAACATGAGGCCGGTGCTGACACACCAATCGTGCTCCAAATACACACCAAAGGCAAGGCTGCCTGCGCCCGTCCGCACGCAGCCTTGGCCAGGAGCCAGGACCCCTGCTCTTTTTATCCCAGATGACAGGTACCCTGTTAGAATTATTTACTCTGAAGAAAAATAGATTGCTGCTATTTTATGATTCAGACATTACCCCTTTTCCACTTCAACCAAAAGGCCCCGCGGCCTATAGAAGCAGCAAATTTCAGTGGCTCCACAAGGGACTTACCGATGGCTAAGCAGTTTCAGCAGTGGCTGACGATAACTTTAACCTTATCCTGCTAGCTCTAGTTCAGTTACTGACTTGGGGAACAGTAAAGGAGGCAGCGGGACCCAAGTGGGAACCAAAAGGAAGGTGTAGTAAATAAGTCTGTAATGACTACGCAGAGGAAGAGGGTTCACAAGTTTATTCAAGGACTCCTCACAACGACAAGGAGAGCAAGCATCACCAACATTCCATGGCAAACTCCCAGCTGGTCCATTGGCCAACATTCCAAGGTGAGTAGGAGCATACCATTATATATAATTATAAATAAATAAGTACATTAACTTATCTTAACTTATATCACAATATAAATATATAAAACACTATTTACAATGTCATTGAGTGTAACCATTGTGCAGAAAGCTCTTCCTAATATTTCTTCTTCTTGACTACTCTTATGCTTATAACAGAAGGGCTACTATGACCAGCATTAACAGTCAGCTGGTCTGCCCCCGCTACAGATGTGGTGGAGGCGCCTGCTTTTAAAAACATGTGGGTGCTTCTGCAGTGCGGGACGCATGTGGGATGCATCCAGGCACATGCCTGGGCAAATACTGAGCCAAGAGTGGAACTGTCTGGGCACATCAATGGCTGGCAAGGCTGGGCTGAGCTACCCCTCTTTCTCCTGCCCTTCCACATGTACTGTCTTTGTAATTATTTTGACTGCTTTTAACTGGAGGGGTTGGAGGTGTTATCTGCGCATCATAGGAAAGCGAAAATCTGCTACAGCCTCTTCTGCCGTGATAGGCTCTACTTTTGATGTTTTTTTTTAATGCGGGTGGTTGGGCTCATCTTGAAGGAGATTGAGCTGGCTGAATGCTGTTTGTTTCCCTCCTCTGCACTTGGTGTGACCACCAGCCCTGCATCAGCCTCGCTGGTGCCCAAATCCAGGATGTTTGCAGTGACTAGAGTGCCCTGGTTTTGGCATCAAACCTTGAGGTTTCTGATGCAGTGTCTGGTGTTGCCTACGTGATGAGTCAGGTGCATGGAGGCACCCCCAATATCCAGCACAATGACATAGCTTCCAGGGCCCAGGCAGGCAAGAGAAAGAAAGGATCCACTGGTTCTAAAGCTAAGAGGCCCTGTGCATCCAATCTTATCACTGACATGGCTAAGGAGCCTAACGAAGAAGACTTATTTCTGGGGAAAATAACCCCCTTATTTAGTGGCCTCAAAGCCTACTTTTTTATATACCTTAGAATCTATCTTTTCTCGTTTGGGGGCAATTAAAGCAAAATTTAACTACTTGTCCCTCCATGAGGACACTAACCAAGGATGTGTCTTTAATGGAGGAGGGTGAGAGGGAAGAGGTGAGTGCTGAGCTAAGGTTAGCTCATAACCTTGCTGTCTCTGAAGTTACTGCACCATCTGCTGTTTCTATTTGCCATACCCTTGTCCCTGTCCCAGTTCCAGTACTGTCTGTCCTCGTATCTCTACCTACTTCAAGGGGTCCACATATAGATGGCTTAAATCCCTTGAGCATTCCCCAGCAATCTCCCATAAAAGAGATCACTGCTTATAGAATTATTTCCCGCTGTGATTTACCTCCTCTGGCTTGTCCATATATCATCATTTTAGTTGTTGTCCCTGGGCTGCGCCCTGAAGTAAGGAGTCTACAATAGAATTAATTAACAAGGCTGCTCACTTGGTAAAGTGGAATGTAAGATGTAGTGAGAATATTCTCCCTGAGACTCTGATGGCAAGGAGAGTGGGATGGGTGAGGAAGATGCGCAAATAATCTGATGGAGATTGCATTATTGTTACCTTTATAAATCCCGGAGTAGCAGGTGACCTGATCAGTGCCTTTTGAGAAGGGTATGCTAACCACAGCAAAGTCGATATTTGATCTGTGCTCTTTTTACGGAGATCTGGTCATGAGCGCCTATGGAAGAGCGAGTCTCCCTTCATCCAAATTTGTGCAGCCATTGCTTTTAACTCACCTGTCCAAAGAAAGGGGATCTTTCTGATAATGACTGATTGGTTTCCTGTAGTGTGTCTTGGCACCAGTGCCCTGAAGATGCCAGGAGAAATGTGTCTTCAGAAGTGTATGACCTCAGTTTGTCGCAAGATGTATCTGTCATCGAGAATCAGCCAGTGATTAATCCTACAGACTCCCCTTTGTCAAGTCGTAAGGCAAAATCTTTAATGATAGCTACATGTGCTCATGTTATCAAGGTCCTTTTTTGGAACACTTCTGGGCTGGCCAGTAAAACTGATTGCGACTAGTGTGTTAAGTCTAATGGCAGCCCTGATGTCGTTTTGTTTTCATTAGACGTGGGCAGTAAATATTTTATGCCCCGATGGGTACTGTCCCTACTCTTTTCCTGCACTTACATCCGTGTCAGGCAGAGCTAGAGTGGGGGTTATGACCTGGATCAAAATCACTCTTGACTGTACAGTCAGCGTGATACAGTCTGATTGTTTTTTGCTCCAAGCACTCCTTTTACGTGGCCTAATAACATTAATATTGTTTGTATACATTTTTACAACGTTTTTTTTAAGCACGGTGGCTTCGTAAATTTTTACATGGTTAATGATTTTACTGTGGGCTTGGATGTCATGCACAAAGGATATGATATTATCTCATGAGGGGATCTTAATGCTAAACTAGGGCTGACTCAGTCGGAAGATGACTTCTCTCTGGGAATTAATAATGATCGTTCAGTCACCTTCAACTCGACTGCAAAGGGGTCACACTTTGTTCCTTTTGATTAAATCATTTGATCTGGTTAATGTGATTGAGGCCTGCAATCCTACCTATCCAGATAAAACAACCTTTGAGAGGGGTGATTACTCTTCCATCATCGACTATGTTTTTGTAACTAGAAAATTGCTGGCTAAGGTGGAGGGGGCTTTAATTCTACCCAGTACTTATAGCGATCATAACCCCCTATGTCTGCACCTTTGTTTACCAAAGAGGAGAGAGGGTGACAAGAGTGTCGCCTCGGATTTATTATCAATTAAGACCCAGGGTCTACCCTAGCCTAGATTAATTGTCAATCAAAAGCATCTACTCAATTTGCAGGCCACACTTTAGATTTGATATTTACGAACTCCCCCTCTCTGCTCTATGATGCTCTCCAACCTCTGCTATGGACTGACCACTCTCTAATCGGTTTTCAGATTGCAACACCCAAGGTGCCTGAACATACACAGAGGGCTACAAGCAATAGAGCTAGACACTGGTGTAAAATTGTACTGGATTCTTTTGCTAAAGAATTTAGGGCCATATTTATACTTTTTGACGCAAAACTGCGCTAACGCAGTTTTGCGTCAAAAAATTTAACGCGGGCTAACCCCATTCCAACGCGCCAGCCGGGCGTCATATTTATGGGATGACGCTTGCCGGCGCTGCTGCCTGGTGAGCGTAAAAAAAAATGACGCGAACCGGGCAGCGCTGGCGTAGGGAATAATGGGGGTTGTGCGTCAAAAAATGGTGCAAGTCAGGTTAGAGTCAAAAATATTGACGCTAACCTGACTCGCGTCATTTTATGACGCACAACCACCATGGAAATGACACCTGTCTTAGCAAAGGCAGGAGTCATGCCCCACTTGCCAATGGCCATGCCCAGGGGACTTTTGTCCCCTGGGCATGGCCATTGGGCACAGTGGCATGTAGGGGGGCCCAAGTTAGGCCTCTGTATGCCACTTAAAAATATATAAAAAAATACTTACCTCTACTTACCTGTACTTACCTGAGATGGGTCCCCCCATCCATGGGTGTCCTCCAGGGGTGGGCGAGGGTGGCAGGGGGTGTCCCTGGGGGCATGGGAGGGCCCCTCTGGCTCCTTCCGAGCCCACAGATCCCTTAACGCCTGCCCTGACCAGGAGTAAAAAAATGACGCAAATGCGGCTGCGCGTCATCTTTTAAGGCCAGCCCCCTCCCGTGCGTCCTTTTTGCACGGGAGTTTAAAGAAGGCGCAAATGCCTTAGAGTCATTTTTAGCGTGGAAACGCCTACCCTGCATCTCATTAACGCAAAGTAGGTGTCCACGCTAAAAAATGACGCAAACTCCAATAAAGTCAAAGTATAAATATGGAGTTAGCTTTGCATCGGATTTGCGTAAAAAAAACGACGCAAATCCAACGCAAGCAGAGTATAAATATGCCCCTTAGGGTCTTCAGCCAGAGATGCTAATGTAAATAAGGCTCTCTCTGATTATCATGCAGCCTTAAACTCGACATTTGACCAGATAGCTCCCCGAAAACTTGCTCTAACTCCAACCATGGCACTCATGCACTTTGGTATACATCTCAACTGCGTACTGAGAAAGCACAGTGTAAATAACTTGAGAGGCAATGGCGCCTGTTGGAAAATGGGTTATTGGTAAGGGCAGGTAAATACCTACACTTAGCAATAGGCCACTAATCTCCACTTAGGTCCACTTAGGTCTCAGTAAATTAAACCCAGCTCAACCCTTGATAGCTTGGCAACAAGCGACAAGGCTTAACTTAGGAGACAGAGGGGGTGATTCTAACTCTGGCGGGCGGCGGAGGCCGTCCGCCAAAGTTCCCCCGCCAGAACACCGCTCCGCGGTCAGAAGACCGCCGCGGTGATTCTGTGTTTCCCGCTGGGCTGGCGGGCGACCGCCAGAAGGCCGCCCGCCAGCCCAGCGGGAAACCCCTTCCCACGAGGAAGCCGGCTCCGAATGGAGCCGGCGGAGTGGGAAGGGTGCGACGGGTGCAGTTGCACCCGGCGCGAATTTCAGTGTCTGCTAAGCAGACACTGAAATTCTTTGTGGGGCCCCCAGGGGCCCCACGACACCCCATACCGCCATCCTGTTCCTGGCGGCCGAACCGCCAGGAACAGGATGGCGGTATGGGGTGTCGGAATCCCAATGGCGGCGCAGCAAGCTGCGCCGCCATGGAGGATTCCCCAGGGCAGCGGGAAACTGGCGGGACACCGCCAGTTTCCCGTTTCTGACCGCGGCTGTACCGCCGCGGTCAGAATTGCCCTGGATGCACCGCCAGCCTGTTGGCGGTGCATCCGCGGTACCCTACCCTGGCGGTCTCGGACCGCCAGGGTAGGAATCAGCCCCAGAGTGTAAAGCATTCAAATATCACAAAACAGTAATTAAATAAAACACAGGAAACAGTTTAAAAATCCAAAATCAATTTATAAAAATGGAAATATTTTTTGCTTTAAAATGACACATAAACAAATAAAATCAGATAAGGGGAACCGGAGATATGAATTATTTAAGAATTAATGCTTTATAGCGCATAGAAGCAACTAGCGCTCAAAGGGTTAAAAAAGGTCACACTGGAAAAGAACAAAGTCCAGAGTTCAGGCCACCCACGAGGTAACACTGTCACACTTACTTTCAGAAGTGTTTGATTCAGGAAAGTGTTCCACAGCACCAGCCAAGGGTTCAGAGGCTCTGGTGTGCCTCTTGGGGTCTGGGACTACAACTCTCACAATGCACCTCTTCAACTTATGGAGTTGCTCCAAACGTCTCCAAACTTCTGGATCTTGTTCCAGAGGTCCTTTTTTGTGTCCTTGAAGTGTCCACAACTTAATCCAAGGTTCCAGAAGCTCTGAGTTGCTCTTTGGGAGTTGGGACTACAATTCCCAAAATGCACCTGGTCAGAATCCTGAAATGGCCACTGGACGCTGGTCAGCTGGGCTCTGCTTGCAGGACTTGATGCAGCGGACTCTGGGCAGCTCCTTTGTACCTGTAGCAAACAGGGAGTCCCTTCTTGAACCAGTGGAAGACAGGTAAAGTCCTTTTAATGGTGAAGCCCAAGTGTGCAGCAGGTGTAGTCCTCCAGAGTGCAGTGTCCAGTTGCAGGTCAGGGGTCCAGCAGGGCAGTCTTTCTTCTCCTGTAGTTCTTCCTTTTTGGAATCTGATAGGGATCTGAGGTGTAGGTGCAGGTCTGCCAGTTTCATCCCTGCTCCTGGGTGAAAAACAGGGGGGTCCTGGTTCTCCAATCAGGTGCAGGGTCCTTCCCCCTGTGATGACCACTTCCTGGGAAGTGTGGCAAAAATCAATCCCAGGGAGCAACATTCCTCAAATGACTGAAAGTGGCTGAAAGTGATTTTTGGAGGTTACATCTGGCTGAGCCCACCCACTGGTGTGGCTAAAAATCCTAAACACACCCCTCTCCTGCCCTCTCCTAATCTAATCAAGGGGGCACCTAATTGTCTGGGTTTGCAGGATGTGAGGGTGTTGCTGGGTTGCTCCAAATGTCCTTCCCTGCCTTTGAAGACCAGTGTGGCTGCCCCCCCCCCTTCTGCTTCACCATCTGCTGAGGGGAGATCTCCTCCCCCAGGCACATCTCTTTGTGTGAAGCCAGGCCACTTCACACCTTATCAAGGCAGCCTGGCCAGGCTGCCAGAGGCTGGCCAATCAGAGAACAGCAGCAAAAACACTGCAGGGCTGAAGTTGGCAACTTTTCAGGTAAAGTTTAAAACTCTTTACCTGAACAAGTTGTATTAAAACCAACAACTGGATGTTGTGGGATTTATTATAACAATTAATGTGATGCCAAACTTCTGGTATCTGTTACTTAAGGGGACTTTTAAAGTTAAAATAAAGTCTCCCCACTCTAGCCTATGGAGGCCATTCACTACAATGAGGGCAACATGAATTTGGCTGTTTTACCTCACCAGGGCTTCTAAAACTATTTTACAAGGTCCCTGCTTATAGTTACATGGCACCCAGCCCTAGGGGCACATAGGGCACACCTTAGGGGTGACTTATATGTAAAGGTAAGGTAGTTTAAGACTTTGGAACTACTTTTAATTCCAAAGTCGAATTTGCATGTAACTTTAATTTAAAAGCAGCCAGCAAGGCAGGTCGGCCTTTAAAATTACACTGGGCACCTCAGCAGTGCACCTATGGGTGCATTACCTATGCTGGGGTCCCTAAACCTACATTCCCTTCCATATACTAGGGACTTATAGGTAGGTTGACTTAGCCAATTATAATTAGCCTAATTTGCATACTGATTTTACACAGAGCACAGGCCCTGGGACTGGTTAGCAGTACCCAGGGCACCATCAAAGTCAGGACAACACCAGCAAAAAGTGGAAAATGGAGGCAAAAAGTTAGGGGGCCTCTGCAATCAGCCCTGTTCTCTCACAGCGCCATTTGTCAAACGGTACTGATAAAGAGGTATATAAATTAGCTTTAACTAAATACTGCCATAAAATTAAAACAGCCTGTAACGTACAAAAGCTCTCATCAATTTAATCAGGCAGGCAAATGTTCTAAGGAGTTATTTAAAATTCTCAATACTTTCTTAAATCTTCATGCGTGTTCTCAAGAGATTTCACCGTCACAAGCCCTTTGCGACTTCTTAGCAAATCACTTTGAGGGAAAAATAAATATCTGAATTTCCCTAAAATAGCTGACCTAAAAAGTGAGCAGTCTATTTCCTGCTCTCAGCCCTTGAATACAGATTTTGTTTTTGGCAATTTTAAGCCACTTTTGCCTAATTACACTCAGAAAGCACAGACAACTGCCAAATCAAGGTCTCTTTTAGATTCCTGTCCTCCCCATATTACAGCAGCTTTGTCCTCATAGCTTGCCCCGCCATATGTTCACTATTTCACTTGTCCATCACGACAAGGAAATTTCCTTTCGCCTGGAAAACTGCTCAGGTGATCCTTATCCCAAAAAAGTCCAATATGTCACCCATGGATCCTTCCAATTATTGACCCATCTCTTTGCTTCCCATACTTGGTAAGTTGATGGGAGGTCAAATAAATACTCAATTCATCGATTACCTTGAAACAAACGAACTGCTGGACTCTTCTCAATTGGGTTTCAGACTCATGCACAGTACTGAGACTATTTTAATTGCGGTTACTGACCATATACGATGGGCCCTGGACAAAAATATTTCTGCATTGCTTGTATTGCTAAACATATCTGCAGCATTCAATACTTTATCTCATCTTAGGATGCTGCAAAGACTGCAAGAGATTGGCATACATGGCAATGCATTAGCATGGTGCAAATATTTTTTTATCCAACCAGACCATTGGAGCCTACATATTGCGCACACTGAAATTTGAAAAGGGGATGCCCCAGGGATTGTGTTCAGTCCTACACTTTTTAACATATATGTGCCCTCCCATGGCAAAGTTGTTAAAATGTTTGGCTTCGAGCCATTGTCATATGCTGACGGCAGGCAATTAATAATTTCTCTCAATAAAGATCAGACATGACTTCTATTGCAGCTTGGATGACAGAAAACTTTCTCCAGCTGAATGCCAATAAAACAGAAACTATGCTGTTTGTGTTTGGCAAGGCATAACTACTGTGGACTTCCGATTGGTGGCCCTCTGACTTCGGCCCTGCTCCAATCTCTAAATTAGTTGTAAAAAACCTGGGTGTTCGTCTTGAACAAATGCTCACTATGAAAGAACAGGTCGGACCACAATTAGCACTTGTTTTCATATGCTGCATCTTTTACAGAGTCTTTCCCCTCCTCCCAAAATCTGTGAGGAAGACCTTGGTCCAAGCATTGGTTGTCAGCTGTTTGGACTATTGCAATCTTTTGTTGGCTTCTTCTTTGTTGGCTACTTCCAGTGAGACAGTCTTGAATAAACTGCAAGTTGTTCAAAATATGGCAGCAAGTCTCATCAACAATCTCCCAGCCAGGACGACCTCTTCTCCATTTCTGCGCTCCCTCCATTGGTTGCCAATCCATAGGACAATTGATGTTAAAGTATGCTGTCTGACTCACAAGTCCTTGAATGGAAAAGGCCTGAGCTATTTATCCACTAAGCTGGTTGAAGACTGGACAGGCAGATTCTTTAGATCATGTGACAAAGTCTTGCTTATAGTCCCACGGATTAGGAAGGCCAGATCTAGAGGGAGATAATTTTCATGTTTAGCCCCTCTGTTTTGGAATAAGCTTCCACTGCAGGTTTGACAATGAACAGACCATTTTAAGTTAAGGGAACTCCTCAAAACAGCCCTGTTTGTGGCCTTCTAGTTCCATTTTTCTGCCTGTGATCTATGTGACACTGAGATACCCCTGTTAGGGTGATTCATATGTGTTACAAATTAAACTAAAATAACATAAAATAGAATAACACACATTAACCATGTGAACACTATTCCGCATTTCAACATATATATTGTGTATGTCTTGCAAAAGCACATGCATTATGCTCATGATTCGATCATGCACACATTTCAAGATCAACCTGAAGTTGGGCAGGGCTGAGTGAAACAAACAGAAACAGAACTTGAGAAGATGTGAGTGAGTCAATGGGCCTCACTAAAGTGAACCGGGGTTGAATGGTCATGTTGACTACTACTGTTCACTTCACAGTATGCTGTCATCCCCACTTTATCTCATTCTGACTCCTGGTGAAGGCCGTAGTGTACATCAATTATGACGTCAAGTCTTTGTGTGGCCCTCCTGGTCAAACCATACTGCAATCCATGACACAAGCACACACATGTCATGGCACACACACATATTCCATGTTTCCCTTTGTGAATGTACCAGAATTATTGATCC
The DNA here is from genome assembly GCF_031143425.1 of Pleurodeles waltl. Taxonomy (NCBI): domain Eukaryota; kingdom Metazoa; phylum Chordata; class Amphibia; order Caudata; family Salamandridae; genus Pleurodeles; species Pleurodeles waltl. The sequence goes on from NC_090438.1 coordinate 732,365,510, forward strand.
ACACAACTAGGCAGTTGGGCACTCAGGCCAGGGGTACACTACTATTACCATGCAGGGGAGATTTCCAACCCAACACCGCTACTGCACCATGTTCAATGAAATTGTGTATATACAAATACATTTATACTTGCATTTTGAAATACACACTTCATACATTAACCATCTCTATCTTTGTGATGTGATGGCTTATAAACATCTCCTTTATCTTACTACTCTGGTTAATGGCACTAATTGTTACTTTGGCATCTTATATTTTGTTACAGGTCTTACAGACCTATGACACTTCTACATGCTGACATTTATGTTTAGGTGGTTAATTACTATGTAGCTTGTAATGTTCTTAACATCTCTATGTTGTTTGTACTCAATATGTCTGCAAAGTCACAAACTTATGATCAGAATCTCTTGCATACATTCAGCCTCATATAGGTTGTGACAGTGCCAACATGTTTGACACTCACACATACATTTGTTGCTTTGTCACCTATGATGTCATTGCTTGCCTACATGACAGTAGTACAGCCTTTGTTTACTTAATTTAGCATGGCTATTTGCTTAGTATATGTAATCACTTTTCAACATGTGAAATTAATATTCATATATGTTGTTATCAGACAGCAGCTAATGCTTTCCTATGGCAAGGTGTTGTGCACACATAGCTATGGCAATGTAGGTCAATTTCATGTGGGACAAACTGATGTAGATAAATGTAATTGTATACTATAAACCTATACACATACCTTTTTTTATTTCACATGTACATTTGTAACTTTGCCTTGTAGGTAATTCAGTACTTATATGCTTTGATTCTGACAACATTGATGTGGCAAGAGAGTGTTAATTTTAGGATCCTGAGTACACTGTGATATCTTACCTTTGTTGCATTTTATTCTATGCTATTTATGGGTGTATGGCATATTTGACAGTACATTTACTGACTGTGTAGGCTTTACATTGATGGAGGTAGGCAACTTGAGCCAACAAACTGGTCATCTATCACATTGATTTAGTATTTTAATGTGGGTTACTATCTATGTGTATATGTGGTGCTAGAATGTAGGAATGGCAGAGACATATGTGTACCTTGTAATTTTTGTATCACATATGTACATAGCATTGAAATTTACACATGAGTTGAGGCTACACTTACAGTGCATGACAAAAATGGAAATTACAAGTTTTTCTTGAATTAGTGCTTGTGTTACTTTGGTCAATAGACGTTTTTTAAACCATGTATGACACATTTACTTAGGGACACATGATTTGACCAACACACATAAATTTTATGCAACTTAATTTAATTGACAAGAATAGATACACCATTGAACTTACACATATCACACACTTACATAATATATACAACATGTGAACCACATGATTTGTGTGTTTATTTGTTAACCAGTGCATAAAATGTGGTCCTAACCACTCACACAGTTTGAGATGATACAATACTTGTCGCTGTAGATGTGTTTCTACTTCCATTGCAGGATTAGTGAGGGAATGACACAATGGGAAATCATTTTCTACATGTAGGAGTACGTTATTCCTCTACATGCACATGAAATGTGACCCTTACACATACACAGAGATGTCTATGATGCATACATTACTGCTTCATAGTTAGCATAATGTATATGTCTGATGTCCTTACTAATAGGTAGGCCATTCCCATATCTGCCATTCTGAAACCAGTCATTAATGGCACAGTGACAGAAGATGTATGCATCATATGCACTTTCAGGATATTTGGCCAGCAAAATTATGAACATCGCCCGATGGTCCACATAGCCCAAACATTGATGGAGCACGTGTACTTGCGGTTTTGCTACAAGTAGGATGTTGTTGAGGGGGAAACCAATTACACATGTGTGCAATCAATGGCTTCAAGAACTTGAGAAAATCCAGATATGGCATAGTATCCTTGCTTGACATCCAGTTGTCCAATTGTTGTGTTGTTTTAGGGAAAAGAAGGTACTAGGGTGTGAGTTTTATGATGGTATCCAGAACAGATGGCAGAAATGCAAAAAACGTGCCCTGTGAAATTCCCGCCAACCTGGCTGTTGTGACATGGAAGGAAACCCATGCCAGCATGTGGAGCACAGCCATCACTTTGACATTTTGTAGAATGTTATTGGCCTTGCAGTTGATGTCTGGAGACTTGGCACAGTCTTCTACAGCAATTCCAAGATGAACTCCCTCTTGAGTCTGTAGAACTGTAAGACCTCCTCCCCCCTGAAGTCAATGAGGAATATGCACTGCCAGAAAACTCGCTCCCTCCTCTTTCACTGATGGTAGTGTTGGTTGTGGTGGTCTCCTGTCTACTCCGAGATGCAGTATGATGACCTCCATGGCATAGTTGAGCTTGCCAAAGTGGTTTGTCATGTTGATGTTTTACACCTCAGTCACTGTACTATTTCCTATGCCTGGTTTGATGACTCGCAGTTATTCTGGCACATTTCATCCTTTCCACACAATGCATGACACCCATAAATACTACTATGTTACATTTGCATTGGATTTTGCAGGGTAACACCTACATTGCAAATATTAAGTAAGTAAATAAGTAAGTTTATTGCACGATAATTAAAATCTTTACAATTCCATTATTGTAGGTCAAAGCTGCATTATGAGAGCATTCAGCATTGAGCTAAATTCAAAGTACTAAAATCAAAAAACATGCTAAAACATAGAACATATATTCTCTGACATACATCCGGTAGTGTAAATGCAAAGTACAAAGTTATCCAGAGTGCAAAGTGCCATACAGTGGGTCAGTGCAAATATTTCAAAAAGGAGATTAAGAGCACAGTTAGAGGGGAATAGACAGTAGAAGATGATGGAGAATTAGGGCCTGATTTAGAGTTTGGCGCAGGAATTACTTTGTCACAACGGTGATGAGTATTCCATCTGCCGAAATATAAATCACATTATATCCTATGGGATTTATATTTTGGTAGATAGGATATCCATCACCATTGTGACGGAGTAACCCCTCGGTCAAGCTCTATATCAGGCCCTAAGTCATAGTACATACAGATGTCAAATAAAATACCATGTTATAAATACATTAAACTAAAACCAAGGAGCATACTAAGATATAAGACATGCATCCACAGTTGTGCATCCGGTAAGGTAGATGCAAGTGCACGTTCTCTATATGACAGGCATACAACCTGTGAAACGACAGTAGGTTTAAAGTAGGCCTGGATGGAGTGTGCAGAGTCACGCTACATGGAACTTGGCAAAGTGGCAAAAAAAAATCTGCCGTACTGCACAGACAGGCAGAGTTCCATGTCCCACCGCTCACGTTGTCTTTTTACATCAAACGCAAAGTATGTTCTCGTGTCCAAAATCATGTGTGAACGGCGTGACGTGGTTCACATGGGTGCAGCCATCTTGTTTTTCACTCTGTTTATGATGCTGGGCCAGTTTTTTTATCACTTAATAATCTTTTCAATCCTTCTCCCTCAGAATTAATCTACCCCTCATTTTTATTTAATGTGTTACTGTATCTTTTTGCACCTGTGTATTTTTATTTTTTTTTCATTTTTGCCATGCTTTTTGTGACTTTTTGTATTTTTGTTTATTTGTCCCTTTACTTCTTTAGTTATTTCTTCCTTCTTTCCTTCTCCTTCTGTTTCTTTTCTTCACCCCACCACACAGCACCATAGCAGAGCAGGGCGGTGCCAGCGAATGGGGTAGTGGCAGCACCAGGCCCCCTTGGACAGCCAGCAGCAGCTGTCTACATCCTGCGGGAGCATCGGTTGCATTAGGCGAGGGTGCTCAGGTGTGTTCTGGGCACCAGACAGGCCACGCGCACAACTCAGCAGCTGAGGCACCGCTGGGCAGATATCATCAACCGTGAGCAGGACCTGCTTGACTTGCTAAACATGGAGGTTCCTGGGCTTGGTGAGTATTAACTATATAATTTGTTGTGTTTGTGTTCTACAATACTAACTTTTTTTCCCGAATAGCATGCTGCTCACACTCAGAGGTAAGTTACGTTTAGTTTACGTTAAGAATATTATTTGTTATTATGTGATCCGGTCGGAGCTAGGCAGGTGCTCAGTGCTACATCATCGTACAAGTAGGCACTCACTTTGGCTAATTAATTAAGAAGCCATTCCAATGCAGTCTCCACTGTCCTCCTGTCACCAAAGTGAATTAGTGATATCAATGAGTTAGCATTCTCTGTGACCTTCTTTATGTAGTTCATACAGTCTCAAGCAATTTCACAGTGATGTGTAGTACTAGTATGCATCTATGCATTGCAAAAAAGGGAGACTGAGTTGGTCCATCAAGGGTGTTGATAAATGAGAATAGAATCAAAGATCATTCATGACAATGCATTAGTTCCAGAGGTAGTTTTTGTTAAGGAAATTTCAAATAGGGATTTTAGGAGCATAGCCAACTCAACAATAGTTGATCATATTAGTACCATAGGTGATCTGATTTAAGTAAAATGTTAATGCGTTTGCCTCTTTTATAATAATCCTGTGGAGATTAACTGTACCACTAATCTATTTTTTGTATATTTTTTATTTCTTACATCAATACCAAAGGCAAGAAGAGGGGCACCAAAAAGATGGGTCTGGCAGGAACTGGGGAGGCTCCGACTACCAGCACCAATGCTGAGGGCTCTGCCCAACCCAGTAAGTCTTAATATGTAATACTATTGTTATTTCCCTAACTCTCATTTCGCTTTGTTTTTTTTTATACTGTCTCCTTTTCTCCAAATTCCCCTTTCCAATTTGTGTTTAATTCCTGCTATCCATGCAATATCTTTTTTTCCTGTCTTTCATTGACCATTTTTATTCCACCCCTTCATTGTGCTTCCATTATTTCAGGTCATCATCAACATAGGCTATAGCTCTGCCCCTCCATTAGTCATAGTTTTTGGTTGGCCTGACTACCTGGCTTTCTAACATTGTGAACCAACAAAATGCCCAGAGTGATATTTTTGATAAAAGATACTGCAGTGCTAACTAAACTGTAACAATGTATTGCGGTTGCATTTTTTTAATAAAAAAAATTAAGGGGAGGAGTACCTGGCATTTAAAAACTGTATGTTTTTTCTAGCCACATCGACCTCCAGTGGAGCTGGTTCAAGTTCATCTGTAGCAGATGGAGCAGGGGGATAAGTAGTGGCATGGATGGACGGTGGTAAGTCACATGTCCTGCTTATTGACAATTACTGTTACTTACTAGCTACAAGGGCGTTGTTGTAATTGTTAACCTCCCCGTTACAGCTACAGTGGCAGTTGGGTTACTTAAGCCTCTTCTATCTGCAACTCAACAAAAGCACACATAATGTACGCTAAAAATTATGGCTTGATGGAAACGGGAAAGAACGGAAGGTTAAAAGAAAGGATGGGTGTAATGAGTGAAAGAAAAGGCTGCGTGGGTGGGTGAAAGATTGTGTTGGTGAGTATTGGGTAAGTGGATGAATGGGTACAAGGATGATTGAAAGAAAGGGTGGATAGTGGATACTGAGTGACTTGATAATGGATTGTGAATTTTGGTGAAAGACTGGATGAGAGAAAGTAAAGCTTAAATCATGGTGGCTATGGGTGAATATAGTAGGAAGAATTAAAGATGATTGAATACTTGTTTGGATGAATAAACAAGGGAGCTCTTCTGTAGAGAGGCATGCTGCTTAGCTAGTTCAATTACTTTGTGTTTTATGGTTATCAAAGCTGTGGTTGAAAGTTGGGGGTATTTTAATTTGTGTTCTAATCCCTTGACTCAATGTATTTGTTAAACAAGGCAGATATGTATCCAGTCTATCATCATCATTCATCAGCCCCCTCCCTTTCCATGGCATTTACAGTTCGGTTCAATTTGTGCCTGCAGTGTTGGCTGTGCAATGTGTGTCTGCTACAGTTAATGCAGCATTTACAAAGTTTTCAATGCATTGCCTACCGAACACACAAGGTGTGTTGTTTTCGCTTTGCCCACTCAGTCTCCTCTTAGTACTTTACTCCTTTATTCTTTCCTAAGTTCTTCCCAGCCTACCAAACAAGTTTAAAAATCTAATCTTGACATGTGCCACATTTTTATGGTTATGTGAAGTGTTTCCAAAATATATTTCATGGTTTCCAATAACAGATTTATTTTAAGCCTGATCAGATTTTTCCCTTTAGACTTCCGTCCATACAGTGACTGAATAAGTCAAAGCTTAGGCACATGAAAAATCAATGATTAGTAACACCCCTTTATTCTATAGCAAAAGCTCTACCTACCCACATAATCCCTCTGCCTTACTCTGCAGTAGAATAAGTCAAGTTTTCTTTCCTTACTGCCCAGCAAATGAATTTGTTGGAAAGAATTTGTGGTGGTGGGAGAGGCCAGTGAGGAAAGTAGGACTAGTAAGTGCCCAATTTGATTTCAAGTTTGGCGTAAAGGATACTCTGTGACATGCCAAATACAATCCATATAACAGGTTACTTTCCCTGTAGTGCGGTGCATTGTTTTCTCCACTGGCTACTTACGGCAGACAGGATAAATATATTTGCATTTTATACATGACATGTGTGATTTACCTTATTTATTCATCTGTCTCTTTGGAGTCAGGGTAGAAACTAAGTGAAAAGCATTTGGGAAAGGGCAGGGCTATTGGAATTAAAGATAGATAGTTGTCAACTACAGCTGCCCCAGCTGCAGACAGTAGCAAAGTACTCAAAGAGCTGGCTAGCATGTCTGCATTAGTTTGGCACAACAGCTTGTGCTCCATAGTGCATAATGCCTTATTCATAAATTAGAGGTAATTAATTTTTATTTCTCCACTAAAAGTATCTGTTTAGTTACTAGAAAAGCCTTTAAAAGAAAAAAAAGAAATCACTGTTTTTTTAATCTGGTGTTATTCAGCTCTAAACCTTTTCTACCAGACAGTCAGTGCTTTTTATGTGAGGCATGTGTGGGTAAACAAATACATTTGAACCTGTGACTCTCCTAATCATAATCACATCAAATTCCAATGTCCCTAGGGGATGAGTCATATAGTAGTACTGTGCCACTCACTACCTACTGTTGAAGAAGTATCTGTTCAGAGCATTGTTTACAAAACATTTTTTTTTTTTTTTTTTTTCTCGATAGAGTTACTCTTTCTGGAGGACCACCAGCCAGGCAGGATATAGCGACCCATCTGCGGCGGCACAGGCTGGAGAACTTCCAGGCGAATCCCGGCAGCTGGCGGTCCTGGAAGAGGAAGAGGTTGAAATAGCTTTCTAGGACCCAGGACCCAACTCAGCATCAACATGACAGCCCCAAGCTCTAGCCTCCCGACCACTACATCGCCGGCGCCACCACCAGCTGTCAGGGTCCCTGACTGCACCTCCTGCCATCCACTCCCGCTCTGACAGGGCATTGCTCCACCTTATTCTGCAGTAGATGGACCGACTGGATAGCTGGCTCACCAGGATCGAGCAGAGCCTGGACAAGCTGCAGACCCATTTAGACAGTGCCCTCCTCTGAGACCTTCTTTAAATTTTTTGTTTTGGTCAGAGGGATGTGTTGTGGGTGGAGAAAGTGGCAAGGGATTTGGGATGGGTTTTCATACTGGACTTTTCTTTGGACTTTTTTGGGATTTGTTTGGGGAGAGGGGTGGGCCTGTTGTGGGTGGAAAGGGTGGGCTTTTGTTTTTGTTAAAGATAAAAAGGGGATAATTGATTGTACTTGATTTATGCCTCAAATGTTTATTTTGGTGTTTAGTTTGCACTGCTGTCTTTTAGTGTAGCCTGTTTTAAATCTGCTAAAAAAGTGTATGTCATTTACTTATACCTTTGCTCTATCTGCAACTTTAGTGACCACTAGGGTATGATTGCCATTGCCTATTTTACCTACATAAACCTAGATGCACACAGACAACCTCTTCTTCAGTAGGAGTTAATTACTAACTAAACATGTTCACTTCAATCCATAGGTCTTTTCTAGCCTGAATAGATTAAACAAGGGAGTCTTAAAACTGCAGGGTTTTGCCCAAGGTGGCCTATTAAGGCAGTGGTAGGTAGTAGAAGAAGCTGGCTAGGGTGCTAACAAGAAAGACAGAAGATGCCACTCCCACGTATTCGAACTTCAACTGCACGATTAATCAAAGGTTTATCCATTACTGTCAACTAGAATGATAGAAAACAGAGAGTTATTGGGTCATATTATATCCTAACTTTAGGAAGACTGAGACCAGACTATCCCAAGGACAGTATTTGACACACAACAAAGAAGACCTGTTATGATAATAAAAAGTAGCAATATCTTCTTCTGAGCAATAATTCTTCTTAGCAATGGTGGGGAACTAGTATTTAAAAACTAAACTTAGAAAATTAAATCATGGAGTCAGGGGAAGTGGCTCAGAGTCAAGAGTGGTTGGGCAAGCTTAAGTGTTTATGCAACACACAACACAAGGCATGAATGATGATGTTGATGGGGCCAGTGTGGAATATTGCTCAGCTAATAGAAGGTCATGCAGCGAGTTGGTGTCGCCTTGACCACATCCGCCCCAGAAAGTGTGTGATCCATTTATGATATAAAATTAAGCCACATCTCAATAAATCACACAGCCTGGGGGAAGAGGGTTAGGGGCTCCATGAATGAAGGGGAAAGGCGATTTAGGGAAAGGTGTGACAAAGACAAACACTACACAAAAGAAACCACAACAATATTAATCAGGGCACTAAGTAGCACATCATCATCAATCTGTTGTGGAAGGAAACAATGAAGGGATAAGTATGACACAGTTCAGTTAAATGCTTTGCAAACAGTCCTTCAGCCCCAGAGAGACCCAAGATAGTGTATCTAGGTTTGAAAAATACAAATTATGGAGGACTGAAATGAACCCTCCCAGTTCTAAAAGTTATTCTTGTTAAAAGAAAAATGATACTGTATTGCCAAATTGGGCGGTACATCTCCATTCTTCTTGGAATGTCAGTCACTTTTGGATACCTGGCTGATCCTGTTCAGTGGGTAAGCTGGAGTCTTGAGCATTCACCACGTTTTGTTCATACAGGAGTGTACTAGGAGAAGGACTGCGTATTGAAGAAAGCAGTAACTGTATTATAAAGGAGAAGGACAAAAGGAAGCAAGGTAAGCTCAGGAGTGTACCAAGAGGACTCAGAGGCAGAGCAAGAACATATGAGGAGTTTGACGTTTGAGCCAGCAATGCAGCAAACACATACTCACCAGCATTTCTCAAATCAATGCACCTCTCTCCAGTCCACAGAGCTGAGAGAGTACTAGGCCTCAGAGTCTTTGCCTTCATCATGGTTTCTCTTTGAAGTCGATAACGTTCTCCTTCTAGCTGTTGAGGCAGTCTGGCCCTGAGTCCTTCCATCCTCCTCCTCCTGATTCTGAGTAACTCTATCATAGTCCCGAACTGAGCGAGGTAGACCTGTGTAGTTCACTACTGTTAAGGAACAAATAGAAAAATAGAACAGGAGACCTTTGTGTAGATTTGTGTTTGGTAACTAAAGTGACTGGTCTAATCTGAGGAACAAGAAAAAAAGGAGTTGACCCTGTAGGTAAATTTCACTAAGTTTGAAAGACCAATCACTTTCAGAAAAAAATGATCATGCATCATCTGCCACACATTGCAAATCATCAGAATCAAGTTTACACATTTGTTGAACTCCCTCCCTCACTGTCAGCCTCCACATACATCATCAATCATCACTCACAATCTCTCATATATCACCACTCATCGATGCAATAGTTAGTAGTTGCCTCTCCCTATCCAAGCATGGTGGTTGATCAAAATATTATCTACTCTTTGATGGTAGCAAGAAGCAACACATTGAAATTTGGCATTGGCACTAGCAGTCTTTTAATCACTAATCTTCTGGGGCAGCCCTGCTAGGTTACATAAAAAGAGGCTAGGCACTGGAATGTGAGGGAGGCAGGCATTATCTCCAATGGCCTGAAGGGAATGTGGAGGCTTCTTCACTGCACACAGGTCCAATTCCAATCCTGCCATATGATATGTGACTAACAAATGGTGGGGCAGCATAAATCCAACACAAACATAATGTTCCACTAGCGATTAGTTTTTTTTGCAAAGAAAGAAAGACGTTCAACGAGAAATAGTTAAAATGTTCTATGGTGGCACTGGCATACTCAGTCTGGGAAGTAGAGTTCTTCCTCAAACTCAAATGGTACAACCAGACGTTGGTCAGCAAGCACACTTAATTCTAACCAATCATCCTCTTCCTCCTCCAGTGGTGTTTCGGGAATGGTGGAATCAGATGGTATAAAATGCTGGTTCATTTTGATCATGGTTAATCTCACCATGTTTTGAGGTGAGAGACGGGTATATCAAGCTGTTGCAACTGCACTAGCTGCACTGAACACACATTCAGCAGACACACTGGCTACAGGTAAAGCTAGATACTTTATTGACAGCCTTCTGAGCTCTGGCCATTGGTGCATCTTCCCATACCAATGCATCAATGAGTTTTGATGATCCAGATACATCTGGAACATCCTCTGAAGTGTCATTGGTGCTGCCTCTTGCTCTACCTCTTTTGCCTCTGCACTGGACTTAGAACCTGCCACTTGAAACCAAGTCAATGCAGAGGTTGGGTCCGATTCTTCTGATGCTGTTGTTGCTGACGTTCTTGATGCTAGTTTTGTCTGCTGTGAGACAGAACTTCCTTCGCTGGAAGTTGAAGGCGGCAGAGTGGGACTCTAAGTTCCAGCTGTTCTTCCTCTAGTTCTCCTGCTTGCCCAACAATCCACCTCTTGTATTTTGAAACATCTCCATCAGAAAAAGGAATGAAAGTGTGAAGATTTGTTTGGTGGTATGGATCAAGTAGGATGGCACAGATGACTCTTTGGACAAGACAATGTTATTTTGCAGCCTTGCATTACAAACCAAGTGAAGGATTAAGTTTAATTCTAAGGCATGCGCTTCTAGGGTTTCGTACACTCCTCCGAGTGCGAACCGTTCAGACACTTTCTTTAGCTGGTCCTGTATTAGATGCAACAACGGGATAGCTTGGCCCACTGTACTGTCCTCCTTGCTAACTTCCCCCAAGAAAACCTCAAAAGGAAGCAGCATCTTTGTCAGGCATTTGACTAGGCACCATTTGGTCACATCCATGGTCGTAGCTTTCCCTACTGCATCCCCTCTTAGAATAACATAGTCATTGATCTGTTTGTACTAGTCAAACACATGTTGCAACATATAATAGGTTGAGTTCCAACGTGTTGGCACCTCCTGTATCAGGCCTTTAACTGGTACTCTGTTACCACGCTGAGTAATTCACAACTGCTTCCAGGCTTTAAAAGAATAGCTAAAATGAGTACAGAGTCATCTGTAGGTGGTCATTATGTTGCTGACTATATCTTCTTTCTTGAGAAAGTTTTGCACAACCAGGTTGATGCAGTGCGGCAAACACTGGACCATGAAATAGCCACAGTCTGTTGTGGCCGTGACTATGTTAATGCCATTGTCTGTGGCAACAAATCCAACTCGGCGACCTCTGGGTCACAGCCATTCAGACACCTTGCCATTACATTTGTCCAAGATGTTTGCAGCTGTATGTGATTTCTCCATGGTGAACATGACTACTGTTGTATGCCGCCGAATGCTCTCAAAAATTTCTTCAGCGACAAGACTGCTAGACAGCTTTTAATTTGCCCTGTAAAAGAGATGGAGTGTGCAGTGGCGCACATGTAAGCAGTAGCCTGACAACTGGTCCACTTGTCTGTGGTCAGGTGAATAGTGTGGACAACATATTGCTGCCCATCGTGATTCAGCGCTGCAACAACAACTCCAGCAAAATAGGTCCGACTTGGAACCTTTCATTTTTGGCAAATGACTGCCACAAAATCGAAGAATCCCACTTTTTTCACAAAAGAAAATAGGAGGAGATCCAACACTAACATTGCTGCCAGCTTCCCATTGTACAAATGTGCCATTGATTGGTTGTGGTCGTAGGGCCCTCCTGCCTAAACATGCCCGTAATTGTAGCCTGGATTTTCTTCTTTTCTGGGGCTACTGATGCAGGAAACTTTTGAGGTGTAGGTGGAGGTAGACTGAATATGCGTCATGGTGCAGTCACCACATGCCGTGGTGTCTCCATCTGCCTCTGAGTCTTCCTGTGCCATTGTGAGGTCACTGAGGCGAGTGACTATGACGTACTGCTGGTGACAGGGCTGCTTTGCATGAGGATGTCACCCTCTTCTTCCTCACCTTCCACCATGATTTGACCAGTTGCAGATATTGTTTCCCGGCTCTCCTCACCGCAACCACGTTCAGCAATTCTTTTTAGGTGCTCCTTGCACCGGATTGCATGATGTATTTTCATATGGGTCGTCTGGCCTCCAGCACCATATTGTGAACCAGCCTTACCTCGACAAACACTTGCATGGCAAATGGAGCATATCGCAATGTTCTCCTCCTTGCTAAGCGTCAAAACGTTCCAAATTGGGGAGCAGTACTTTCTTACTGGGCCACTGTCAATGGCTGACAAATAACTGGAGATAGGTGGGTGTATCGATTGCCTCTCTGCAGTGCATACTTCTAGTGAGGTATGGGTTGGTGCAGGTCTCTGCTGGGGCCTTGCAAATATGAGAGCGGCAGTGCTGCCTGTGCTACATCCCTCGGTGCAAGTTAGATATTAATGTCAAACTCCTCTGTGCCGGCTTCCACAATGACTGGCTCATCACTGTCATCTGCCTATCATCCCCTTCCATGATTCTAAGTCTTTCTGGTGCCTGTCTCTCTTGGCATCTACTGAACTCTTCCAGGGTCCACTCCATTTCCCTATCATTGTCATCACAAGTGGTGCTTGGAGAAGATGGTGGAATAGTACCCTTCATGTTTCTTGCTTGAGATCTGGGAGCTATTGATTCTAAAAGAAGAGGTTCTTGCCCAGCAGGAAGCTCGACCTCCTGTTTTTCTCCAATTTCAGGAAGATCTACTATTGCTGGCTGTGGCTGCTGTCCACTTTGCTCTGGTTCTTGAAATGATTGGGTACTACTTTGTGAAAGGGACAATTCCAATTCCACATCACTGCTTGTCAGCGTTGCCATGATTGCAGTGCCTGCCTCACTGACAGACATGTTCTTGGGCTTAGGTTAGGGGGTTGCTATAGATGTCAGAGTTCTGCTCCTAGCTTCCTCTCCGGAGACTGGTGTGGCAGGCTCATGTCTCCCCAAAAAAGGTTGCAGTCGGCACATAACTAGTGGAAAGCTGCTTCTTCCCACTTATCACTCTCTTGGAAGCAACTGTCTTTGGGGCCATCTGAAAGCTCTCAGTTGGCAGTGGCAATAAGCTACACAAGTTGAGAAGATTTGAAGACTTAACTGTACAGGCCTTAGTTTTGGCAGTACTGTGGATGACTTGTGCACTTAAATTCAACCAAGCAAGAAAAGCATTAAGTTAGTGAAACATGGCATTGTTGCAGGTTGAAATAGTACAGACAAATGCAATCTTATTGTGCAATCTTATTGTGGTTGGTTACTTGTGTAATAAATATCAATTTAATCAAACATTGTAAAATCAAACCACACCATCACACCATAAATTTTCATTTCAAGTCAGGCAGCACAGCATGCAGATACAGCTCTTTGCTTTATCTCCATCTGTTTTAAAGGAGACATCTGTGTTAGTCAGAGAGAGGTGCATGGCTAAACGGAATAATCCTTAAAAAACCTATGGCGGTGAAGTGGTCCAGGGGAAATGGAATAATCATTAAAAAATGTAATATGCTGCAGTGATTCGTCTGCAGTGCCCTGCCTACACCACTGGTTCTGGAGGGGGCAACATGCCTTGTGCTTGGTCCTGGGGAGTGCAATGCCACAGTCTCTCGAGTGGGTGACTTGCCCACTGTTACTGGAGGTGGCATCGTGCCCTGTGCTCTTGATCCTGGGGAGTCTGGTTTAGGTGGGTGTCTTACCCACTGGCTCTGGAGATGGCATTGTGCCCTGTGCTCTTGATTCTGGTGAGTCTGGGGTAGGTGGGTGTCTTCCCCACTGGTTCTTGAGGGGGCATCGTGCCCTGTGCTCTGGATCCTGGGGAGTCTGGTTTAGGTGGGGGTCTTACCCACTGGTTCTGGAGGGGGCATCATGCCCTTTGCTCTTGATCCTGGAGAGTGCAAGGTCACAGTCTCTCAGGTGGGTGTCAGAGCCACTGGATTTGTAGGGGGCAGGCCGCACAACTACATACTGTCTGCCGGCGGTTGCGGCTGCTCAGTGGTGGTACTACTGCTGGTAGGGGAAGGCTCCTGCCCATCCCCTGCAACCTCAGATAGCTGCTCACTGGAGGTGGTGGTGGTGATGCTGCTGGTGGGGGGAGGCTCCTGTATATCCCCTGCAACCTCGGACAGCTGCTCACTGCAGGTGGTGGTGGTGGTGGTCAAGCTGGTGGGGGGAAGGCTCCTGCCCATCCCCTGCATCCTCGGATGGCTGCTCACTGGAGGTGGTGGTGCTGCTGGTGGTGGAGGCTCCCGCCCATCCCCTGCAACCTCGACGGCTGCACAACCATGTTTGGTGGTGGGGGCTCCATCACAGTTCCTGCCCCTGTCCCCTTGCTCCTTCTGCCTGCTGGTGCAGGCTCTTTTCCATTCTTGGTAGCAGCTTGGGCAGGCTCCTTTCCCTTCTTGGTAGCAGCTTGGGCAGGCTCCTTTGCCTTCTTGGCAGCAGTTTGGGCAGGCTCCTTTCCCTTCTTGGCAGCAGCGTGGGCATGCTCCTTCACCCTCAGGACATGTGCCCTGGATCCTTTTCCACCACGAGTGGGTGTGGTGATGACTGGGCCCGTGGACTGGGTGGCTGAGGTGCTTGGCTGGGTCCTTCCCACCCTGGCCAGACGTGCAGGACGGGGAGGGGGAGGAGTAGAGAAGAGATCAATGGTGGATAGGAACAGGTTTTTAGGGGCACTGGGGCGGGAAGAGGCAGAAGTTTTGGGAGTGGAGGAAAAGGGAGTAGTTGTTGGATGTGTCTGTCTGCTGATTTTGGGTGCAGGTGCATGGGCTGGATGCTGTTGTGATGTGGATGGCTGATGGGTGTCTGAGTGCTTGCATTTGTGTACCTTAGGAGGGGGGGACAGACACAGTGGGAGAGGAGACAGGGGATGTCTGCATGGCTGTTGTGGAGGTGTCTCCCAGTGAGATGTGTGTTCTGCTTGGTGTGGTGGTGATGCTGGTAGTGGATGATGATGTAGTGAATGCAGGTATGAGTGTGGACGGAACTGGGAGGGAGGTGGAGGAGGAGGCGGGGGGAGACAGTGGAAATAGTGGATGTTGGTATGTCTGCATCTGGATGGTGCTTGTGTGAGTGCCTGTGGGATGAAGTGTGGTGCTTGTGTTTGCCTGAACCACTCTTTTGTGTTGTCTTGTGTGAATGGTCATCTGCCTGTGTGCTTGGGATGGGTTGGGGTTGAGGAGAATGCGACTGGAAAGTGGAAGTTGGAGGGGGGACGCTAGAAACAGGTACAATGGCTACCATCAGTGAGGAGACCAGAGCCTGGATCGATCTTTGTTGGGCCGCCAATCCAGTGTGAATGCCCTCCAGGAATGCATTAGTCTGTTGCATCTGGGCTGCCATCCTCTGGATGGCATTCACAATGGTTGACTGCCCTACAGAAGTGGATCTCAGGAGGTCAATAACCTCCTTACTCAGGGCAGCAGGGCTGACTGGGGCAGGGTCTGAGGTACCTGGGGCAACTCAATGAGGGGCTGCTGGGAGGGCGGTGCTGGTACGGGGGTGGCGGTTGTAGTTGTAGCTGGGGTGGTCACAGAGGTGTCCACCACCACCAGGGAGCTTCCATCGGAGGAAGTATCTGTGTCTGAACTGTCCCCTCCCGTCTCTGCAGTGGGCTCTCCCCTCACCCTCCGTCCCACTGGTGCCCTCAGCGTCTGTGGACTCTGCCTCCACTTGGTCAATGGCTGCACCAACACCACCGTTGGCGTACACAGCACCCTGACACACAGGGAACAGGCCTACGCAATATGCCATAGCACTACCAGATAAAAAGTTAGCATTCAAGGCATGGGGAGGGGCACACACCACCAAATGCAGCACATGTGGGACCCACACAGCCCTGACCAGTAGTGGATGCTTACAAGCTAGGTAGCAGGATTATCCCCTCAGAACCCTAGCCACCAGGGGACCTACGCTGCAATGTCAGGCCTGGCCTAGGGGCACCCACTGACACACAACCCACACCCGGATACCACCCTACCATGCGTAAGTTGTAATGATGGGCACTATACTCACCCCCTTGTGGCTGCTGTGATGCCCTCAAGCATCCATCCAGCTCAGGATTGGTCACCGCCAGTATGCGGGCCATCACGGGGGTCAGGGTTCGACGGGCACCCTTTCCTCGTTGGGAGGCCATCCCCAGCTGGGCCGCTGCCGTCTTCCGTGACCAGCATCTCAGGTCCTTCCACCGTTTCCGACAGTGGATGCTCCGCCCTGCCATAGACCCCCGGGGTCTGCACGTCCTTGGCGATGGCGCGCCATATACCGTTCTTTTGATGGGCGCTGACCTGCAGAGGCAAGACACACAGGGAAAAACCATTAGACAACGAGTCCAGCCTGTTACATATATGGCCCCCATACCCGTTTCCATCACCATGGGCACCCACATAGCCCAGCACACAACCTGTATGCCGCCAAGAGGACTTCCACCCAGCCCCCTTACATGAGGCCTTCACACACACCACTCCATGCATTCATGGCACATGCATCGTGCCCACAGTGTACTCACCTGTTGGTCTGGAGGCCCATACAGCAGTCCGTACTGGGGTAGGACCACATCCACCAGTCCCTCTAACTCCGCCGAAGGGAAGGCAGGGGCTCTTTCCCCAGTCACACGAGCCCTGGTAGGTTCCAGACACAGGTCACAGCAGCACATGCATTGTAGGTCCTCTCCTGTGGATAATCAGGTAGCAAGTGAGGAATCAGATAGAAAATGGCAGTCATGTCCATGGTGGTGCATACTGTCAGATCCCCATGTGCCACAGTATCCCATAGGGCCCAATGTTAGCCAATGAGGAGTTGCACGGCGGTTCCCGACCACCTCCTGCAATGGCACACAATGTCAGCGGAATTACCTCACTTCAGACAGGACAGGCAGACTCTATTTCAGGGGGGATGGGGGCAGGCCCTGGATATTTGCTGCGTCACTGTTAAAAATTGGACATACTATATTAGTCACACTTACCCATTGCAAGTTAACAGCATGCAAAGTTCTGTTGTAGCCCCATTGTTCGTTTTGTGACCAGCTCCTCATTCTTTTGCCCCATAGATTGCTACCGCTGCAGATGAATAGGAGATGGAGACATACCCTGTGTACTGACTCCTGGTGGATTTGGCAACAATGGAGGACAGGCACATCATTCTCACCTATAGACTTGACAGGGCCACAATCACAGAGCTGTGTACCCAATTGGAGTCTGACCTGATATCTGCTATCCGTCACCCCACTGAGATCACCCCTTGTGCAAGTTCTATCAATGCTCCATTTCATGGCAACTGGTTCTTTCCAAGTGACAGTGGGCTTGGCAGCAGGAATGTAACAGCCAATGTTCTCAATAGTGCTGACAAGAGTGTTGCCTGTCCTGATAAAACACATGTGCAGCTACATAGTTTTCCCCCAGGTTTAAGATTTGGCCACAGTGAAGGCTGAGTTCTATACAATGGGACATATCCCCAAACATAATTGGGGCGATTGATGGAACACATATTGCATTTGTCTCCCCCGTCAAAATAAACAGGTGTTCAGAAATCGTAAGAGTTTCCACTCTATGAATGTACAGATGGAGTGCTTGGCGGACCAGTACATGTCCCACGTCAATGGTAAGTATCCTGGGTCGGTGCATGATGCCTTTATCCTGAGGAATAGAAGCATCCCAAATGTGATAGGCCAACTACAGAGGCAAAGGGTGTGGCTAATACGTGAGCCCTGGTCCCCACCCAGTATATGTTGGTGTATGGGTATGGTGTGGGCCATATAGGATAGTGTAGGGCTGAATGTTGTCACTCAATATTTCAGGTGACTCTGGTTTCCCAAACCTATCATGGCTGCTGACCCCTCTGAGGAAAGCCATGACAAGGGCAGAAGAACGTTATAGTGAGGCACATGGGTGAACCAGAAGGATAATAAAATGGACCTTTGGCCTACTGAAGGCCAGATTCCGGTGCCTTCATCTAACAGGTAGATCCCTGTGCTACTCACCCAAGAAGGTCTGCCAGATTATAGTGGCATGCTGCATGTTGCACAACCTTGCCCTGAGACGCAATGTGCCTTTTTTGCAGGAGGAGGAGGCTGGAGATGCCCGTGTGGCAGCAGTGCACCCTGTGGACAGTGAGGATGAAGAGGATGAGGATGAGGACAACAGAACATCAGTCATCAGACAGTACTTCCAATGACACTCAGGTAAGACAGTGTTACTTCACATTTCAATGAATTTTTTGGTAATTTCTTTGGCACTGGCATGCTGTTATTTCCCACTTCTATGCCCACTTACTGTTCCCTTTGGCAATTCATTTTACAGATGTTGGTGACCTTACATATGCTCCTGGTGTGATCACTGCAGCCAGCTCCAGGTCATACACCTATGCTCATTTTCTGTACAGTTGAATTGCAATGTCTGTGCCTGTTCAAATGAATACAAACTTAAACAATTTGACATACTCCAAAATTCTTTTTTTCCAAGGATGTTTACAGAAGTGCTGAAATATGGAGGGGCAAGTGCAATGGCGATGGGGTGCTGAAGGAGGAAAGTCCAGGGTATAGTTCCAGTCAATTTGTAGCACAGGTGCATTGTCCAAGGGGACATAGGAAGGGGAGCGATAGCAATTCAAGATGGACAGGGTGACAGAGTGTGACACATGGGTGACAATCAGGAGAGTCTCATTTCCTGGTGGGGGTCTTGGCACGTTTCTTTGGCTTCTGTCTGGATTGCAGGGAACGTTTGCGGGGTGGTTCATCGTCTGCAGGGGGAGGGGTGTTGGTGGCCTGTTGTTCCTGTGGCGGGCCTCCTGGCCACTAGCGGCAGTGGAGGTTGAAGGCTGTTCAGGTATCTGGCTAGTGGCAGGGGCCTACTGGTGTGAGACTGCCTCCCTCATAATGTTGGCCATGTCTGCCAGCACCCCTGCAATGGAGATCGGGGTTTTGTTAATGGCCTCCAAGTCCTCCCTGATCCCCTGGTACTGTCCCTCCTGCAGCCGCCTGTTCTCCTGCACATTGTCCAGGATCTGGCCCATCGTGTCCTGGGAATGCTGATATGCTCTCAGGATCTCTGGAAGTGCCTCCTGGAGAGTCAGTACCCTGGGACTGTCCTCCCCTGGCACACAGCAGTCCTCCCAGTTTTTCTGTTGGGGTGTGCCTCTGTCCCCGGAACCGTGTGCCCACCGCCACTGACCCAGGGCCCTGATTGTCTTGGGTATGAGGGGTGTCCCGGGGTCCATGTAGTGGTGGACACACTGCTGATTGACGTGTCCTGGAGACAGAGGCGTGGGTACGCTGGGAGGGTGCTGTGGTGGTGTTTCCTGATGGGAGAGGCTCTGTGGTGGTGTGTGACTGGGCCTGGGTAACCAGCTGTTCAGAGGTCCCTGATGGGCCAGGTTGGTCATCCAGATCCAGAAGACCAGAGTTGCTGTAATCACTGTGGGCCTCTTCTGTGGGGGGACTGGATATTGCTGGCACCTCCTCTCCACTGACATTGGCTCGGGTACCTGTGGGGATATAAATGCTGTGTTATTGTTTCTGTGCCTGACATATTGTGCATCCATGGTTTTCCCTCTTTAGTTGTATTTGCCTTGGCAGCTTTCACTTGTGTAAATTGGTATGTGGTGGGTTAGCTGATTCTCTCTAGTGTGCATGCTTTAGTGATAGGTGTCCATGCAGGTCTGTGACTGGTGTCCATGCATTGGTAATCATGCAGGGCTTTGCATTGGGATAAGTGAGATGTGATGGTGGGGTGTGTGGGAAGTGGTGGAGTGATGGGGGTGAGGGTGAGGGTGGGGGTATGTGATGGCATGCAGGTAGGGGGGTAGTATTAGTAGAGAGTTGACTTACCAGAGTCCAGTCCTCCTCCTACTCCGGCCAGACCCTCAGGATGCATGATTGCCAAGACTTGCTCCTCCCATGTTGTTAGTTGTGGGGGAGGAGGTGGGGGTCCACCGCCAGTCCTCTGTACAGTGAGTTGGTGTCTTGCTGCAATGAAAAGTACCTTCCACCGTAGGTCATTCCACCTCTTCCTGATGTCATCCCTTGTTCTTGGGTGCTGTCCCACAGCGTTGACCCTGTCCACGATTCTCCGGCAGAGCTCCATCTTCCTAACTATTGATATCTGATGCACCTGTGCTCCAAATAGCTGTGGCTCTGCCCTGATGATTTCTCCACTATGACCCTTAGCTCCTCCTCTGTAAATAGGGGATGTCTTTGTGGTGCCATGGGTGTTGTGTGAGGTGTGTAGGTGAGGGTGTGTAGGGTGATGTGTAGGGGTGTGTGAGTGGTTTATGGGTGTAAGTAGTGTGTGGCTCTGGTTTTGTCTGTGGACTTGGTGTCTGTCTCATGCCAATGGTTTGTAGTCGTAAAGGGTTATGGGTAATGTGGGTGGGTGTTTTATAGTGGTGTGGGTGTGTGGATGTGGGTGTGGTGTGTGTATGGTTGTCAGGTGTGTGTTGTTTGAATTGTCCGATGTGATGTTGTTTTGTATGTGTGTGTGTATTTTGATGGCAACGGTATATACTGCCAATGGTGATTTGTGGGTCATAATGTGGTGGGCATTGTTATGTTGGCTTAACGGTGTGGGTTTTGATACTGCCACTTTATAACTGACCTTTGGACTGGCGGATTTGTGTATGTGACTGAATAGTGACAGATTGGTGTATGTGTATCATAATATGGTGAATGGATATCCACTGCCGTGGCGGTATGTTGGCAGCAGTCAGTGTGGCGTTAAGTGAGATTTACCGCAATGTCATAATGAGCGCCTAAGTGTTTTATTTAATCTGAAGTGCACAACCTGCACTGCCTTCGCACTAGTAGCCTTGTTTTGCAACGAGTCCTTTATTCCCATATAGGCAGTGTCAGGAGCCTGGTCAGCAAGATGTTCCTTAGAGCTGGTCTACGCATGGCCGCTCTCATGTATGGTTGACACGGAGTGTCTTCACTGGATTTATCAAGCCCAACAGCACCAGGGATATGCCTGATTTCATTTATGTCCTGTTCCTTAAGAGGAGTTTGCCCTAGATCTTTAAGGTCCTCTTTAAGTACTTCAGCGTTATGACTGGGTCAATTACACCTTCTGTGGCAAAATTCAGTGTGGTTATTGCCCACCTAAAATACCTGGACCACTTGCTCTCGCAGCCCTGGATTATCACCTGATAGTAGTCTTTTTGCACTCAATATCTGAATTCACCAGCCTGAACTCCAGTCACATCAGTGTACGTCTTGTTGTTTCGGGAGACCGAATATTTTTTTATATTTAGCTACATGGCAGCGCCCTGTATCAAATAGTGCATGATGCAGCTTAATACGGTGCAAATTTTGCCCCACGTAATCCTTAAAAAACAACGCATTTTTTAACATGGGTCGTTTTTTGAATATCACTTACTGCTTGCGCCGACCTCCCATAAATATGCCCCAAGGTGTGTGCCTGCCACACAAACTCTGCCCAAACCAGATATCTACCCTCTCCCGTTACACTCACCATTAGGTTACTCAACACAACACACATTGAAAAAGAGAGACATTTTGTCTTTGTCAATGCTTATTTTTCAATGCAATCTATACGGTAAAGCCAATACTCTGTGGTTCTGTTAAGCATATTGCAATTTTGCTTTAAAATGCACTAGCAATCTATCACCCTCTTTTAGGTGCTTGTTTCAGAACAATTTGAGCGTAATGCTGAAAGTGCTAACTGAAACGTCAGCTCAATTTTATCCTTATCACACAAACATACATTAATTTCAGTTTGCTAATAATGATAATAATAATGTTGTTATTGAATTAAGAAGCGTTTGCCATTCGCCGTAAAATGAATCAGCCTAACAACCTGTTCGTATTATCGTATGTGCACTGAGGCAAATTTTGACTCTAAAAGCAGAACTGGATAGGCTCTAAATAATTAATCTGGAGACAGTTTAAAGAGCTGTGATTGCTTATTGGACACATCCAGACAAAGACCGAGAACGTAAGGAGACTTTGGCAGAAATTGCACAGGGCACTGTACCCTAGGAATGTTCCCGCGAGGTACCGCAGCATTACTACTACAATTAAAATTGATTTATGCTAATAATTCGAAAAGCTTTCATTAATGTTTGGATGCCTAGACGTGCATTGTCTTGTAGATCTGTCAATTCTAACACATAGTTTCATCTGTGACACGTGGGTTCTTCCTTGTTTTAAGCGTCCACAATCAACATGCCCTTTAATTTGTAAGTCATTTTGTTCAAACCTCCCTCTCTCACTTGGTAAAAATTATGCTGTTTTTTCAAAGAAGAGGCTTAGTTGCTTCCTCATTAAAATAACGTGATTCCATCTATAATCTGTAAAACTCATAACAAGGGCCAGGTGTTATTAATAAATTGAATCGTTAACTGTTTCCTGTATGGTGTGAATTCCTCTGTTAATCATTCTATGCACTATCGTGCATTCAACTAATCTAACTATAAATTAAGTAACAATCAGAGATCATACAAACGTACAGTGGCGGCCCGTCCTTTAGGGCGGAGGGGCCACGCCCCCCCCCACTCCATGAAGAGTGTCTGTCAGGCTGAACAAAGGTCAGCCTGACAGACACTCTTTATGTTCAGGTCAGGCAGCCAGGAGCAGACATGCGCGATTTGCGCAGACTCCTAGCTGCCTGAGCTGAACTTTGCTGGGCTGAGGAGATCACGACCCTTATGGGCGTGATCTCCTCGGCCCAGCAAAGGTGACTCCAGGCCCTCCCCTGGGTGACGAGGAAAGCGTCACCCATTGACACTCTCCCTGGGCGCTTCAGGTTTAAGCCCTGAAGCGCCCAGGGCGAGTGTCAATCAGTGACACTTCGTCACAGAGTGAGGTGGGGTCAGCAGTCTCACTGACCCCATCCCACTCTGTGACGAGGCTGGGACTGCTGCCTTCCCTCATTGGCTGACCTAAGGTCAGCCAATGAAGGAAGGCAGCAGTCCCAACCCTCCTGGGACCTGGAGGCTGAAGGTAAGTGTGTGTGTGTATGTGTGTTATGTTTTCCTTTGAATGTTTGGTGCGCGCGTGCATGTTTGAGTGTTATGAGTGTTGTTCATGGATGTGCGTGCGTGTGTGTGTGTGAAAGAATGAATGTGTTTGATCTTGTAAAATGAATGTTTGGTGCGTGCGTGCATGTTTGAATGGAATGAGTGTTGTTACTGGATGTGAGTGCGTGCATGCGTGTGTGTAAGAATGAATGTGTGTGAATTTGTAAAATGAATGGTGCGTGCGTGCATGTTTGAATGGAATGAGTGTTGTTAATGGGTGAGCGTGCGTGCGTGCGTGTCTGGGTGTGAAAGAATGAGTCTGTGTGTGTGTTTGTGTGTGTGCCCCGCCCGCCCTCCTCCCAAAGCTGCCGGCCGCCACTGCAAACGTAGGTCAAGTTCTAGTCCTGTAAATTAAAATATGAGGCACTTGAAATCAATATTCAAAAGCCAGATTTATGGCGAGGTGGGATGTGTGTCCTAGCTTTGTTCTACTTTGCACACCCCTTTGTGTCTCATGACTATGGCTGTTAAAATGCAGCATGCGTCGTCAAGCAGTGCCTCGATAAAAAAAAAAAAAAAAGAAATACAAAGTCGCTGGATTGCTGCTGTGTATTTTATCCCTTCGAATACCCTGGTCCACTGTGCGTCCTCATGGGCTGGTGGTATGCAGTTTGGATTGCCTGCGCAAAGAAGGGTTTGGACTGCTAGGGAATTCTGGGAAGCGTAGGATTGCCTTATCCATTCATTCTCAGAATTTTCATTGCCAGTGGCTCTGTATCCGGTGTCACAGGATCTTCCAGTTCAAGAAAATAGCGCATCTCTCTGCTCTGTCGAAACTGCCAGTTGCCTGAAGGAACAGACAACATAACCAGTGGCGTAACGAAAGTTGAGGTAGCCCCCTGCACAGTAAGTACCTTGAGGGCGCTCATCCTGAACCCAGTTAGGAGCCTGTCGCCCGCTTACAGTGTACAGTACTGAGGGGGGCCTTTCTGGAGCACAGCCCCCACCCCACACACTGGGGGCTGTGCAGGCCTTTGTTATGCCCTGATAAGGGCATAGATGCCAAGGCCCTTATTTGTGGGCTTTATGGCTCAGAGCAGCTCAGCAAGTCAGAAAGGCCAGGAATAGACCCTATTTATCCAATACAGCGCATTCCTGTTCTTTCTCTTGCACTGAAGCCCTTTTGGATTGTTTTGGTGCAAGAAGCTGCAATCAATCCTGGGATGCATATTTCTCTTTCTATGTATGCTTCTGCAGCACACATAGAAATAGGTAAAAACGAGGAGAAATAAACATATTTCTCCTCGTTAGGCCTCGCCTGTGTAGGTGTAACACTTTGGCACATTGTCGAACCAGCTGAGGGAAGATTAGTAAATTCGCTGCATATTCTACAGTGACTGGCGCTCAGTTTAACTAAAAAAACGTACTTCCTTTGTACTGCCATGGGGCATTGTCTCTAAGGTTGGCAGGTCACGTATATGGCTCTGTACTGGTGGCTAACACTGCTCCACTGTTCCTGCAGTACTTCATATCATGTGTGGTTGGCCACGAGTGCTCAGATTAAACCACCAGCTCAGGTACCACCTCTACTGCCTGTAGCAAATAGAGCTTGAGCTGACTACTCTGATACTATTTGCATAGCTCCTCGACTTCCCCAGGCACTCCGAGATGGAAACATCATGTGCTCCGCTTTGATGAGCCCACTCCCCTCTAGTAGCACCTGTGAATGGTGTGTGACACCAACCTACCTGCTAATTGGAACTGCACCAGGGAGTGAAAGAGGTCAGAAGGCAGATGACCGAACAACCTGCTGGGCCCAGAAAACAATGGTGCTTATTTAGAAGGTGTTTGCGCCGCCGCTGGATCATTTTTCTTGAAGCAACGGCGCCACTAAAACAACTCCATATTTACAAAGTGACGCTAGAGGCCTCTATCATCACTTTTTCCACCCTAGTGTAATTTTTCAATAGTGTAGGATCTGGCTGCGTCAGATACCAACAATGATATACAAGGTAGGCGTTCCCCCTTAAAAATTGATGCTGCTGCTACACAGCTGTATTTACAAGCTTTCTGAAAAATGATTCTCTCTTAGGAAAAGTTGTGCTCAGCCTGACTAGTGTAAAAATATTAACACCTGGCCAGAACACGCTTTAAAATTACTCTTTGGTACAGGTACATAAGGAGAACACACACAAACCACCCTGGCAACCTGAAGGACAACATAGATTTACTCATACTATAGTTTGGGGTACCAAGAGGACCATCCAAATCCCCACCATCTTCACCACATTCACCAACACCACCACAATCACCACCACCCGCACCACAGAAGCAGTGCAGGAGAAAGGAGTGCATCTACCGCCAGCGGACATCCCTGATTGCTCTCAGAGAGGAAGAGGCCATGACCATCTATCAGCTGCATAGGGAGTCCATCATCCAACTGCTTCACCTCATTGCGTCCAGACTGCAGGCTATGGTTGACAGGGTCACCAACGTACCACCACTGACCAAACTCCTGGCTGGGTTACATATGCTTGCGTTAGGCTCCTTCCAGACCACTGCAGAACGAGTGGGAGGAGTATCAAAAACATCCCTGTCAGCATTCCTCCCCTCTGTCCTGGATGACCATCCACCTTACTCCCCACAACATCCACTTCCCTAACACCGAACATCCGCAGCAAAAAGTTAAACAAGGCTTCTATGCCATTGCTGGATTTTTGAGTTGCTGGGTGCCATGGACTGCACACATGTGCAACTCGTTCCTCCTGCTGCAACTGAACACTTATACAGGAACCAGAAACATACCCACTCAATGAATGTACAGGCCATCATTGACCATCATGGGTTGATCCTGAATGTGGTGGCCTAATACCTGGGCAGTGTACATGATGCTTACATCTTCCGGAAGTCCATCATTAAACAGAGATTCCAGGTTGAACAATATGGTAATGGCCTGCTTGTAGGCAAGCAAACAGCAAGTACCTAACCAACACATCTACAAATAGATATGGGGGACAAAATACATAGATGACTGCCTGCCTGCACAGATAGGAACTGCAGGATGAGGCCTCTGACACATATATGCACCATGCTCCAGTACACATATGTACTGCAAAACACCCTGACATATAGGTGCAGGCATCTCAACCCAGTTTTGCACATGTTGCATGATGTAAAGGCATACAGCCATGCATGGCAGCTAGGAAATCTGCCCAACATCTCTGTGTGCAAGGGTGGTGTACCATGTCAACTGGGGGTGGTCACATGCAACACACATGGGCCATCGGGTGTGTCAGTGCTCACACATCAGCCTCATGTACAAGGCCCTGTTGATACAATGTACCACTAGAGCAACATTTTACTCACGCTCTGGTAGCACAGTGTGCCAGTCCATAGTTACAAGGCTATGCAAATCCACCATGCGTGGCTTTCCATGGCCTTGTAAATATGGACACCTTTCATGCATAACGCTATGTGAATGGGTATTACTTGGGGTGTGCCCATGCAACACCCATGGTAGATGATAGTATCGGATGGATTCCCAGATTTACAAGGCTGGGAATGCAGCAGAATCTAATAACAACTCAGGAATGGGGAGAAATATATTTATTTCTCCCTGTATTATCCTCCTACTAAAGTATGTGTTCCACATTCTGCAGCACACATAGAAAGAGGGAAACACCTCTTATGATTGTTTTTGACTGGGAACGTGACCCTTCCTGCAAAAAAACAATCATCTCTACAATGCAGGCACCCATGCACCATGGTGCAAGAATGCCTGCGTTGGCGCATGGCAGCAATTTGTGCACCACTGCAGGGAGAGAGGACAGAAAGGCATCATATCTTGTTGATACAGTGCATTTATGCCCTTTCTGGTGGTACATGGCAGCACAGCAAGGCACTTGCTACACTGTGCCTCATAATTGTGGCCCTAGGTGAACAATGACAAAACACAGCCCAGGGGCAGGTGATATGTAACTGTACAAATGTATAATGGTATGTGAAATAACTTCCATCTCACATGTGTGAAGTATAATGCTACACACAGATATCACTTACCATGCTTCTGAGGCAGCAGCCTTGGCTGGAAGGTGCTCCCACTTTCACAAATGCTATTGTGAAAGCAAAGGAGACCACCTACAACCCCTGATGCAAGTATGAATGTGTACTTGCTAGGCAACTTGTGTGTAAGTCTAGTTGTATGGACCCCAAATCTGCAGGAGGCCCCAAGTATTGTGTACCAGTTCCCCATCTTAGAGACATAGAACAGTGCAGGAAGTTG
This sequence comes from Pleurodeles waltl, assembly GCF_031143425.1. Classification (NCBI taxonomy): domain Eukaryota; kingdom Metazoa; phylum Chordata; class Amphibia; order Caudata; family Salamandridae; genus Pleurodeles; species Pleurodeles waltl. The sequence continues at coordinate 732,392,955 of NC_090438.1, forward strand.
TGTAGCTGGACTGCAGATGACCACCAACAAGTTGGCAGGATACATGTGTTGTGTGCACTAATTGGGTACAATGCTATCACATGTACACAATGTTCCCTCACTGTGACATGCAAACAAGGATTGGGAAATGGCAGTTGTCACATCATGTCACTCAGTTTGGATGTGTGAGTGCATACTGTGTGGATGGCATCATGTAAACTGTCATGGACAGTGAAGGACAATCAAAGGCATGTACAAATGTAATGTATGGCAACACCAACATCTGGGGTGAGCATGGACCTATATATGTCTTTGTCAGCTATGTATGGCATGTCACCAACAACTTAGGCTGGACTTACAAAAAAGATTCACATCCACATTCTGTCACACCACACATGTATTGTGAACACAAAACATTAAATGGACTTCAGTGATGGGAACCGGCCACCATCTAAATCTGCTGCAGAAATATGACAGTCAGCAGGTTGAATTGTATGATGTATCTGCCCATGCACTGTTTTTGACACAACATACAGTGAGTGAACAGGCCCCTGGCAACTTCAGTACTCTGGCATGATCAACATATAATTTGGTCGTAATTGGGAGAAGTGCATGATAAACCCAACACACATAACGCACATGGGCAGGACTTATGCAAATACAGTAATCTAAAACAAAGACATTGTTTCTTTTATTTTACATTTCAGCTGACCAAGGACATGGCATCCAACAGTGGGCCAGACCACACTATGGAAACCCACAAACTGAGGCAGAAAAGGGTACAATCAGGTGCACAGTCGTATGAGAAACATCGTTGAGTGGACCTTTGGTCTACTCAAGGGCCGGTTTCGCTGCCTGCGAAATTTCTGGTGGGAGCAACTTGTATTTTCCCCCACCCCCAGTCTGCAAGATAATATTGACTTGTGCAATACTGCACAATATTTGTGACAGGACACATATTCCCTGGTATGGCGAACAGGAGACACAAAGAGAAGAGGAGGAGGATGAGCCACCACATCAACCTAGCCTCCAGAACACTGCTGCAGGTGCATGAAGACATGCACACATGGTGGAGACCTTCTTTAGTTAAGCACATGTGACTGAAGGCATGACTGCCAAACATGTCAATAAATGAGTCAAGCTAACATGTGTCTTGAAGTGTCTGTCACAGTCCCACTTAAAAAAACACACCCACTTCCAGAAAACCATAAGTAGACCACAACAGTATTCAATCAAGTGGAAACACTGTCGTCATTCTCAAATTACCAATCACAATGCACTGATCTCTGAAAAGTGTGTTGTATAATTGCTTGTCGAACAAATATTCCTGTACTCTCAAATTGATGATGAGAAGCAATGTAGGCACCCTTTGTCATGTTGCAAGGGTACATGGTTGCCAGGGACAAGTGTACATGTGCAAAAGGGGCACCTTCCTGCCTGTACACAGTCATCAATGGTGTTGTCCTTTGTCTATGTGTGGTGTAAATAGCAGCACACATAGGAAACAAGAAAACTTGGATAAATGAGGAATCCATTCCGGAGGGCCACTGTGATGGTACCCCTGAGGTGACATATGACTCTGCTGCATTACCAGCATTGAGCCCATGGCCAGGCACACTTAGCTACATGAGCTCACAGGACATGTTGCTCTGGTGGTGCAGGATGAAACTTGGGCTGGTAACTGTAGCCCATTGTGTCAGGGATCAATGCCATCATACCCCAACATTCAACAAACAAAGGTTTACAAGAACTGGGCTGTCAATGCCCCTGTTTGCCACTTTCCTGTTCCTGTTAGCACCAAGGTGCACATGTCACCAGATGTGCTGTGGACAGCCTGAGGAAATGTGCACAGGGCCTATTTGGCCTGCTACCAGGACATATGTCAACATGTATCTTAGCACTGGAGATCCACATCATTTGAGACACTTCAGTGGATCATGTCTCATGTAGATGAGGCATGATGTATGTGAATATGAACATAGTTATAACATGTTGAATGTCATACATCTTATTATGTCACACACATATTTGTACATGAAATGAGAATGTAGTGGTTTGGGGATGAAGAAAACATGTCTGTTTGTTGTCTTTGACCATGAAGCAATGACATCTAACGGTGTTGATTAAATGAGGGGACAAGAATGTCTAACTACTGTTATATGTTGCATAGTCATGTACATGTGATGAAAAGAGTGGGGCAGGAGTATTGCTAGCTATGACTGAGTGTGTTCTGTGAGTCATAAAGGTGCAGAGTGCCACTATACTCAGCTAGCCTAGAAACAAAATGGGGGTAGCTAGTCATGTAAAAGCATTACACTATGTATCTGAGACATATATGTATGGTAACACCACACATGTGTACATATCAGCCTGGTCTAACAATGTAGGACATTGAGACATACCCAATGGCATATATGAGTTGTCACAACCATAAAGCTTTTATGGTAGTTTTCAAGTCATGTGTAATGTGCAATATTTGACCACTGTGTTCATTGTTCAACATTCACAGTGCTATGTCTCATGTTATATCTTGCAAGTGGACCCGAGCCATACACGACTGGAGAGGTGGAAAGCTTCCATGACCCCGATGCTACCAGTGAGTGTCATCCTTATGTGTAAGGGCTAGTGTAAGGATTGTTTGTAATGCTGTATGCTGTGTGCAATGCCATGTATAAAGTGCATGTATACAAAATGAAACTCCATAGGCTATACATGTGTATGGACATTAAGGTGGAGGGTGAGTCCAGGATGTGCATTTGCATCTGACCAATGTCAAGGTGGTACCAA